>NC_064628.1:294055422-294391255 GCF_023864275.1 Schistocerca cancellata | reverse complement strand
TCTAAATTATCTAAAAAAGTTTTATCATCTGAGTCAGGGGAATGGTAGATACATACTATGATAAGTTTCATTATATCACATATGATTCCGGTAGTTTCAAAGTGTTTCTCTACACATGCCCAACTAAGATCTAGTTCTCTACACTCTATTTCATTTGAAACATAGATAACAGTACCACCATTACGGTACTGAGATCTGCAAAAACTGTTTCCATATTTATAACCTTCTGGTACATAGTATTGTATTTGTTCTGGTTTAAGCCAATGTTCTGATAGACATAAGAAAGAATACTTATTCTGTGGCAATGACTCCTCCAGAATTTCAACTTTATTTTCAAGACCCTGAATGTTTAAAAATAGGATGTTGTTGTGACTTATCTGTGAGTTAACAGGTTGGTTTTTCACATTTTTATTTTCTTCTTGGCTTGAAACCATAAAAAATTATCACTGAATGACACAGATGTATTTTTCCTTTGGCTCCTCCTTAAGCGTTGCTGTGTTGCTGCTCCAGTCGTTGTCGGTTCTGCTGCTGTTGCTGCTTCTGCTGATAATGATGGTGCTGCTGCTGTTTCACTTATTTCTGGTGTTTGTTGTTCCATAACTGCTGTGCCTTTCTGTGAATTATTAACATTTGGAGTGTTCACTTGCATTAATAAAATTTCACATTTGTCTTGGAGAGGTGTAGCTTCACTGACAGCAGATTTCACATTGGAGTCTACAGGATACACACACTTCCTGTCCATGAGAGGTATGACTTTTCTATCTTCACACTGCACATTTGAGATTTTATTTACAAGTTCTAAAATTTTTGTTACTACTACGTTTTTTCCAAGTACATTTAGATGAGAACCATGTGTTGTGTGAAATCTTTTCCCTAAATTGCTGATGTTCACAAATGTTACATTTTCAAACCGCTTGCAAATATTTTGCATCTCTTTATTTGCAGTTTCAATTTCTTTATTTACACAGGACCATTCTATCAAGTCGTAACGGTGTGGCACTGAAAAAACAATAACATTTGTTCCTCTCAGCTCATACAGTTTTCTTTTTAGCGAGATTAAGAGATCGTTTTTTTCGTTCCTAGCTATATCATTTGATCCCGCCAGGAAGATGGAAAAGTCCTTTTTGTTCAGTGAGGAAATTTTTTCTTGACTCATTGACGTAGCAGCACTGAATTTTGCTCCTGGTTTTATTGTACAGCTAAAACTAAAATTCTGACTACTTGTACGCCGAAATTCAGCGGCTGTATTTCGTCCTTGGCTGTCGGCATACAGTTCAATTTTACCGGTACTTGCTGTTCCGAGATTATCTGTTTTCTGCCTATCTTTGCAGTAAGCGAAGTCTTGTTTGGCAATATTTATTATGTCTTTTTTGCTAACACATGTCGATATTGTCTCAGTAGAGCAGCTTAGAGGTGGAAGATTTTTCGTGAGCACTTTGGCATATGATCTTTTACTTAACTGCTGCTGAAATATTCCATGTTTTACCTTATTCACAAAGTCGTTTGGTTTTCCACATGGTACACTCGCACTGTTAACTTCACTTTCACAATCCGTAGTCGAAAGAGCTTGAAAGTAATTTTCGTTCACTATATTTATGTTTCTTTTGCCGTTTTCTGTATCTTGTATTATCTGTTTGCGTCTTTTGTACTTCACTTCCGTCCAATTCTCCGACATATTCGTATTTTCATGGCGCGAGTTTTTCATGTTCCGTTCACTTTTTTCTTCTTTAAGTTTCTTGATATCCATCTTCAAGGAACTGATAATAAATTGTAAACTAGACACCCGTTCGCTGAGCTTTGTAATTTCATCCTTACAACTGTCACAATTTTTCTTTTTCACGGCAAAATTCGCACTTTTTCTCGGACACGCACAACGAATTTTCACACTAGCCGCCATCTTACACACAATCTTTAGCACAAACCTTGAAAAAACTATATGTAATTCAGAACTTGCAATAGGTCTCCTGCAGGCATATGCCAAAAATATGACAACAAGCAGACAGAACAAGTTGATAGTGTTAAATTACAGCTTGATAATAAATTTAATTGGAAGGAGTATACCACACAACTGCTGAAGTGCCTAAACAAATCTCTATTATGCGAATGTTGTCAGACGTAGATAATACAAAAATAAAAAAGCTAGCATACTGTGCTTACTTTCATTTCCTAAGGTCATATAGGAATATTTTCTAGAGTAACTCATCAACCAAGCTAAAGTTTTCCACACCCAGAAATGCACAATACAAATTATTTGTGGTGTAAACTCAATAACGTCCTGCAGAGGATGTGTAAGGAACAGGGGATGCTAACTACTGCTTCCCCATATACTTATTCCTTAATGAAATGTCATTAAAATGTATTTTTTCCTCAAACCAACAGCTAAGTTCATGGAATCAATACCAGAAATAAGAATAACTTTTACAAAGATCTAAAGTACTTACTTTGGTTCAGGAAGGTTTCCACTACTCAGCAATACACATTATTTGGTAATACACCAGCAGCCATAAAGAGTTTAACCAATACGGTTTGAGAAGAGTCTAAAGGATTTATTGGTAACCAAGTCCTTCTATTCCATTGATGAATTTCTTAGCAGAACCAATTGATGCATGTATGGTATTAATAATTTCACATAACATGAATAATGCATAGAGTCTAACTTGATATTTGTACAAATTTTATGCAGTAATGTGATCATTGTAAGTGCTGTTTAAAATTGCTTTTATTTTATCTTTTTTATTTGACAATGACAATGTATGGCTATGATAGCCTAAGAATTATCATATGCACCTAAGTGTATTGAACATTTAATATTTGGTGATAAGTTTTGTATCCTTTTAAATGTAAATTCACTTAAGATTTAGTTTTTTAAATTTCATTTGGTATTTATGGAAGAATATTAGCATATCTGTTCTGATTTTATAAATATTTATTGTATTCTTGTTTCTAATATGTTCCACATCCCAGAGGATATCCTCACAATGGATCAATTGGAAAAAAGTATATCTAATCTAATCTAATCTAATCTAATCCAAACTTCATAGAAGCTCTCCAACAAAATGTGCAAGACAAGTGACTAATACTCCTGGAAGAAAGGATATTGCGAATACATGACTATGTGGAGGATGTTTCCAGAATGAGATATTCATCTTGCAGTGGAGTGTGCACTGATATGAAACTTCCTGGCAGATTAAAACTGTGTACTGGACTGAGACTCAAATTCCAGTTCTTTGTCTTTCACCTTTCTGTGAAAGTCTGGAAGGTACGAGACAAGGTACTGGTGCAAGTGAAGCTGTGAGGATGGGACATGAGTTGTGCTTGGGTAGCTCAGTTGTTAGAGCACTTACCCATGACAGACAAAGGTTGCAAGTTTGAGTCTCAGTCTGCCACTCAGCTTTTATCTGCCAGGAAGTATCGTATCAGTGCACCCTCCACTGGAGGATGAAAATCTTATTCTGATAAGTATCTGTCTTTGTTTTGTTCACCCAAGTTTCTACAAAAGTTTTCTGTCTTTCTCATATATATTTACCTTAAGAAAATAAACAGCAAATTTGCCTTTTTCCTTTAGTTTTTGGTTCAATTTAAGACCTACTGGTAGTCAAGACAGTGCATTGAGTATTATATTATATTGCCCCTTTATATATTTAATAGTACAGTGAAATTTCTGTAGAAAGAGAGCCCATCTTGTTAGCCTACTGTGTTGAAATTTGCTCTGTAGTAGAAATGTAAACAAGCTATCGACCGTAAGTATTACCATCTTGTGTCCCACTAGTAGGTATTTAAATTTCTTGAATGCCCACACTACTGATAATGTTTCCCTTTATATAATTCTATAAATTTGTTTATACTGTGCAAGCATTCTACTGGTGAAACCTACTGGTTTTTTCTCCAATTTGCAGTCAATCACGTACTCCTGGAACATGTGACAGCCCATCCCATAATCCAATGTCCAACACCTTATGAAAAGGAACAGCAAAATTCAGGTGAACCAACAGTTGCCATGCTGCCAATGCCTTTTTTATTTTTGAAAATTCTTTATATCCATCTTTATATCCTGTTTTAACAACATTATCAAATGTGGTCCATAAGGCAGCATGCAGTCTGTGTGGGTCAGGTTGAATGCCCAAGGTATTTACAATATATCCCAAGAACTTAACCTCATTTCTCACAAATTGTGATTTTGACAAGGTAATGGTGACACCTTGGGACTCTAATCCCATGAAAAATTCATCCAATGTTTGCAGATGTTCTCCCATCTTGTGGATATTACTTCTATACTGCTGACATATAACAATACTTTATTTCGTAACTTGTTGCTATTTTTTTATCCAAAACTCTTATGAAAAGTGACACTTACATGTTTATGCTGAATGGCAGCACTTGGAACTGATAAGACCTTCCATCAAACAGGAATGCCATATACTTCTGTGAATCTTCATATAAGGCAATCTGCCCCATAACTTCCTGCCAGGTGTATTGTGCTGACATATGTTACTCCCCCAAGCTTCACTACCATTTCCTCTATTATACAGGGCCTATCCCTCCCTGGCTCTATTATTCTATTTACAGTTCATGCATCCAGCACTCTACATATATCCCCATCCAACAACCACTACTGGCTTATTACAATTATGGCTTATTATAATTTCTATAATATTCCATTATAATGGCATAAAATTTCTTTTTGTACTGGTGGCTTCATAGATACTGATAGGCAGTAGGGTCTGACATAAGATGGATTGTGTTCTTTAATCTTAAATCTAAAAACGAAGTCTTTAATAATGCCTGGCCATGTTGAAAATACTTTTTATAAGTCTACATAACAAAGAAATCAAATCCTTCTTTTCATTAATGCTTAGATTATTTGATCTGTTAATGTTATCAACAATTTCCATTTCATTCACTTGTTGGATGTCTGCACCTTATTGGTGCCTGTTGTCCTGCTCTAGTAGCTTCTGTCATTAAAGTGAGTCCTAATCTGGCTGTGTTGCTTTGCTTGAAACATAACAGCCAGTTACTCTTGAGGTCGATATGTGAATGTCATTGTCCCAGTTTGGAAGTATAAAGATACATTATTGCCCAACAACCAGTCTATGCCTAAAATTATAGGTACATTTAAACCTTCCACTAAAAACATTGCTTGTTGAAATGTGTTTGTGTTTAATCTAAATTTAATGAACAATTCTGCATACACAAGTCTGCCTGTCATGCCTGTTACCCCTGCTATCTGTATATATGATACCTGAGGGAATGCATCCAACAAATTATTTCTCTTGAACAAGCAGTGGTATTGATATGTCACTATCAGAATCTAAAATCACTTCTATAGTTACACTACTTACTGTACATGTCAATTTTGGTTTCATATATTCTTTTGTTTGTTCATTATCTTCATGTATTGAGACATCTGTAAAACTTGGTTGTAAGCATACCTAATTAATCTAGAAGAGATTTGTTGTGGCTAGCTTTGTATTGTTTCAGAAGACAAACTCTTCCCAGAAGCACATTAGTTTTCCCTCTCCATGGTAGTAGTACTGTTAAATGTGTTATTGTCATAATTACTGTTATTGTTGCCTTTTCTGTATCTATTCCCTGAATTGTTATGATAATGTCCATTATGTACCCTGTTTCCTCCATTTCTAGCATCCTCTCTAGCGGGGCAAGATTCTCTGTTACATTACTGACACCACCATACAATTCAAATTGTCTTCAGATAGATAAATAAATAAAAAATAAATAAACCTTCTGGCATAATGATGATGTAGTATTGACACATAATTTCAGCCTTATATGACTTACAGGTTGAGGATTTGTGGATGGTGGGTAGAAAACTGTATCTGTTCCAAATGCTCATCCTAAAGCCAAACAATGAGTGGTTTTATTGTCTTTTATAAAGAATTAATATATTTATTTCACACCTGCTAGTACGTTCCAGAATATAACGCAGTTTTATGTAATGTGGAGCATGATGTGATATGTTGTGTCTTGCATTAAAAAAAATGGGACTTACTATCTAAGCATCCACAGCCATACGCCTCGTTTTAGAAATTAAATTACTGATGTGGTGACTGATTTTTGCTTTAAAAGATAACTCAGTATGCCAAAGTTGATATTTTATTAACACAATTAACTAATATCAGTTTTTAACAACAATAAAGGGGAATGTAACATATTAATACTGCAGTCAAGTGTGGTATATGCAGACAGATCATTTCTTTTTTCAGTAATATAAAATGCAGTATGACTACATTTAATTACATTACCATAATTCTCGTGAGAGTTAATGTAAAAATGCTTCAAGAAACTTGACTAAATATCACCAAAATTAAATTGTTTTAGAAACTTTCCAGTAAAACCAGCACTTACAAAACCAGTATATACCATTTGATATTGGTGTACCTTAAAACTCCAGACAAATTAAAATTTGAATTTCTCTCTGTACATAATTTAAATGTTACTCTGGTACTGAAATGTGTGTCCATCAAATGGAATTTCATAAAGCAAAATGATTTAAAAAAATGATTTAATAGTTAAGTGTCAGTGCAGAATAGTGTCTAATTAAGGAACTGATCAAAGGCCTTCATGCTGGATGCCCACTTATTATAGCAACAACACATTTAATCACATTTCATGTTTATGTCCTGCAAAACATACACTATGTGATCAAAAGTATCCGGATACCTGACTGAAAATTACTTAAAAGTTCGTGGCGCACTCCATTGGTAATGCTGAAATTCAATATGGTGTTGGCTCACCCTTAGCCTTGATGACAGCTTCCATTCTTGCAGGCATACTTTCAGTCAAGTGCAGGGAGGTTTCTTGGGGAATGGCAGTCCATTTTCCATGGAGTGCTGGCTGCACTGTGGAGTGGTATCAATGTCAGTTGGTGAGGTCTGACATGAAGTCGGCGTTCCAAAACATCACAAAGGTGTTCTGTAGGATTCAGGTCAGGACTCTGTGCAGACCAGTCCATTACAGCGATGTTATTGTCATATAACCACTCCCCAAATTGTTCTTCAACAGTGGGAAGCAAAAAGGTGCTTAAAACATGTGCTGTGATAGTGCCACGCAAAGCAACAAGGGGTGCAAGCCCCCTCCATGAAAAACACAACCTCACCATAACACCACCACCTCCGAATTTTACTGTTGGCACCACAGATGACATTCACTGGGCATTCACCATACCCACACCCTGCCATTGATGTATGACACAAGTGACACCCAAACGCCTGACCGCATTCAAAGTCCGTGAGTTCCACAGAGCACCCCATTGTGCTCTCTTATGATCTCCAATGACTACTGGGGTTGCTGATGTGGAGTACCTGTAGTAGGTGGCAGCACAGTGCACCTAATATGAAAAACATATGTTTTTGGGGGTGTCCAGATGCTTTTGATTACTTAGTGTACACCTATAAGTATCCAAAGGAAATCTCTGCGATGAATGTGAAAAAGAAGCATTTTAAAAAAGGTGGCAAGAATACTGGGTGTTTTTTGAAGGAATCAACTAGTAATACCAATGTATGAGGGGAAATCAGTGTCTAAACTGTGTGTGAATATGATCAGCTGTCAAACAGAATATCAAAACCCATGCGAAACAAAACGCTATGTTCTGTTACTCAAGAGCATCTTCCATTTTCACAATCCTCCAGGACTGAAACGTCACTTACACCATTCTTCATCAGGCTCCTCTGCTCCCCTTGCCACAATTCCTTTTTGTCTTTCCCTCTCCGGTCATTTTGCAACATATTCCTCTCCTGGAAAACACACACACACACACACACACACACACACACACACACACACACACACACACACACACACGCAGAACGGTAATATGTAACAATGGTAAAATTAAGGAGACCCAAATAAAATATTATTTCTGTTAATGAACAGTGACTACAGATATGGACAAGTAATCATTTGGAAGTCCATATTACCACTTTGGGTATGAGGCAATGTGAGTTATTGGGGAAGGAGTTACACTCTCAGTAGATTCCAAAAGCGTCCTTTTTTCCAAATTTTGATAGTACTCAAATGAAAGTTTTTGTTTTGAGCTTAGTCTTTAACTGACTTTATTTGATTTGGCTGCATATTATTCTGTTGTCACACATTTGTGTGACATATTTACAAGGCAACAGTTTCATTTTATTTCTATAAAGTTTAACAGAAGTACAGTTTTCATAATATAAATAACTTAAAACACTTTCAATGAAACTTATTATTGTAATCTACTATGCTACCTGGGAAGCACTGAACACACAAATAACGCACAAACACATTAACAATAGCTATCACAGACTTTTTTGTTGTAATATACAATATATAATTTGTATAGTAATAAAATGTGATGTTAGTTTCTGTTAGAACAAAGATAGTTTAAAATTTCCCATATGGAAAATACATAAAATTCTTATTGGTCTTCCATAATAAGCATGAGCAATCACAAATGCAGTTCTCTCTACATTGTCATCATAGTTACATTTCACATTTATATATGTTCTGATCCAAAAAATGTATTTCATTGCAGTTATTATCTTCAAAAACAACTTTCATTATTCATATGCATTGGTTCAATTTGGCTTACAAAAACATCATTATGTGATTGAGCAATGACTGACAAATAATCACAAATTTCATAGAATAATATCCTATGTACCATTATGTATCATTCCACAGATTATCCACTAACATCATGAGCAGGGCAAGACAATGGCATATTAGTCACGGAGCCTCAAAACACCAAGACACTTCAAACAAGGTGGATAGTGTTGACCTATTGAAGTTAAAATCTTTTAATTTGGGTATAGGTATGAAACTGTACTGGTGGTATGAGTTATACTATTGTACAATTTGTTAAGCACTAAAACTAACTACATATCGAACTGCAGGTTAAATTTGCATTAAAATTTCAGCTGTTTTGACATTAAAATGTTATTTCTTTATAAACATACTGGCCTGCAGTGAGTACTTCTAGGGAAAAATCATATCTGCACTTACAGCACATTGTGGCTACTAATACAGACCATTTAGCTGTAATAACTGAAATGTTATCACTTCACTGAAGCTGTTGGTGTATTTCTGTTATAAAAAGACCTATGTTCATCATTGTCTCCTGTCCCCGACATTTAAAAAAATTTAATGATGATTTTGGAAGCCATTTTAACAAGAAGCAGATACACTGCATATCTTATAGATATAAGTTAGAAATGACTCAGACTTCATTATGCAAGGACAAGTTTCTCATTCATTTCTAATTAAATTCCATCAAAGCTTTTAATCATTTAACATAAAACCAACAAAAAAGGAATATTTATAGAATCTGAGGTATGGCAGAATGTCAAGTGAGAACCTTTCAAAGAGAACATGTTGACTCAATATTTTAGCATAAACTTTAATGCTCAGGGGCTAAGCTGCTCAAAACACTAAGTTTCAGATTCAACATCCTTAAAAGGATATGTAAAAGGCAACTGCTTCATGTTGTTGGTGGATGTTCTTCATGTAATTTTACAGGTACACAACAATTACCTTCTGCAGCCTATTACTTCATATAAGCAGGAACTCTGGTCCAACCCAGCTACCACAACGAGGAAAATCTGAGGGGACATTTGTGACATCTGATGATGATCCAACTTGCAGGAGGACTGCAAGACCTGCTGTCCAGTGGGATGGTCGTTGGTCGTGGATGAGCCAGTAACCTGCATGCAGATACATAGTTACTAACATTCTACTAGTTAACAACATACAAGCTATTACTCTCTCACATTAAAATAAATTAATTCCTTTACAAATATTTCTGAACAAAAATAAAATCTTTACATTACAAAATGAAAACACAAAATCCTTGCCGGTATGGCTCTAAGCACTATGGAGCTTAACATCTGAGGTCATCAGTCCTGTAGACTTAGAACTACTAAAACCTAACTAACCTAAAGACATCACACACATCCATGCCTGAGGCAGGATTCGAATCTGCAAGCGTAGCAGCAGCGCAATTCCGGACTGAAGCGCCTAGAGCCGCTCTGCCACAGCAGCTGGCTACCTAGCCAGTATACATTGTAAAACTGTGTGTGTTCCAAATGTCCTTCTAAACCACTCAACCAATTTCAACAAAACTTGGTTCACATATCTATTATTATCAAGCAACAATCACTGTCAGGTAAGAACCATGTACCTATCGTGGTCCAGGATATATGGTATCATAAACAGTGAGATGTATGAAAAACTGCCACATTTTGCATGATGTTTAAATTGATTACTTCTCTGCTAATAACTCTATTCATAATAAATCCCACAGACAGTACTCACATATGACACTAAATGTATCTACAAAATTATATGATGATATGATACATAGATCAGGAGATATGAGGTCATAAACCCTGAGATGCGTCAAAAACTGCTGGATTGTGCATGAAATTTAAATGTAGTACTTCTTTGCTACTTATGCTATTCACAACATATTTCACAGGCGATATCCTCATATGCTTCTGAATATACTTACATGAATATATCGTTGTATGAAACATAGGTCAAGAGATATGACATCATAAAAACTGAGATGCATCAAAAAATACATCATGTGTGAAGTTTTAATACATTTATTCTTTACTATTAAGACATTCCTACAGTTGAGTCAACTTAAGAAAATCCCTGACACCTGGCAGCACTTTTGATAGTTTTGAACTGCAAAGTGCAAATGGCTGTAGGTGATAACAATAGCTGTCTATAGAGTTATGAAGAGGTGTTGCCATGGAGACATTTACAAAACTGCTTCGTAGACACGCAAAGCTGCTGTGCACAGCATACAGATACTGTTTCATAAGGTAGGTTTGTGTGTTTGTTTGCTACATGCTACATTGCAATATTTGTAGTTCGTGTGTGTGTGTGTGTGTGTGTGTGTGTGTGTGTGTGTGTGTGTGTGTGTGTGTGTGTGTGTGTGTGTGTGCGCGCATGTGTGCCTGCATGTATGTGTGTAATGTTTGTGTTGGATGATGATGATGATGATGATGATGATGACAGAAGGGAGAGGGTGAGACAATGTGGAGAGCTGTGGTGTCTAAACCAGGATATCGGTGCAAAGTGTAGTGATCAGGAACTTTATACCACCATATCTCCCCCAATTGCTGGCCAAATAATGGCAGTGGAAATTTTTTTCACCATCAGAATTCAAACTGGCTTACCCCAGGGTCCAGCAGCACTGCACAAGCATGTGTTAGCAACCTCGGCTATGGAGGCACATTATAATTTCAGATTTTTTTTTATATTACACTACAAACAAAGTTCACTTTTTGTTTTTGTTTCTAATAGAAAATACACAAAATGAACACCTGGGTAATGCTGGGTTTCTCAGTTAGTAAAAAATAAAATTAAAAGCATAAAGCCGTTCAGAAAAAGATAACAATGTATGGTTACCAGATTTAACTTGTAATATAATGAGAGGTGTTAGATGGTTCAGGATAGATATGAGAGATGCAAGGTAGGAAACAGTTCAGCCTAAGTCATCAAGACCGTTGTACTTCGTTCAGACACAAATTTTGAAGCAGTTCATTTATTGTGGTGGAGACTTAGGTACGTCCCTATTCCATATTTCATATATGAGCACGCTTCTCTCTCTCTTTGCAAGTTTTGTCATAACATAGTCTTTGATTGTAGGTGCTGGGTCCTGTGAGACATACTGTGAAGCTTTGGATAATGTTTATGTCAAACTATAACTCTTCCATTAAATTTCATTAAAGAATGTGTTAATTTTATATACTTCAACAGTAACCCTCCCACTCCTGATTCCTTACAGAATTAAACTCTGATGTGTAAAACAGACTAAAACACTGGATGAGTACAGTCTGGGTAATTTGTGCAATGTTTTAAAGAAAGCTAGTTTTTCAAGCATCCCAATGTTTATAGCATCACATCCCCTGAACTGTATGTTGCACAATCATAATTTTGCAGGTACATTCCATTGTAGGCTACATGTGGATAGCACACAAAAATTTGCTGTGGAGGGAGTTAGGGGTAAAAGAACATCATGTCTGCTGCTGAAGTTACACTGCATGAATAGTGAAAAGATAGTAAGCGATAAACGTTTTTCCTATAATTATTTTTGGAGGTATCAGCAAGAAAAAATTTCAAAAAAGTTTAAAATTATGTATAAAGTTTTCTGGAAATCATTATGTGCTCTCATTATTAAGCACTGCATGAGTGAAGTCTGGATAATTTGTGCACCATGAGTTATGTAGCCTCAGGACACACAAACTAGCTTTAATACCTAACTTATTGTGTGAAATCTTTAGCTTACAACTGTACACCCTAATGAGTAGATTATGACAGCATTTTTAATTTTTAAATTCGGTCAATAATTGTATGAAATACTGAAAATCAAATTTTTGTTGTCACTCTGAACCTTTAGATAGGCAAACTGCAACTGGAACTTGGTGACAGTTTGAACTGTTTAGCAGTATGGAGTGTATAGAGATCAATTTAACATTTCACACAAATTGTATAAGAACAATATAAAACAGATGCTATAATTTACCAAAGAATTTTTGTCAGAAACTATATATTGCGAATATCAAACACTATGTGTTATATAAAATTAAGTCAGTTACTAAATCAGTCTGGTGCTATCTTTGGCAAATGCAAGTTTGTAAAGCAGCAGTTCTTTGATGTAAAGTAGTAGTCTTTGAAAGTATGTGGTCTTTGAAGTATGTCCATATTTATAAACTACAGAAATAAACACGAAAAATAGTTTAAAAGAATTATTTCAAACCACTGTGGAAATTTTAAGAAAAAGGAAGAAATCTAACATGTAATTATCTTTTCATGTTGTAATGTGCTTCTGGGAACATCCATATGCATTATTTTAATGTATCTTGTTTTAGGTATCTTAGGCAGGCATAGAATTATTCACTGACGAGTCACCAATGTTTCAATCAAATGATTGTATATAACAAGCCATGTGACAATAAAGATTCTATACTACTCTGGTTCTTTGAGAAAGCTCATGGAGAGTAAATGTAATTGATATACAATACAGAGAACAGTCAAATGAAATGTGTACTGTATCATGCAGATGATAAAAAAAAATTACCATGAAAAAGACATTGAGTGAAAGTTATTTCTTTCAATACCAACAACCTATAGGTCATTCTTGTCATTTAGAGACATTTGCACAGAAAAGGACTATAGTTAAACACAAAGAATGAAAATCATTCTGAATAAATACAGAAACTATGTAGTATTATTTTTGAGTTGCAGTAGTTTGGGGTAATGCAAAGTTTTTGCTTATGGAGTGTGGCAAATTATGAAGTTACAAGTTCTGTAGGCAAATAAAGAGAGAGAGAGAGAGAGAGAGAGAGAGAGAGAGAGAGAGAGAGAGAAGACTGAGTTTAAGTAAGTACCATACACATATATGGGCTCTCTCTTAAGAGTCAAAATGGAATTTTCTCTGATGTTTCAGCAGATATTTGCAATTTTGTTATAGCAAAGTGTAGCTGAAGTCAGCCCAAACAAATACTGCTCAGCTGCTCAGTGTCTCCAAAATTAGTCTAGTGTGTTGTTAATTTTATCAATATATATTAACAGAGACAGTAAAATATGAAAAGTATCCAGTACTCCAGCAGCAACAGCACCACTGTGGCAGAGACTGATTGAGTCTGCCAGCAGTACTACTCAGTTACTGCTGGAGAACCCATTATTCATTGGGTTTTAATGTCTCTGTTAGTACATATTGATATACTGCCTGCACAGCTGTCACAGCCCTACTTGCACTCATGGGCAGCACTAGTCTCTTCAGTAAATGCACTACTCATCCCAGTAAAGGTCACTGCTCTCCAGATATGCACTCAGAGTCAGGTATTAGTGCTTGAAGATAACACTAGTTTTGATTGAAAGGAGTGTGAAAGAACTGGTCATATACCATCATGAGATTTCACAGTGCAGTTAGTAAGGCATTGTAAGCCATTTATATTCTTAGAGTTTACTGATATTTGTCACTGAATAATGAACAGGAGTTGTAGATTAGTCTGTAGACAAAATTTATAGTCCCACAGTTGGCCATCTCTGCAGTAATGAATGTTTTCCTATGTTGTGGAAAAATGGGGGGGGGGGGAGACATAATGCGATTAAATAGTAGTGCATGAACCAAAGATTTATATCTGCAATAAGTTAGAAAGTAGAAACAGTGGATGTCTGCATCTGACTTATGCTCTACATATATATTATCAGGACAAATATGTAGACAAATTTAAGTATTATCAGCAACATATCTTAAGGATTCATTGCACAGTAATATCTGTGATAATTGCATCACCATGAATTATTCAAATGAAATGGATGAAATTTAACCCTCATATGACCTACAGTAATATTAAAGAAACAATCAAATGTCAAGAGAAATAAAACTTTGCTGTACTAATGTACTGAAGAACAGTAGTGTTCTCTGGTATGTCATGTGCAGGAACAAGATTACATCATGTATTCAAGCTGTCTATGAAATTTGTTAATTAGTTTTCTGTTCCTTGATTGTATTCATGAGAAGTGTCATGATGTGGAAAGCATCAAATGAACAAACACATAGCACATATTTTTAGAAAATGGAATGTCTGTGCATTGTACATCTAAAGATTTTTTTCTATATAAATGTCTAAGTATTTCTATTCAAGAATTAATTCCTGGTATGCAAGGAGATATTAAGTAGAAACTTCCGTTCTCTAAATTTGAAAAGAGTGTACTATCTGTCAGACTTTTATTTCCAAAACGTTTTAGAGCTGCATATTTCACCCATTTCTATGCCAAATATAGATAAGTTAAAGGGTAACACAGATCATTTTTCCTTCTAGTGTTATGAATATCTCTGTTACTCTAAAATTCAAATGTATATGGGTCACAACAATGCTGTTTGAGATAGTTTTCTTTAAGATCAAAGTTCAAATATACAGGCTGTTTTTTTAAGTATCATGTTTCCTACAGGAGATACTCTTGGTCAAAAGTAGAAGAAAAGCTTATATAACTACTTGTCTGAAAAACAATACCTGATGAATTATGGGCTGTTTCACCTATGGTGAGTAATGTCTAGTATTTGTTGATGTAAGCTGTCTTACTGTACAGTTCATTATACGAGGTGTTTCAAAATGAATATACGAGTTTTAAGGCTTTGTCCCCCCCCCCCCCCCCACCCCCATGAATCACGGACCTTGCCGTTGGTGGGGAGGCTTGCGGGCCTCAGCGATACAGATAGCCGTACAGTAGGCGCAACCACAACGGAGGGGTATCTGTTGAGAGGCCAGACAAACGTGTGGTTCCTGAAGAGGGGCAGCAGCCTTTTCAGTAGTTGCAAGGGCAACAGTCTGGATGATTGACTGATCTGGCCTTGTAACAATAACCAAAACAGCCTTGCTGTGCTGGTACTGCAAATGGCTGAAAGCAAGGGGAAACTACGACCATAATTTTTCCCGAGGGCATGCAGCTTTACTGTATGATTAAATGATGATGGCGTCCTCTTGGGTAAAATATTCCGGAGGTAAAATAGTACCCCATTCGGATCTCCGGGCGGGGACTCCTCAAGAGGATGTCGTTATCAGGAGAAAGAAAACTGGCGTTCTATGGATCGGAGCGTGGAATGTCAGATCCCTTAATCGGGCAGGTAGGTTAGAAAATTTTAAAAGGGAAATGGATAGGTTAAAGTTAGATATAGTGGGAATCAGTGAAGTTTGGTGGCAGGAGGAACAAGACTTCTGGTCAGGTGACTACAGGGTTATAAACACAAAATCAAATAGGGGTAATGCAGGAGTAGGTTTAATAATGAATAGGAAAATAGGAATGCTGGTAAGCTACTACAAACAGCATAGTGAACGCATTATTGTGGCCAAGATAGATACGAAGCCCACACCTACTACAGTAGTACAAGTTTATATGCCAACTAGCTCTGCAGATGACAAAGAAATTGAAGAAATGTATGATGAAATAAAAGAAATTATTCAGATAGTGAAGGGTGACGAAAATTTAATAGTCATGGGTAACTGGAATTCGGTAGTAGGAAAAGGGAGAGAAGGAAACGTAGTAGGTGAATATGGATTGGGGCTAAGAAATGAAAGAGGAAGCCGCCTGGTAGAATTTTGCACAGAGCACAACTTAATCATAGCTAACACTTGGTTCAAGAATCATAGAAGAAGGCTGTATACATGGAAGAAGCCTGGAGATACTGACAGGTTTCAGATAGATTATATAATGGTAAGGCAGAGATTTAGGAACCAGGTTTTAAATTGTAAGACATTTCCAGGGGCAGATGTGGACTCTGACCACAATCTATTGATTATGACCTGCAGATTAAAACTGAAGAAACTGAAAAAATCGTATCTCCCATTTCATCTTCATCTACATCCTCTTCCATGTCCATAATATTGCCCTCAAGTACATCGCCCTTGTATAGACCCTCTATATACTCCTTCCACCTTTCTGCTTTCCCTTCTTTGCTTAGAACTGCATTTCCATTTGAGCTCTTGATATTCATACAAGTGGTTCTCTTTTCTCCAAAGGTCTCTTTAATTTTCCTGTAGGCAGTATCTATCTTACCCCTAGTGAGATAAGCCTCTACATCCTTACATTTGTCCTCTAGCCATCCCTGCTTAGCCATTTTGCACTTCCTGTTGATCTCATTTTTCAGACGTTTGTATTCCTCTTTGCCTGCTTCATTTACGGCATTTTTATATTTTCTCCTTTCATCCATTAAATTCAATATTTCTTCTGTTACCCAAGGATTTCTACTAGCCCTCGTCTTTTTACCTACTTGATACTTTGCTGCTTTCACTACTTCATCTCTCAAAGCTACCCATTCTTCTTCTACCGTATTTCTTTCCCCCATTCCTGTCAATTGTTCCCTTATGCTCTCCCATTATAGGCCTATAATCGGTCTGAGTAGATGAAAACTGAAGAAACTGCAAAAAGGTGGGCATTTGAGGAGATGGGACCTGGATAAACTGACTAAACCAGAGGTTGTACAGAGTTCTTGGAGAGCATAAGGGAACAATTGACAGGAATGGGGGAAAGAAATACAGTAGAAGAAGAATGGGTAGCTTTGAGAGATGAAGTGAAAGCAGCAAGGGATCAAGTAGGTAAAAAGACGAGGGCTAGTAGAAATCCTTGAGTAACAGAAGAAATATCGAATTTAATGGATGAAAGGAGAAAATATAAAAATGCCGTAAATGAAGCAGGCAAAAAGGAATACCAATGTCTGAAAAATGAGATCGACAGGAAGTGCAAAATGGCTAAGCAGGGATGGCTAGTGGACAAATGTAAGGATGTAGAGGCTTATCTCAGTAGGGGTAAGATAGATACTGCCTACAGGAAAATTAAAGAGACCTTTGGAGATAAGAGAACCACTTGTATGAACATCAAGAGCTCAGATGGAAACCCAGTTCTAAGCAAAGAAGGGAAAGCAGAAAGGTGGAAGGAGTATATAGAGGGTCTATACAAGGGCAATGTACTTGAGGACAATATTATGGAAATGGAAGAGGATGTAGATGAAGATGAAATGGGAGATACGATACTGCGTGAAGAGTTTGACAGAGCACTGAAAGACCTAAGTCGAAACAAGGCCCCCGGAGTAGACAACATTCCATTGTAACTACCGACAGCCTTCGGAGAGCCAGTCCTGACAAAACTCGCTCAATCGTTAGAAGATTGTTCAATCAATTCTAGAGAAGTTGCAGCAGTGACCCACTTCTTGAGCTGGTCCTCCAGCATGTCTGCATGGAGTGGGCTATTGAGCTGTTGGTCACAGCACCACAAGATCTTCATTGCTTCTTTATCTGATGACATCAATTTGAAATTCATCAGGGCATCCTGCTATCAACGCAAGAAGATGACAATTGCCAGGCGGTGGTGCTGAAATCCCTGCAGCAACAGGTGTTCTAATACTCTACCAGTCACACTGAGGGACCACCTGGATGAAGCAGGCACAGCTATCATGGATGACAATGTAACACGGATAGTCCATCACTGTACAGCCTGCCAATATGCCTTTGGCTGCCCACATAGGCTTTTTCTCTGCACCTTCTCCTGCACCTTGGTCTTGGATACTGGACATCAGTCGATGGCAGCTGAGTTCTGGCAATTGTGCACCCCACCTATTCATTCAGCTTCTAATGTCTCAAGTGTTCACACTTTTAAAATGCAAGTAGCAAAATCTGTGGGGTCAGGTATATCACATTCAAATCTCAATACCTTCATCATTTCTCACACATGGTTGAAGTCCAGTAGAAGAATTGCATGGACGTCCTCATTGGACATTGCTGGAACTTCTTTTTCCATCATTTGAGCGAGAAGATGAGAAGGTATGGTCGCCCCCTAGTGCTTGCACCCTTTGAGGTACATCTTTGGCTGGATTCAGATGCAATCCCATCGCAACAGGGACACCAGGTTGTCCTCGAAACGATTGTGTGTGGGATGCTGTGCAGACATCCCAACTAACATCTTTTGCAGAACTCTGGCCAGATGTTCCTATCATCTGGAAGGCCACCACAACAGCGACAACCTCCCAAAACTGCCCGTCAGCTCACCATAGGCAACGAGCATGTGATTCTTCCATCCCCCCTTCTACAGAGGACCCCAAGTACACTGATCCATCTCCTTTGGAATAACCAAAAGGGCTGCTGGTACCCACATTGATGCATTTTGCTTCCTAAGTTCCCACACAGGGAGGGAGGGAGGGAGGGAGGGAGGGAGGGAGCAGTGTTGTCCCAGAACTGACCACAGTGATTTCTTCAAGCAACTTCGTGTTGTCACCTCGCCATCCTCTCCACACTGGCCTTACCAGTTTTGGCCTTATGTGCTGATTTGTGGGAGGAGGGTATTTGTACCCTGCAGGATGTATTGATAAGGACACAGAACTATTGACAACATTAAGGCTACATCTGGCGAGGGCACTGCTCACAAGGAAAACACAGCAGCTCCTGCCAACCAGTCACGTGAAATCAGCTAGCCAACTGATACTAGTTCGGGTGGTCACAAGGTCGCTCTTCATTCTTTATAAGTCAGCCAACGAAATTTTCTGATCTTACTGATGCTTCCCTAGATGACATTGCTTTATTTATGGACTCTGCCTTGTAAGGAATAGGACTGGTTTTGCTGCTGCTGCTTACGCCAAATTTCTAGAGTGAAGTTCGACTTCACCATCTACTTATTCACCCCAGCGACAGTGTTTTCTGCCACCATGTACCACATCGTCACATGTGTGTTACTATCCGACAACTTGCCTGTATTCAGTTTAGCCTGCAAGCATATTAGGGTGACCAACATTTGATCAAGATCCTAAGGGAGATTTAGTCACAATAAATTTCAACTGTATAATTATATCGCATTTTCATGGAATTTGTGACAATGGAGATATAAATAAACTGACATATTCTGCTTTTAACATCTCCATCCTGTCCGCCCCAATAGCTGAGTGATCAGCACCACGGACTGTCATGCCAAGGGGCCTGGGTTCGATTCCCTGCTGGGTCGGAGCTTTTGTCCACTTACGGATTGGGTGTTGTGTTGTCCTAATCATCATCATCTCATCCCCATCGACACACAAGTCGCCGAAGTGGCGTTATCTCTAAAGACTTGCTCGAGGCGACCGGCCTACCCGACGAGATGTCCTCCTAGCCACATGACATTTCATTTCATTTCATCTCCATCTTAACTTCGGGTGAACTTGATGAAAATTTATTCGCTTTAGAAGCAAATGAATACACACATGAACGCTGAATGGTATAGTAGGTACTCTTACAGAAAGAAGACTACACGGAATGGAGCATTTTGTGTTGATTGTCCTCTGTTTTCCATTGCTGCCAACTTATGCGATCTATCACTACTGGATCTTTCGAAGCACTGTAAAATGTTCTTGTGTTGTGTGAATCAATTAGCAAATAAGTGACGGAACGAGAATGATTAAACATGTCTATGTGATCTGCTTTAGTGACTCTTTGTTACTTCCGTGTGTTATTTATACTTTGGGTGCTGATCAGTATGAGGCGAGCGCTTCTGTCGGTTACCAGTTCTGAGCGTGAAACAGGCACTATTCACATAAACTAAGTTGACTCTCGCGGCGGTGGCTGATTGGAGCATCTCGCGGCGGTGGCTGATTGGAGTGACGGTAAACAGGAAATGCCTTTTACGATCGCTACCATGTCATCACACCGAATGTCAACTTAGTTTCTGCGAATAATAAACACTCCTCCTCTCGTGACCCCTCTAATGCTTATACTATGTTATTCTTTCTCCATTCTATGCATTCCCTTGAACCAAACCGTCTTCTTTCTGGAGGCAGAAAGACTTTATGTCGACAACAGTATTGATCACTACGAAGGTCACTCCAAAAGAAATGCACACTATTTTGTTTTTAAATCCATCTTTTATTCTACATGTTTGTAAGTTTTACAGTGTGTAGATACATCCTTTAGGAACAATATTTTCATTTCTCCACATAATTTCCATCCCTCTCAACTGCCTTACGCCACTTGGAACCAGCGCCTGTATAACCGCACGGTAAAATTCTGGACCAACCTGTTGGAGCCACTGTTTGACAGCGTGCACAAGGGAGTGATCATCTTCAAACCTTGTTCCACGAAGAGAGTCTTTCAGTTTCCCAAAGGGATGATAGTCGCATGGAGCCAGGTCAGGACTGTAAGGCGGGTGTTTCAGTGTTGTCCATCCGAGTTTTGTGACCGCTTTCATGGTTTTTTGACTGACATGTGGCCATGCACTGTCGTACAACAGCAAAACATCCTGCTTTTGCCGATGTGGTCGAACACAATTCAGTCGAGTTTGAAGTTTCTTCAGTGTCGTCACATATGTATCAGAATTTATTTATTTACAGTCGCAGGTTCGAATCCTGCCTTGGGAATGGATGTGTGTGATGTCCTTAGGTTAGTTAGGTTTAAGTAGTTCTAAGTTCTAGGGGACTGATGACCTCAGATGTTAAGTCCCATAGTGCTCCCATTGTGCTCCCATTGTGCTCAGAGCCATTTGAAACTTCAGAATCGGAAAACACCGTAGCCATGAATTTTCCAGCAGAAGCTGTGGTTTCGATTTTTTTTTTCTTGGGTGAATTTGCATGATGCCACTCCATTGGTTGCCTCTTCGTCTCTGGTGAAAAATGATGGAGCCATGTTTCATCACCTGTCAGTTCTTCCAAGAAATTCATCTCCACCATTCTCATACTGTTCCAAAAGTTCGCTGTATACCGTTTTTCTTGTTTCCTTGTGCGCCACTGTCAACATCCTGGGAACCCACCTGGCACAAAACTTTTTTTACGCAACACTTTCATTATTCTGCAAACACTTCCTTCCCCTACCCCAACGTAGCGTGACAATTCGTTCACTGTGATGCGTCTGTCAGCAGTCACCAATTCGTTAACACTCCGCACATTGTCTGGAGTGTGTGCAGTACGAGGCCTGCCGCTGTGAGGACAATCCTCAATATTTCCGTGCCCGCTTTCATCACGTAACCTGCTTCCCCATCGACTAACTGTACTGTGATCGACAGCAGCATCTCCAAACACCTTTTTCAACCTCTTGTGGATGTTTCCCACTGTCTCGTTTCCGCAGCACAGGAACTCTATGACAGCACGTTGCTTCTGACGAACGTCAAGTGTAGCAGCCATCTTGAAGAGGTGCTGTGATGGCGCCACTCGTGGGAACAGGTTGAACTAAGTTTGAAAACAAGCGGGAAGGATTTATCTATACACTGTAAAACTTTAACATATGCAGAATGAAAACTGTATTTTTACAAAAATAGTGTGCAATTATTTTGGGGAACGAGAACTTTTCGGGATCTATCGGTCAGGGAATTTTAACTATCGATAGTGCTTCGCAGGGTTAACATCTGTAACAGTGAACATTGACAAAATATACAGGAGAAACAGGTCATTAAGGAAGATGGGATGATTTTTAAAAGAGTTGGTATAAAACGAGAGATCCCGGGAAATACGGTAGAGTTGGTTATCCTAGAGCACAGTGAGTTAGTTATGCCAATCCGTTCACAGTGTGTTAACCGTAAGACGGCAGAGTTGTGAGGGGAATGCGGGGAGAGGAGGAAAGGAGGAAGCAAGCATTGGCTGGCGAGGGGAGATGAGCTGTTGGGGGGGGGGGGGGGAACAAGGCACGCCTACCAGTTGCAGAGCTGGCACTACAAATTGCGCGTCATGCTTACTCGAAAGCAGATGAAAGGCTTGGAAGTAAAACTCGCTTTAAATGTTGTTCGTAAAATATATATATATATATACATATATATATATATATATATATGTATGTGTATGTGTGTGTGTGTGTGTGTGTGTGTGTGTGTGTGTGTTTTTGTCTACTATGTGCTCATAAACCGTTTGGAAACGTACTGTAATATGAATGTGTTTCGAAATAATACAGTAACCAGTGGTGTTTCCACACAAAGCAATACGGTAGCAAGGAAAAATTAAATATAAGGTAATTCGGACGAAATACGGGGCTCCTTCAAAGTGATCGCGAACAAAATATCTGAAATGGAAACTCACCTTTTCTTGCCAGGCATTTGTGGTGATACGCCAGGACGATTCTTTGAAAACTGTTTGAATCTTCCAATGCTACGCATGCTTTGTCCTGTGTATGTAGGTATGTAGCAGCTCTCACTGAAGATTTTTAAATGGGGTGAAGCAATTTTTTCTGCTCGCTTTCCCTTTCGTAGCATTCAATCACACGCAATATAATTTTGCGAGCATCACTACGTAATACTGGTTTCCTTCTAACCGTAGGCCTATCGGTAGGAGTTGTTGGCGACTCCCGAGATGGGCCAGCAACTGCCTCTTCACGCATTTTGATAATGTTTCGCACAACTGCACAATAAAAACACGCAGAACAGTATAGTGCAAAACAATAACGAAGCAGACAACAATGGCTACCTTGTACAACACAGTCAGCTACGTAATGTTGGCAGCAGTCACAACTGCGTGCCTATCGAAGCCTCCCGACGTTTACCGACTTCTTCCGATTCAGGACTAGGGAGAGGTCTGCCATCTAAAAGTTTACACACTAATTTTCCTGTGGCTCTGGATAGTTACTTTATTTTATTGTGAACTTATTGACTTTTATTTCATGTTGCAAATAACTGTTGCTGCTTCTCCTTCTACAGGGTGAGGCAGTGAAACGGCACGATTTCGATAGTGGTTGTCGGGCGCGGAGGGGGGTTGCGAGAGTGGGGGAAGTGACCTTGGGCGTCTAGAGTGGTGGAAGTTTCAGTAGCCATGGAGCGTTGGTCGAGTGCTCAATGTGCATATGCCGTAAAGGCATATTACTAAAACGTGGATAGTGTGGTTGGTGCTCAACGCGCCTTTCGTCGTGAATTGAACCTGCCGCCACAGGCTCCCGTGCCATCAAGGAAAGCCATTCTCCTTTGGGTTAAAACCTTTGAAGCTACTGCTAGCACAACAAAGAAAAGAGGCGGCAGCACAAAAACAATCCGGACACCCGAGAACATTAATCTTGTGCGCGAAGCGTTGGGACGAAGTCCGCGAAAATCCGCGAGACGGCACAGCGCAGAACTTGGTCTCAGCAATCGATCAGTAAGACGGATTTTGAAGAGTGACCTTCACTATCATCCATACAAAATTCAGGTAGTGCAAGCCCTTAAACGTAATGACTACAATAACCGTATACGCTTTTGCCAGTCAATGCTTAACGTTATTGAACGAAATGAAGAAAGAGTGCATAACTTATGGATGAGTGATGAAGCCCACTTTCATCTTAGTGGGTACGTAAATAAGCAAAACTTCAGATATTGGTCCTCAGATAACCCGCACGAACTTCATGAAAAACCTCTCCATTCTGAAAAAGTAACAGTCTGGTGCGCAATGTCATCTCGTGGAATCATGGGGCCCTATTTTTTTGAAGATGAAGATGGCAACACAGTGACGGTAAACTTTGGATGTTATGCTGACATGTTGACCATTTTTGGTCTGCCTGGAATTGATCAACATGATCCAGATGCTGAAACACTCTTCCAGCAAGATGGTGCAACAAGCCATACTGCTAATGTCTCAATGGAATTGCTCAGACTTGCATTTCCACGACGTCTAATCAGCAGGAATGGCGATTTCCCCTGGCCTGCCCGTTCACCAGATCTGACGGCACCAGACTTTTTTCTTTGGGGCTACCTCAAGTGCAAAGTCTTCCAGGAAAATCCACCAAGAACAAAAGAAGACCTGAAGGAGCGAATTCGACAGGAAATTAACAACATTCCAGTACAGATGCTACGAAACGTCATGGGACAATTGCATCTCAGGCTTAGACAATGTGTGCAAAACCAAGGACGACACCTCACTGACACCATATTTAAAAAGTGATTGTTTTTAAGTTAAATCTTTAATTTCCACTCTTGTACTTGAGATCCATGTTCAACTATTATGATTTTACTTGTAAATAAATCTTTGGTGGTTTTACAAAATCGTGCCGTTTCACTGCCTCACCCTGTACTACTGCTGCTGCTGCTGCTGTTACCATTAGCTTACCTGGGTTGTCGGCGACGAGTCGCAGCGCGACTGCGCTCCTGGCCGGCACGTGCACGGTGTCCTTGAGCGGCGGCTGCCGCAGCTGCAGGCGCGGCCTCAGCAACTCCGGCACCGACTCAACGGGAGTGCCCACCGGCACCTCGGCCGTCCCCACCACGTACCCGGGATTCCCGTGCACGTGGATCGTGCTGTCCGAGTCGTCTGCAGACACAAGGGGGCGTTCGTTAGTTGCTGTTCATCCAGGTCTATGGAAAGCCAGGAGGGGTCCGTGGGTAACTCTCGTCGGACTGCCTGGCTCAACCAGAAAATGTGCTCGGTAGGCCTATCTTTGTTAATTTTTTGAAGACCTGTAGGTGGGCTCTGAACCAATAAAAGCTTGTTTTACAACAAAAATTACGTGGACGTCGAACAACTCGCACATTAGAAAAGCTTGTAGGATTTGTGGCCTACACTTAATTCCATACTATACGGTGTGAAGCAGCTAAGACATGCCTCGCCAAACGTGTACAGAGTAAGTAAATACAGGTTGTTACAAAAAGGTACGGCCAAACTTTCAGGAAACATTCCTCACACACAAATAAAGAAAATATGTTATGTGGACATGTGTCCGGAAACGCTTAATTTCCATGTTAGAGCTCATTTTAGTTTCGTTAGTATGTACTGTACTTCCTCGATTCACCGCCAGTTGGCCCAATTGAAGGAAGGTAATGTTGACTTCGGTGCTTGTGTTGACATGCGACTCATTGCTCTACAGTACTAGCATCAAGCACATCAGTACGTAGCATCAACAGGTTAGTGTTCATCACGAACTTGGTTTTGCAGTCAGTGCAATGTTTACAAATGCGTAGTTGGCAGATGCACATTTGATGTATGGATTAGCTCGGGGCATTAGCCGTGGCGCGGTACGTTTGTATCGAGACAGATTTCCAGAACGAAGGTGTCCAGACAGGAAGACGTTCGAAGCAATTGATCGGCGTCTTAGGGAGCACGGAACATTCCAGCCTATGACTCGCGACTGGGGAAGACCTAGAACGACGAGGACACCTGCAATGGACGAGGCAATTCTTCGTGCAGTTGACGATAACCCTAATGTCAGCGTGAGAGAAGTTGCTGCTGTACAAGGTAACGTTGACCACGTCACTGTATGGAGAGTGCTACGGGAGAACCAGTTGTTTCCGTACCATGTACAGCGTATGCATGCACTATCAGCAGCTGATTGGCCTCCACGGGTACACTTCTGCGAATGGTTCATCCAACAATGTGCCAATCCTCATTTCAGTGCAAATGTTCTCTTTATGGATGAGGCTTCATTCCAACGTGATCAAATTGTAAATTTTCACAATCAACATGTGTGGGCTGACGAGAATCCGCACGCAATTGTGCAATGACGTCATCAACACAGATTTTCTGTGAACGTTTGGACAGGCATTGTTGGTGATGTCTTGATTGCGCCCCTTGTTCTTCCACCTACGCACAATGGAGCACGTTATCATGATTTCATACGGGATACTCTACCTGTGCTGCTAGAACATGTGCCTTTACAGGTACGACACAACATGTGGTTCGTGCACGATGGAGCTCCTGCACATTTCAGTCGAAGTGTTCGTACGCTTCTCAACAACAAATTCGGTGACCGATGGATTGGTAGAGGCGGACCAATTCCATGGCCTCCACGCTCTCCTGACCTCAACCCTCTTGACTTTCATTTATGGGGGCATTTGAAAGCTCTTGTCTACGCAACCCCGGTACCAAATGTAGAGACTCTTCGTGCTCGTATTGTGGATGGCTGTGATACAATACGCCATTCTCCAGGGCTGCATCAGGGATTCCATGCTACGGAGGGTGGATGCATGTATCCTCGCTATCGGAGGACATTTTGAACATTTCCTGTAACAAAGTGTTTGAAGTCACGCTGGTACGTTCTGTTGCTGTGTGTTTCCATTCCATGATTAATGTGATTTGAAGAGAACTAATAAAATGAGCTCTATAATGGAAAGTAAGCATTTCCGGACATATGACCACATAACATATTTTCTTTCTTTGTGTGTGAGGAATGTTTCCTGAAAGCTTGGCCGTACTTTTTTGTAACACCCTGTATATCTAGGTGCTGGTTTTGCTAAATTATAGCAGGCAGTGAGCGAATTTTCTGACACACGCAAGTACAGCGTGTTTCAGAAAGAATGACCTGATTTCAAAACTACATACACTATTGACCATTAAAATTGCTACTCCACGAAGATGACGTACTACAGACGCGAAATTTAACCGAAATGGTTCGAATGGCTCTGAGCACTATGGGACTTAACTGCTGAGATCATCAGTCACCTAAAACTTAGAACTACTTAAACCTAAGTAACCCATGGACATCACACACATACATGCCCGAGGCAGGATTCGAACCTGCGACCGTAGCGGTCGCGCGGTTCCAGACTTTAGCGCCTACAACCGCTCGGCTACTCCGGCCGGCGAAATTTAACCGACAGGAAGAAGATGCTGTGAAATGCAAATGATTAGCTTTTCAGAGCATCGACACAAGGTTCCCTTGACATACCCCTACAAGAAATAATCGCATGGGGGTCATGTATGGCGATCTGGGAGGGCAAGAATTCCCGTGTGTCCTCTCCAGTGTTGAGGCAGAGCGTCATTGAGAAACTAACTAAGTTGTGCCAGAGTGGCAGAGCTCCATTCTGTTGTAAAATGAAGTCATCGGAGTCTTCCCGAAGTCGCGGAAAAAGTCAATCTGCAGGTGAAGATAGCTCATGACATAGAAGAAGTGAAGAACTGAATAACAGCCGCCATAACTTCTGTGAAAGCGGATATGTTGTGTAAAGTTTATAATGAATTTAGCTACAGTCTAGATGTTCGTGCTGCTGCTGGTGGACACACAGAGCATTTGTAATAGCATAGTTAAAACTTTAAGACTTTGTGAATATTTTGCGATTAATCCGAAGCTTCTAGTATGTGTGTATCAATAAACACGGAGTTTTGAAATCAGGTTGGGGGGGGGGGGGGGTTTGGGTTCTTTGGGGAAGGAGACCAGACAGCGAGGTCATCGGTCTCATCGGATTAGGGAAGGACGGGGAAGGAAGTCGGCCGTGCCCGTTCGAAGGAACCATCCCGGCATTTGCCTGGAGCGATTTAGGGAAATCACGGAAAACCTAAATCAGGATGGCCGAACGCGGGATTGAACCGTCGTCCTCCCGAATGCGAGTCCAGTGTCCAACCACTGCGCCACCTCGCTCGGTTGAAATCAGGCCATTCTTTTTGAAACACCCTGTAATTTTTAACGTTGATAGCTGCCAAACTATGACACAGCGTTTTTTGAATACTTTTTTCTATGGTATGGGAAGCCCGCCCGGTTAGCCGAGCGCTCTAGGGCACGGCTTTCCGGAGTGGGAAGGAGCGCCTGGTTCGCGGCACGAATCCGCCCAGCGGACTTGTGTCGAGATCCGGTGAGCTGCCAAGTCTGTGGATGGTTTTTAGGCGGTTTTCCATCTGCCTCGGTGAATGCGGGCTGTTTCCCCTTATTCCGCCTCAGCTACACTATGTCGGCGATTGCTGCGCAAACAAGTTCTCCACGTACGCGTACACCACCATTACTCTACCACGCAAACATAGGGGTTACATTTGTCTGGTGTGAGACATTCCCGGGAGGGGGGAAGGGGGCGGGGGTATGGTCCACCGGGGGCCGAACCGTACAATACCCCTGGGTTCGGTGTGGGACGGCGGAGGGGTGAAGTGGACTGCAGTAGTCGTAGTGGGGTTGTGGACGACTGTGGCTGTGGCGGGGACGGAGCCTCTTCGTCGTTTCTAGGTCCCCGGTTAACATACAATACAATACAATACAATACAATGGTATGGGAAAGAAACTCCGGCAAGGATTTGAACGACTTAGCATGTGCAAAACTTTGTGAAATAACAACAACATAACAGTATTCGAAACTACTATCTCGGCATTAGCAGAAGAGGTTCCATATATGAAAGCAAACACAATTCAAGTATGGTTAGTTTTTATACCTGTACGTTTTAAGTTCATCAGACTGTACTCTGCTCTTGTAGCTATCAAACAACTTGCTCGTGAAGCTACTCACACACTTACATTATGTACACCAGTCGAAAATGGGGATATGATTTCCGGTTATGACGAGGTTCGAAAAACTCTTACAGCAGCGGTTCAGTTTTATGCCTAAAGGTACCCTGATCGTGCTAAGCCCATACGATATGTCATTGCAAACGAGTAAGAAGGTTTCGATAAACTGGAAATGTAAAGAATAAATCACGCCCAAAAAAAAAAAAAAAAAAAAAAAAAAAACAGCAACTCATGAAGGAATGCAACTTACATTTTAGCAGTGTAAATACAATCCACATGTCATTACAAGGCAGCTTGAATTTATGAGTATTGCTGCAAGTACTATGTACTCTCCGACGCATTTCGTCTTCCCCACGTTTCCATTATCTGTAGCTTCATGGTAGTGACTCTCAAGAACTGTTACAGTTACCCTATTTGTGTCTTCGAAAAACTGCGCAGTGGTATCGCATTAATAAGTAAGATTTTGCTTGCGGATGAAGCATCATTTGCATACAAGTAGCATGCGTGTATCAATGTACGTGATAGGCGCTACTGGTCAGCTGAAAACTCACTCCGACTAAAAGAACTAGGTAAATATCGACGTGTGGTGTGGACTATCCAACAAAAGCATCGTTGGTCTTTGTTTTATTGGTGGTACTAAACAGTCACAACATATGTGCTTTCAAAGTTATTGGGTGACATCCTGTTGGACATTATCTTTGTACATACATCAAAAACAGTTTTGCATCACCCCTGTTCCCAGAACTCCTGAAGATAGAAGTTGACGGTGGATACTGTGTCACAGACACAGTTCCTTTGACTGTAGAGAAATGTCTCTATACCCGCCCAAAGATGTAAACAACTATGCATGAGCAGCGCCTGTTAGACAGAGGGTGTCCGACAGCCGATCAGTTCCAGTCGTTCCACCAGGAAGGAGGTGCACAGCTCGTGTTGTTTGTAGTTCAACCATGCCTAGACGGTCAATATATAATCCATTAAAGAACAGTCAGTTTCACAAAACGGCAACTATATATCAGAAAATTTGCCATATTGTCCGCTATAAGGGGGGGGGGGGGCAAGAACCGCTACTCCATATATTTACTCGTTGTGGCTATTTTGGGATAGGCTGTTTCACCTGTTTCACCCCGCATTATAACACATACATCGTCAAAGTTTAACTGATGAGCCAAGGTCGATTTGATGGCAATTACTCCTAAATCTCATAATCTGTTTTCCATAAATGTGAATCCTAGAACATTCATTATTCTTTTTACTGTGCAAAATGATCTTCCAGCCTCGACCACATACACTCCTGGAAATTGAAATAAGAACACCGTGAATTCATTGTCCCAGGAAGGGGAAACTTTATTGACACATTCCTGGGGTCAGATACATCACATGATCACACTGACAGAACCACAGGCACATAGACACAGGCAACAGAGCATGCACAATGTCGGCACTAGTACAGTGTATATCCACCTTTCGCAGCAATGCAGGCTGCTATTCTCCCATGGAGACGATCGTAGAGATGCTGGATGTAGTCCTGTGGAACGGCTTGCCATGCCATTTCCACCTGGCGCCTCAGTTGGACCAGCGTTCGTGCTGGACGTGCAGACCGCGTGAGACGACGCTTCATCCAGTCCCAAACATGCTCAATGGGGGACAGATCCGGAGATCTTGCTGGCCAGGGTAGTTGACTTACACTTTCTAGAGCACGTTGGGTGGCACGGAATACATGCGGACGTGCATTGTCCTGTTGGAACAGCAAGTTCCCTTGCCGGTCTAGGAATGGTAGAACGATGGGTTCGATGACGGTTTGGATGTACCGTGCACTATTCAGTGTCCCCTCGACGATCACCAGTGGTGTACGGCCAGTGTAGGAGATCGCTCCCCACACCATGATGCCGGGTGTTGGCCCTGTGTGCCTCGGTCGTATGCAGTCCTGATTGTGGCGCTCACCTGCACGGCGCCAAACACGCATACGACCATCATTGGCACCAAGGCAGAAGCGACTCTCATCGCTGAAGACGACACGTCTCCATTCGTCCCTCCATTCACGCCTGTCGCGACACCACTGGAGGCGGGCTGCACGATGTTGGGGCGTGAGCGGAAGACGGCCTAACGGTGTGCGGGACCGTAGCCCAGCTTCATGGAGACGGTTGCGAATGGTCCTCGCCGATACCCCAGGAGCAACAGTGTCCCTAATTTGCTGGGAAGTGGCGGTGCGGTCCCCTACGGCACTGCGTAGGATCCTACGGTCTTGGCGTGCATCCGTGCGTCGCTGCGGTCCGGTCGCAGGTCGACGGGCACGTGCACCTTCCGCCGACCACTGGCGACAACATCGATGTACTGTGGAGACCTCACGCCCCACGTGTTGAGCAATTCGGCGGTACGTCCACCCGGCCTCCCGCATGCCCACTATACGCCCTCGCTCAAAGTCCGTCAACTGCACATACGGTTCACGTCCACGCTGTCGCGGCATGCTACCAGTGTTAAAGACTGCGATGGAGCTCCGTATGCCACGGCAAACTGGCTGACACTGACGGCGGCGGTGCACAAATGCTGCGCAGCTAGCGCCATTCGACGGCCAACACCGCGGTTCCTGGTGTGTCCGCTGTGCCGTGCGTGTGATCATTGCTTGTACAGCCCTCTCGCAGTGCCCGGAGCAAGTATGGTGGGTCTGACACACCGGTGTCAATGTGTTCTTTTTTTCATTTCCAGGAGTGTATATCGAGTGGTTATAGGTAAAGTTCTGCTACTCACAAGGGTCCAGTAATTATCGTATGACAGCAAAACTAGATAGATATTCTGATAGCTTAGTGCGGAACCGATTTATGCTGAAAAATTAGTTCCAGTTTTTGCCACCAGGTGCGAATCTGGCGCTGTGAATTCAATAAAGACGCACAGAAATGTTTCCTTATGGATCGATTAGAAATGGGATGTGGGCAGAAACGTTCAAACAATTGAGAAAGCATAAAATTGAATTTATTATTAACTGCCACTCACATAATTTGTTCAGTATGACCACAGGAGACGTTCAGGAGATGCTACACCCGTAAAACAATGTGATCAACGGTTGAAACATACCACACAATCATATAAGGCGAGTGTCGTGGCTCTTCATGCGCAACTCGCCGTTTAACTGTACCCCAGATTCGGCAGTTCTGTGTATTCGCTGCACCATGTAGTGTAAAAAGTGCCTCGTCGTTCCATACAATATTCGCCAGTCACATGTGATGAACTTCAATCCATTCCAGAAAGCGAAGAGTAGTTCGAAATGTTGCTGTGGATCAAGAGATTTCAGTTTGTAGGGAAGCAGCCTACTCACACCATATAGAATTCATGTGCTTTCCATTGCGTGCCAGCCCAGTCCGCTCTAACTAGCTAACACATCAAGAATGTTGTGCAATACCTTAAAAGTAAAGTAAATGATCTGAAAAGTTCATAGCATGTCAGGAATGATGCTAAAATAATAATGTGGTAAGCTTCAGTTTAGTAAATTTAAGTTTTCGAAACTTGGACTTTTACGTAAAAGTCGCTGGCGCAACAGGAAGGAGCTATAAACTTCAAAATTAATATTCAGATTCCTTTTCCATTGTAATTTAATGGAAACAGCATGCTGGATCTCACAACGTAATATTTTGGTTGAAATTCATGATTTTTTGTTTTTGTGTCCTAAAAGTACGGAAGCAAGATAGATTAAGTAAGTGATTAGATAAAGCTAGGATGTTTAGATTTAGGTAGAATGGTGGTATGCTATAGCAAAAAGATGTGAGAAGTTTCAAAAAGGTAACTATGAAACTATAGCTGCAGCGTCTCTCCAAAGGGCAGGTTCAGAGCTCATCTACTTCGTGCAGTGCAACTAAAATAATTCTCTCGCCAAAACTATATAACCTAGCCACATCAGAATTTTATTACAGATACTTACCTGTGTGCTGATAGCACAATTAAATTGAGAGCTTCACTGGCCTTCAGCGATTGAAGCTATTAATTATTTAGTAACTTGAAGTGGTGTTCTGCTAGCACCAGTGGCTACTCGGGAAGGCAAATGTCAACTGCGCCTTCAGTGGTCCGCACCGCAGCTTTATAAATAAGAGCGTTGCGAACTAGTCAGGCCCCAGTTCTCTTCTAGATTTCAATCAGCGCGCACTCCGTGTCGGAAGCCGCGTCGCGTCTGTCCAGTTGCAAGAAACAGCCTTGGATGCCATATTATGTAACTGTATGCACGTAACAATGAGTTCACATTGTGGTGAAGTGTTAATTGCGGAACTACTTCAGTGATTTATTCTCAGTTTGCGTATGTCGTATTTTCACGTGTCGCCGCAGGACAGACCGTCTACCACTACTAGCATGGCATTTGATGAGTATGAACATTAAATTTTGGCGAGCATTCACTTTGAACATTTACATCGATAATGATTATTGAACCGTTTCGTTATCTAGGGATAATAGGATCCGTGCAATAGACTCTGAACATCTCTGATACTACAATAACTGATAATAGCATTGCTTGAGTAAACATTTGTCTGAACTTTACGCTTTATCGTTTTCAGAATATAGTGAAAAATGTTATAGCAAACTGCATTTTCTATTAATCCTAGACATCATCCTAAATCCTCAGTGTAATGAACTTCAATGATCAATAACTTTATTTCTCCATCAGAGTGGGCACAGTGAACTTTAATTACAGACATCATGTTTTTACTAATCACTTTCTGGTTGGCAATATTGTAGTCAGAGAGCCTGTGTTGAGAACGGCAACATACAAGAGAAATTTTCCACCCGCAGCCTTCTGGATCTTGTAAGGTGTGGTGTCACCGCCAGACACCACACTTGCTAGGTGGTAGCTTTAAATCGGCCGCGGTCCATTAGTACATGTCGGACCCGCGTGTCGCCACAGTCAGTATTTGCAGACCGAGCGCCACCACACGGCAGGTCTAGAGAGACGTACTAGCACTCGTCCCCAGTTGTACGACGACTTTGCTAGCGACTACACTGACGAAGCCTTTCTCTCATTTGCCGAGAGACAGTTAGAATAGCCTTCAGCTAAGTCCATGGCTACGACCTAGCAAGGCGCCATTAACCATATCTATAGAGTGTCTCACTTGTATAATCCAGAATGCTATATACAAATGATGGATTAAAGATAAGTATAACCGCAGCTACGTACTTTTCTTTATAGCATTCATTAAGTATCCTGTTTCAGACATAAGCAAGCCTGTGTGAGTTGACGCGTGCCCTTTCGGCTTCCTCGCCTTGTGTCTAGACTGTCTTGTCTAGACACAACATAAGGTTACCAATGTAAAATAACCGCAAAACTTTCTGAGCTGTTGACCATGGGATAGACAATTCTCTTGAACTCCACTAACATTAGCATTACCCGCGCCACGTCCTGCATGGTCAGTTACGACAGCAACCTAAAACTTCCACCAGGATAAGACGTCTTCCTTTTCCAGGTGCTACGCCAAGCTAACCTATGTTTTGGAATTTTATTATCAAATTCTTTAAACCATTTAATGACATTAGGCCTCTTCTCAGGCCTCTCACTCAACGATAATACTCTCTCAAATCAGCACTGTAATTGCTGTAATTCACAGTTTCATTAACAGTGCACGGTCTCTGTTTTAAATAGTCATACTGTTCACTCATGTCAGGGCTTGTCAAATGACGGCGTGGACCTTATACAAACAGTATACAGAGTACAGAGCCAGATTTGCACCTGGCAGCCACAACTGGAACAATGTTTTTTTCCAGCGTAAATCGGTTCCGCATTAACGCATCAGCGTATCTACCGAGTTTTGCTGCCATACGGTACTTAACAGCCACACTGGGCCTCAATGTGTAGCTGATCTTTAATTATAACCACTAGTTACCAGTTGCTTACACAGAAGATGGTTTACTTCTCGCTATAAATGTAGACATCTAGAAATTAAATTCCCTCCTGTTACAGTCACACTTTAAAAAGAAACTTAACAATCTTGCGGTATGCACAGGCCACTTGCGGCAATCCGAGCCGTGGGGGTAGTATCTTCGCTCTCTCAACCCCCCATTGGGCTTATGCTCATCAGCTATGGATAGAAGGCCCTTGCATTATCTAGGTACGAGAGTTGAATGAAAAGTAATGCCTCCATCTTCGTTAATTGGGTTCGGATGGGAATATTTTAATAAGAAATAGTCCTTAGAATGTGATCTTTAATTACCAATATTCACTTTTCCACTAATCACCAGCCAACTGGATACATTTCTGCCAACGATGAACAAATTTTCTGAAGCCGTCAAGGAAGAAGTCGACACTCTGTTTCCGCAACCACAGTCTCACACTTCTCTCAGACTCTTCGTCAGAAGCGTAATTATGTCCCTGCAGATCGTCTTTCATTATCGGAACAGATGGAAGTTAGTCGGTGCTAAGTCTGTACTGTATGGAGGATGCCGTGCGGTGGTGAGATTCAGTCTCTGAAGTTCTGCTGTGGTGGCACGTGAAGTGTGTGGTTTAGTATTGTCATGCTGCAGGAAAACATTTCCCTTTTCCTTTCGGATCCTTGTTAGCAGTCGTTTCAGAGTTCGCAGCGTTGTGATGTAACGCTCTCAATTTATTGTTGTTCCACGATCAATGAAATCAACATGGATAACACCATCTGCATCCTAGAACACTGTGGCCATGCAGATGGGGGCTGCATCTTGAATTTCTTTTTCTGGGGCGTGTCTTTGTGTCAATATTCCATAGACTGACGTTTCGTCTCCGGGTCGTAATGGTGTACCAACGGTTCGTCTGCTGTCACAATTGAGTGGCGAAAGGCGTCACCTTCATTTTCGTAACGCGAGAGGAGTCCCTGGCAAATTTCAAGTCTGTGCGCTTTCATTTCAGGAGTCAGCATCCGTGGTACCCATCGTGCACAGATCTTCTGATAGCCAAGCAAAGCAATAATGTGACGCACACGTTCTTGTAACATGCCGATGGTGCTTGCAGTTTCTCTGTGAGTGATACGACGATCGTCCTGAATCAATCTGTCAATATTTTGATGGTGAAACTCAATGTTTGCTGTCACAGGATGTCCAACTCTTTGTTTGTCACGCAGGTCAGATGTTCCCGCCTCAACATCTTTAAACTTACTCGCACAACGACGCACAGTACTCACATCGACACAATCACCATAAACTTCTTTCCTTCTCTGATGAATCTCCTTTGGTGTGACACCTTCCGCTGTCAAGAATTCAATGACTGCACGTTGCTTAAATCGCATTGACCGATCGTCTGCGCAGGGTTCCGTACTTTACACTGTAACAACACAACCATTCAATGCTAAGGCTTCCCGCCAACTGGAGCTGTAGAGAAGAGGCTACGGAGCAAGCCAGTATCTGCCACATACCAATGCTGCCAATAGTTGAAGAGTTACGAAGGTGGAGCCATTACTTTTCAGTCAACCCTCGTACTTCGTTTACTCCACTGTGCACCGCATTACCCCACTGTTTCACTCTGTGCTTTCAGCTACTGCTGCGATTGCCTCTTGAATATGTTCAACATGACATATCAAGTGGTTACAATTAAAGTGCAGCTACTCACGAAGGTCCAGTGGGGGCTGTAATTACCATCGACGGCGAAACTTTGTAGATATTCTAATGCGTTAATGCGGAATGTTTGAAAAAATTAGCTCCAATTTTGGCCACCAAGTGCAAATCAGGCGCTATACAGCATTTCCTCAACGGCTCCGGAGCTCATATTCAACGAACTGTGTAAGCGGTGGTTAATAATAAGATCAACAATATGCTTTTCTCACTTTTTTATCTTTTCTGCCCATGTCCGGTTCCTAATCCATTACATATGGAAGCATTTCTACACGTCTTTCTTGGGCATACAAGCATCTGATTTGCACCTTGTTCAAATGGCTCTAAGCACAATGGGACTAAACATCTGAGGTCATCAGTCCCCTACACTTAGAACTACTTAAACCTAACTAACCTAAGGACATCACACGCATCCATGCTCGAGGCAGGATTCGAACCTGCGACCGTAGCAGCAGCGCGGTTCCGGACTGAAGCGCCTAGAACCGCTTGTCCACAGCGGCCGGCTTGCACCTGGTGAAACTAATTTTTCTCCATTGTAAATCGATTCCACATCAACGCATTAGAATATCTACATCTTCATCTACATAGCTGATACAGTAGACGATAAATATAATGCTTTTCTCAAGACTTTTTTCATGCTCTTTGAAAGTTGCTTTCCGTGAGAACGTTTAAAACAGGGTACTAGCACAAACAGGCCGACTAGAGGGATAAGAATAGCTTGTAGGACAAAGTGGCAATTATATCAAAACGTTAGAAACAGTCAAAATCTAAATGCAGCAGCCCATTACAAACAGTATTGTAAGGTGCTTAAAAATGTTATTAGGAAGGCAAAAAGTATGTGGTATGCAGATAGAATACCTAAGTCTCAGGATAAAATTAAAACCATATGGTCAGTCGTAAAGGAAGTTGCTGGTCTGCAGAGACAAAAAAATGCCTCTGAGCACTATGGGACTCAACTTCTGAGGTCATCAGTCCCCTAGAACTTAGAACTACTTAAACCTAACTAACCTAAGGACATCACAAACATCCATGCCCGAGGCAGGATTCGAACCTGCGACCGTAGCGGTCTCGCGGTTCCACACTGTAGCGCCTAGAACCGCTCGGCCACACCGGCCGGCTCTGCAGAGACAGATCGAGGATATAGAATCAGTGCGTAGTGCGAATGTCCGTGTTACTGATAAGTCGCATATATGTACAGTATTTAATAATCACTTTCTGAATATAGCAGATGAACTAAGTAGAAACCTAGTCCCAACAGGGAATCATATAGCGCTCTTAGAAAAAAGTGTTCCGAGACTGTTACCTGAAATGCTCCTCCATGATACTGACAAGAGAGAGATTGAGTTAATAATTAAATCACTTAAGACCAAGAACTCTCATGGATATGACATGGTACCTAGCAGAATACTGAAGTATTGTTCTACGTATGTTAGCCCAGTACTTAGCCATATCTGTAACTTTTCCTTTAGGAGTGGTCGGTTTCCTGACCGATTAAAGTACTCGGTAGTGAAGCCACTTTATAAAAAGGGAGACATTGATAATGTTGACAATTTTTGACCTATTTCTATGCCATCGGTGTTTGCTAAAGTTATCGAGAAGGTTGTATATACAAGGTTACTAGAGCATTTAAATTCACATAATTTGCTGTCAAGTGTTCAGTTTGGTTTTAGAAATGGTTTAACAACTGAAAATGCTATATTCTCTTTTCTCTGTGAGGTTTTGGACGGATTAAATAAAAGGTTGCGAACGCTAGGTGTTTTCTTTGATTTAACGAAGGCTTTTGACTGTGTTGACCACAAAATATTACTGCAGAAGTTGGACCATTATGGAGTAAGGGGAGTAGCTTACAATTGGTTCGCCTCTTACTTTAAGAACAGAAAGCAGAGGGTAATTCTCCGCAATATTGAGAGTGGTAGTGATGTTCAGTCCCAATGGGGCACTGTTAAGTGGGGCGTTCCCCAAGGGTCGGTGCTGGGGCCACTGCTGTTTCTTATTTATATAAATGATATGCCTTCTAGTATCACAGGTGATTCAAAAATATTTCTGTTTGCTGATGACACCAGCTTGATAGTGAAGGATCTTGTGTGTAATATTGAAACAATAACAAATAATGTAGTTCATGAAATAAGTTCGTGGCTTGTGGAAAATAATTTGATGCTAAATCACAGTAAGACTCAGTTTTTACAGTTTCTGACTCACAATTCAACAAGAACCGATATTTTGATCAGACAGAATAGGCATATTATAAGCGAGACGGAACAGTTCATGTTCCTAGGCGTTCGGATAGATAGTAAGTTGTTGTGGAAAGCCCATATCCAGGATCTTGTTCAGAAGCTAAATGCTGCTTTATTTACCATTAGAACAGTATCTGAAATAAGTGACACTTCAACACGAAAAGTAGTCTACTTCGCATATTTTCATACGCTTATGTCGTATGGTATTATTTTTTGGGGTAATTCTTCTGATTCAAAAAGGGTATTTTTGGCTCAAAAACGGGCTGTTCGAGCTATATGTGGTGTAAGTTCGAGAACGTCTTGTCGACCCCTATTCAAAAATCTGGGAATTCTGACATTGCCCTCACAGTAAATATTTTCTTTAATGTCGTTTGTTGTTAGCAATATCAGCTTGTTCCCAAGAGTTAGCAGCTTTCACTCAGTTAATACTAGGCAGAAATCAAATCTGCATGTAGAATGCACTTCATTGACTCTTGTGCAGAAAAGAGTGCAGTATTCTGCTGCATCCATTTTCAATAAGCTACCACAAGAACTCAAAAATCTTAGCAGTAGCCCAAGCCCTTTTAAGTCTAAACTGAAGAGTTTCCTCATGGCTCACCCCTTCTATTCTGCCGAGGAGCTCCTGGAAGAGCTAAAAAATTAAGCAAATTCCAGTGTTAGATTGTTGATTTTCTTCATTTAAACTTACGACTTGTCACCTGAATATGTTTTTTATATTTCATTTTATCTGTTTCTAATATCGTGTTATAATTTCATGTATTGACTCGTTCCATGATTAGGGAGACTTCTCCTTAATTTGGTCCCACGGAACAATAAATAAATAAATAAATGAATAAATAGATACTCCGCAAGCCACGGTACGGTGAGTGGCGGAGGATGCCCCGTACCACTACTAGTCATTTCCCCTCCTGTTCCACTTGCAAATACAGCAAGGGAAAAACGACTGTCTGTATGCCTCCATATGAGTCCTCTCGTATCTTATCATCGTGGTCCTTATGCGCGATGTATGTTGGCTACAGTAGACTCGTTCGGCAGAAGTCAGCTTCAGATGCCGGTTCTCTAAATTTTCTCAATATTGTTTCTCGAACACCACGTCGCTTTCCCTCCAGGGATTCCCTTTTGAGTTCCAGAAGCGTCTCTGTAACTCTTTACCTGTTGTTCAAACCTATCGGTAACAAATCTAGCCGTCGCCTCTCAATTGCATCGATGTCTTCCTTCAATCCGACCTGCTGCGGATCCCAAACACTCAAGCAGTATTCAAGAATAGGTCGCACCAGCGTCCTATATGCGGTCTCCTTTACAACTGAACCACTCATTCCTAAAATTCTCCCAATAACCATTTGCCCTCCTTAACACAATTCTTACATGCTCATTCCACCTCATATCGCTTTGCAACGCTACGCCCAGATATTTAAACGACATGACTGTGTAAAGCAGGACACTGGTAATACTTTATCCGAAAATTGCATGTTAGTTCTTCCTGCTCATCCGCATTAATTCACATTTTTTCACATTTAGGGCTAGCTGCCATTCATCGCACCAGCTGTAACTTTTGTTTAAGTGGTCTTGTATCTTCTTGTAGTCATTCAACTTCGATACATTACCGTACACCACGGCATCATCAGAAAACAATTGCAGATTGCTGCCCACCCTGTCCGCCAAATCATTTATGAATATAGAGAACAAAGGCGGTCCTATCACACTTCCCTGGGGCAGTCCTGGCGATACCTTTATCTTTGATGAACACTGGCCGTCGGGGTCAACACACTGGGTTCTATTATAAGAAGTCTTCGAGCTACTCACGTATCTGTGAACTTATTCCATATGCTCGTACCTTCGTTAATAGCCTGCCGGGGGGAGGGGTACCGTGTCAAATGCTTTCCGGAAATCAAGAAATATGGAATCTGCCTGCTGCTCTTCATCCATAGTTCTCAGTATATCATGTGAGAAAAGGGCAAGCTGAGTTTCGCTCTAGCGATGCTTTCTAAAACCATGCTGATTCGTGGACATAACCTTCTGAGCCTAAAGAAATTTATTGTATTCGAACTGATAATATGTTCAAGGATTCTGCAACAAACAGAACTTTGCGGGTCCGTTTTTTTTATGTTTCTTATATGCTGGAGTCACCTGCGCTTTCTTCTAGTCGCTTGGGACTTCGTGCTGGGCAAGAGATTCACTATAAATGCAAGTTGGGTAAGGGGCCAGTGCCGTAGAGTACTCTCCGTAAAATCGAACTGGGATTCCATCCGGACCTAGTGATTTATTTGTTTGCAAAACTTTCAGTTGTTTCTTTGCGCCAGGTATGCTTATTTCTATATCGCCCATACGGGAGTCTGCCCGATGGTCAAATGATGGTATGTTTGTACAGTTCCCTGTGTGAAAGATTTCTTGAACGTGAAATTTGAACCTTCGGCTTTCGTTTTGCTGTCTTCAACTGCCTCACCAGACTGGTCAACAAGGGACATTGGAAGCCTTAGACCAGCTTAGCGATTTTACATTCAACCAGAATTTTCTCGGGTTGTCTGCCAGGTGTTTTACGAAGGTGTGACGGTGCTAGCTGTTATTTGCTTCGCGTCTAGATCTTTTCACTGATGCACGAATCTCTACTAACCTTCGCTAGTCGTCGTTTGTGCGACCCCTTTTGAACCGAGAGTGCAACAGCCTCTGCTTTCTCAGCATCCGCCGAATTTCGTTATTAAACCATTCTGGGTCTTATATGTATATGGTGTCTGTTCTTTCGGACATGTTCTAAAGAACAGACAACATTGATGACCTGCAGCCGTCTAGGACGAAATTAGAATTATATATTAATACCTTCAGCGACTGACGGGCGCTGATATACACTACTGGCCATTAAAATTGCTACACAACGAAGATGACGTGCTACAGACGCGAAATTTAACAGACAGAAAGAAGATGCGGTGATATGCAAATGATTAGCTTTTCGGAGCATTCACACAAGGTTGGCGCCGGTGTCGACACCTACAACGTGCTGACATGAGGAAAGTTTCCAGCCGATCTCTCATACACAAACAGCAGTTGACCGGCGTTGCCTGGTGAAACGTTGTTGTGATGCCTCGTGTAAGGAGGAGAAATGCGTACCATCACGTTTCCGACTTTGATAAAGGTCGGACTGTAGCTTCTCGCGATTGCGGTTTATCGTATCGCAACATTGCTGCTTGCGTTGGTCGAGATCCAATGACTGTTAGCAGAATATGGAATCGGTGGGTGCAGGAGGGTAATACGGAACGCCGTGCTGGATCCCAATGGCCTCGTATCACTAGCACCCGAGGTGACAGGCATCTTATCCGCATGGCTGTAACGGATCGTGCAGCCACGTCTCGATCCCTGAGTCAACAGATGGGGACGTTTGCAAGACAACAACCATCTGCACGAACAGTTCGACGACGTTTGCTGCACCATGGACTATCGGCTCCGAGATCATGGCTGCGGTTACCCTTGACGCTGCATCACAGACAGAAGCGCCCGCGATGGTGTACTCAGCGACGAACCTGGGTGCACGAATGGCAAAACGTCATTTTTTCGGATGAATCCAGGTTCTGTTTACAGCATCATGATGGTCGCATCCGTGTTTGGCGACATCGCGGTGAACGCACATTGGAAACATGTATTCGTCATCGTCATACTGGTGTATCACCCGGCGTGATGGTATGGGGTGCCATTTGTTACACGTCAAGGTCACCTCTTGTTCGCATTGACGGCACTTTGAACAGTGGACGTTACATTTCAGATGTGTTACGACCCGTGGCTCTACCCTTCATTCGATCCCTGCGAAACCCTTCATTTCAGCAGGATAATGCACGACTGCATGTTGCAGGTCCTGTACGGGCCATTCTGGATACAGATGATGTTCGACTGCTGCCCTGGCCAGCACATTCTCCAGATCTCTCACCAATTGAAAACGTCTGGTCAATGGTGGCCGAGCAACTGGCTCGTCACAATACGCCAGTCACTACTCTTGATGAACTGTGGTATCGTGTTGAAGCTGCATGGGCAGCTGTACCTGTACACGCCATCCAATCTCTGTTTGACTCAATGCCCAGGCTTATCAAGGCCAGAGGTGGTTGTTCTGGGTATTGATTTCTCAGGATCTATGAACCAAAATTGCGTGAAATTGTAATCACATGTCAGCTCTAGCATAATATATTTGTCCAATGAATACCCGTTTATCATCTGCATTTCTTCTTGGTGTAGCAATTTTAACGGCCAGTAGTGTATGTCAGCGGGGACAGGTGAAAATGTATGCCCCGACCTGGACTCGAACCCGGGATCTCCTGCTCTATGGGTAGTTGATTAGGAACGGACGTGGGTAGAAAAGTCAAACAAGAGACAAAGGCATAATGTTGATCTGGTTATTATTTGCCGCTTACAGAGTTTGTTCAGTATGAGCACCGAAGACGTCGACAAGATGCTGCATCCGTAAAACACGTGATCAACAGGAGTTGCTCGCAGAAGTTCCGGTGGAATCTGAGCAGTGTGTTCCTGCATATTGACATTCAGATCAGGTAGAGACCAAAGGTGTCCCAGGTAAACACGTTCTTTTAGATATTCGCAGAGCCAAAAGTCGCATGGATTCGGGTAAGGTGACCTTGCAGGGCATGCGTCTGGAAAACCTCTGGAACTAACACGTTAAAACAGTTTCACTAAAAGCGTATGGATTCTCTTGTCGATAGCCATACTGTTCACTCACATTATGACTTGTCAAATGATAGCGTGGATGTCATACCGTTGTAAAAACAATGTATAGGCGCTAGATTTGCACCTACTAATCTGTTTACCAGCGTAAATCAGTTTTTCGTTAGAGCGTTAGCATACCTACCAAGTTTCGCTTTCGTAAGACAATTACAGGCACACTAGACCTCTGTGACCAGCTGCGCTTTAATTATAACATCCCGGTATTATTTAGGACAAATGTCATGAAGGAATGAATTGGGAAGTAGTAGCTAGTATCGCCGCAGTGTTGAATAGGCCTCTGCACAACGCCTTGAGTTCACGCCACAGATAATTCACGTTGGACACGGAAAACTTTATCTTGGTTCAATGAGTTGCCACAAAAACTGAATCCGTTTGACTTGGAATTAAAGTTATCGAAATAGGCTAGCTTCTTTATTTTTGCACCACGCGTGTCTGATAACACCCGCATTGCGCATAAAGATCTGTTTGGACGCATCACTAGTTCTGTGCTACGCTCCTCCCAGATGAATTTATAGTCAAGCTGGTATCCCAAGAATTTAACACTGTAGGCTTCTTCCGTCTGCTTGTCGCCATATTTTGGACATATGCTGGGAGGAACCCTCTCACAATTTCTGCAATGCAAACTGTGCCTTTTCAGAATGTGAATTGGCTAGCAAAGATATATAATGTCCATAAAAATTTTACGAAGGCCAGAGGTGGTTGTTTACCAGCGTTTATAGTTTTTTCCAAAACTATACTTCATTCATTATTTATTGCAATGTTTCTTTTTTTTCTACTGCCTTTATCCCGCATTGTGCGCAGGGTCGGAAGGGTTAAGGACGGAATTGGCATGGTTAATTTTTAGGGGTGGCTGGATGCCCTTCCTGCCGCCAGCCCATACCCCCAGGGACGGAGTTAGCGTACCCCAGCTGTCTGCGTCCAGTGTAAATCGTGAAATAGTGTGAATGTGTTACAAATGTCTGCGAGTCGTGTAACTGAGGCGGGACGTGGGGACCAGCCCGGTATTCAACTAGTAGGATATGGAAAACCGCCTAAAAACCACATCCAGGCTGGTCGGCACACCGGCCGTCGTCGTTAATCCGCCGGGCGGATTCGATCGGGGGCCGGCGCGTCTACCCGAGCCCAGGAAGCAGCGCGTTAGCGCTCTCGGCTATCCTGGCGGGTATTTATCCAATGTTTGTGTCTTCTGAAAAAAAAAAATAGCTTGATATCTTACACAAGAAGATGTGTCCTAAAAAGGAATCTTGTGGGACACCACATGTATCGGTAATTAGTTTCACTTCGATGACGACGGATAGCTTAATGCAAGAATCTTTTCTATTGACACCCATTGTTTCTCGTCGAGCATTTCCCTGGCATCTCAAACACAGCAAGCCAGAGAACGGAGGTGTGATGTTCCTGTGTGGCGTTTCCAGGTTGCCGGCACATGTGGATAGGACTACAACTTACCCTGGTTGACGAGGACGACCTCGAGGGCACTGCCGAGCGGGACCCGGCGCACGTGCACGCAGCGGCACGGCTGGTCCTGAGGGCAGCCGCTGCGCGGCGCTGGTGTCGCCAGAGTCGCACTGTTGTCGACGTCTGCGGCGCACACCGCCTCCGTAGGCACGTCCTCGGGCTGCGTCAGCAGCGGCGACGGAGGAGGCGCGAACGACACGCCGCCCACTTGCCGCGTCGCCCCTGCAGCAGCGGGTAGAACGCATGCTCACAAAACTACACTCCACAGCATCAGTTTCTCTTTATCGCATCAGCTACATCATCTGCTATAGCATCGTCACTGTCAATTATTAAGAGAAATCAACCGTTTCCTCGATGAGGCAGGGAGCGCTGCAATAGCTTGAGGATAATATAGCAAGTGCCATCATCCAATTTCCCCAGTGGACGAGGACTCAAAATAAGCGAACAAGTGTCTCGGTTAATCCGCAGCTACTCGAGCGTTTCTGTAAAAACGACAGCCGAAGTTTTTGAGGTATTTCCGAAGTACTTTATGTGCCTTTTACAACGTTATGTCCTCATGCAAAACGTTGGTTAGCATCGCGGCTTATAAATTTTGCACCCCGTGTTCGAAACCCGATTGTTTTTATTTTATTTTAATTGTTTTCATTTATCTACCCTTGTTCGTTGAAGGTTACTGTACGAATATTTCTTATCAAATTAGGGGATACAAGGGCATTATATTAATTGTAAAATTACAACTGAGTTTCACAATAAGTGTCTTACATTTATTATATAACTAGCTGACCCGGCGAACTCTGTTCCGCCTTAAAGCCAATAAATGATCAGATTTTGGATGTTAAGTTCAATTTTTTATTAGAAAATACAAATAAAAAATTAAGTATTTTAATGATTCTTTATTCTTTATGATTTTTGGTGCATAGCTTCCACTCTTCAATTAAGTACCTTGTGATACACGACATTTTTTGTTTTATTATCAGGCGCAAGAACAAACAACGCAGATGGTCTCCCGACCCCTGAACATGCCACATATAATTGACCACGTGAAAACATGGATATTCCAGATTTAAACCACAAACTTTCAAGGATTGGCCTTGTGATTTGTTAATGGTCGGCAAATGCAAGATGTATCGGAAATTGAAGTTTTTTAAACTCAAACGGCATATCGGTTGGGATCATCGGGCTCCTCGGAATGAGAACTTCCTCACCTTCGAATTTTTCTTTGAGTATCGTCGCGTAAACAACATTGTTCATCAATTTAAAAAAATGGTTCAAATGGCTCTGAGCACTATGGGACTCAACATCTTAGGTCATAAGTCCCCTACAACTTAGAACTACTTAAACCTAACTAACCTAAGGACATCACACACACCCATGCCCGAGGTAGGATTCGAACCTGCGACCGTAGCAGTCCCGCGGTTCCGGACTGCAGCGCCAGAACCGCTAGACCACCGCGGCCGGCCTGTTCATCAATTTACTTACCACCAAACGCGCGACGTTTAGCTGACATTTGCGTTTTGTTATTCCATGCCAGATGCGTTTTGGTTGCACGACATTTTATAGCGGTCGAACGGGATAAAAAGTATCCTATGTCCGGCTCCTGCTTCTAAGCTACCTGTACACCAATTTTCAGCCAAATCGGTCCAGCCGGTGTTTAGCTAACATTTGCGTTTTGTTATTCCATGCCAGACGCGTTTTTATTATACCACGTTTTATAGCGGTCGAACGGGATAAAAAGTATCCTATGTCCGTCTCCTGGTTCTAAGATACATCACCACCAATTTTCAGCCAAATCGGTCCAGCCGTTCTTGAGTTATAAATAGTGTAACTAACACGACTTTCTTTTATATATATATAGATGTACGTGAGTATGGTATGTTGAAGCGTTACAATATTTTTAAATTTCATATTTTAATATTTCATTCTTATGATAATTCTTATATTAATAATTATATTTTATTCGTATGTTTATTCTTCAGGAAGATTTGGTGCATTCCCCTGGGTTGATAACGGTCGTAGAAACATTCGAACACAGATATTCCGAACACCGAGCTTTGCCACAGTGACATCTCTTCGTATGATTCTCACTCGGAAGGAAAAAACTATTGTTGGAAATTTCGTGCGTTGGCAGTTACTTCGCCTCAAACCGTGCGTAATGGATCATTTCCCCGAAAACTGGTGCTGGTAACTGATTCAATTTCAGATAATTTTCTCATTTTTTAAAATTTCATTAATCTGACGTACAATTAGCAGATGAATAAGGACAACTTTATATCAATATACACTGGAAAACATTCGTTTAGTGATCTTCTGCAGACATGTGTATTTAAACGAAAAACAAAAATAAAAGTAATAATCGGTTTTCGAACACGGGGCGCAAAATTATTAAGTCGCGACTCAAACCTCTGAGCCACCTATCTGAAGGTGCCGCGCGGTAAAAGGCGCATGAAGTACCTGGAAAGCTTTGACCGTCGTTTTTTCTGAAACGGTCTAGTATCTATGGATAAGCCGAGAAACGTGCTAGCTTATTTTGATCCATTTTCCATTGAGCAAAGTTTCTGGGAAACCGGGTTATTGCACTTGCCATGCTCTCCTCGTTAGCAGTATGACGTGGCATCAAAAAGTTTCTGAAATGTGAATTATGCGCACAAATGGTTATGAATATACTAAAACACCGCTCCCCATATGTCTTCCCTGCATCAGAGTGGCAAGTGGCTGCGAGATATGACCATATAAAATAAAGACGCCACAACTGCGTTCGGATCAAATGACGTATGTGTCCTTGCTGTGTGGTGCGATCTTTGTTATCTTGACCGGCGAATTTACGAAATCATTGTTAAGGATTCGACTGCAGCTAAACGTTTGTGACCAGCAAGAATATAAACGAACTGCTGCTACTTTTACCCGCGGCAATTAAGCTGTACTCTTAGGTTTATGCCTAGCCACATCCTCGGAAATCGCATCTTTGGAAAAACGGCCAAATGTTTGAGGTAAGTAAGAATAGATAGTAAATGTCACAGCTGGTTGTTACGCTAGTGTCAATTTCACTTTTTGTTTTGTAATCAGACTGAAGTGACGAAAGTGAAGAAACCAATTACTGAGAGAGCTCACTCTTACACAGGGCTGCCCCTATCCATTTTATGCAACCCACAACACTTTCAAAAACCATGCGCGAGATTTTCGTATTCGCTCGTTTGCTACATGCAAACTACAAGATGTATCAAAAAGAATCGTCCCATTTGGCAAACCTATATTTCTGAAACTAATCAACGTATACAATCAACTTTATTTTTTGATGAATGGGAAACTTAAGTTTTTTTTCCATACCGTTTTATAGGTGTTCAGGTATGCTCCCTTGAGATGTATGGCATATGTCAACGCAGTATTCAGATTGTTCCCACACTGCAGCGAGCATGTCTTGAGTTACAACTTCCACAGCTGCTGTTATACGATGTCTCAGTTCATTCATTGTTATTGATAACAGAGGCACATAAACAGAGCTTTTTATAAAATCCCACAAGAAATAATCACATACAGCCAGGTCCGGTGACCTGGGAGGCCAGTAATGTAAGGCTGAATCGTCGTTCCGTAATCCTTTAACAATCCCCGCACTCCCAGATGCCAGTGTGGTGGTGCCCCATCCTGTCCGTAAATGAAATCGTCCGAATCACTCTCCAACTGTGGGAAAAGAAAATTCTCAAGCATATCGAGGTATGTGCTTCCTGTAACAGTGTTCTTGGAAAAGAAAACTGGACCATACACCTTTTCCGTGAAACTGCACAAAACACATCAAATTTTGGAGAGCCCTCTCATGTTGTACCCCATATTCTCACATTATGACGGTTCAACTTTCCACTAAAATGGAATGTTGCCTCGTCACTAAACACTAAGCTTGGAAGAAAGCCGTCATCCTCCATCTTGCCAAAAACGAAATTACAAAACACACGTTGCTGTTTATCATATTCACGAAGAGGTTGCAGTAGCTGAATTTTGTATGGTTTCATGTGTAAACGTCGACGCAACACACACCAGACGGACATCGGGGTCATGTTGAGCTATCGAGCTGCACAGCGAACTGATTTCTGTGGACTCCTTGTGAAACTATGGCGGATGCATTCGACGTCGGTGTCAGACACTCGGCGACTGACCGGCGATTTGCCTTTACACAAACAACCTGTTTCTCGGAATTGTTCATGCATCGTCTAATGCTCTGTGCTGTAGGAAGATTCACACCATACCTAGTACGAAAGTCATGTTGAACATTTATTACTGACCCGCACTGCACAAAATGTAGATCACAAAACGCTTTCTGTTCTCCCGACACCATTTTTACTAAAACTGAAGTGGGCACACGCTGGTGTTACCTAGCGGAAACCATGTAAAACTCGAGAGTTCGCTCTTTCCAACAGTACGTTGTTCAGGCACATATCGCAAACAACATAATAGTTATGATTTTTTAAAAATCGGATGATTCTTTTGATATACCCTGGATATTACAAGTTCCTTCAGTAGTATCGAGTATAGGCCCGAAAAAATTCGTCAATAAGATTCATTTTAAGACTGGTTCTTTGGGAAAGTGCCGTATGTGAATTAAATGTAAGTAAATTTATCTTGGTTGTTACAGTCCTTTTGTTATCTAACATCTGCCTCGCAAACATGTTTGCTCTACGTAATTTTTTAAAACTGGAAACCGACTTTTGCATGGACGCGAAGCTCAACACATTTCGTTTTTATAATCTCATCCACTAACTAAATCACAATTTGCACAGTAAACTCTATAACCTTAAATGCTCCGTTATATGCTTTTAATTCGAAAATTGCTCTAGAATGCTACTAATACGAGTTAGTTACCACAAAATAACCCATGTGGTAGGCAGTGCTCCACGGTTTCAGCCTTAATGGTCTTTTTTTGTTGAGTCATTACCCTTTTCACTGTTTCGATGAGATCCGCCACGAATTCCTCTCTTGTGCCAATCTCTTCAGCTCAGCGTAGCTCTTACACCCTACGTCCGCAACTGTTTGTTTGATTTATGCCAACCTCTGTCTTAACCTACAGTTTTTATCCTTTACAGTCCCCTCTCGTACCATGGAAGTAATTTCCTGATGTCTTAAAACATGTCGTATCATCCAGAATGAGATTTTCACTCTGCAGCGGAGTGTGCGCTGATATGAAACTTCCTAGCAGATTAAAACGGTGTGCCCGACCGAGACTCGAACTCGGGACCTTTGCCTTTCGCGGGCAAGTGCTCTACCATCTGAGCTACCGAAGCACGACTCACGTCCGGTACTCACAGCTTTACTTCTGCCAGTAGAGCACTTGCCCGCAAAAGGCAAAGGTCCCGAGTTCGAGTCTCGGTCGGGCACACAGTTTTAATCTGCCAGGAAGTTTCATGTCGTATCATATTGTCCTTCCTTCTTGCCAATGTTTTCCTTATGTTCCTCTCTTCGACTATCCTGTGGAGAACCATCTCACTCATCCTAAACACGACCCTTCTGTGTAGTGTTAAAATGTGGTGGTCATCCGTCCCTTGGTCTATGAGATGTAAATTACGAGATATGCTTCCAGGATTCGAAAATTCAGGCGTGGTGCCAATCTACAATCTGAGCTTCAGCGTTAAACAACTATACAATGTTCAAACAAGTTTCGGGTTTGCTGCCGGTCGTCGTCTAATTCCTCCGACGATGTTTCGACTGGGCACCCGCCAGCCATCTTCAGGTGTCAAGTCGAAATATAGTGGGATGAATTCTACATCTACATCACACTCCGCAAGCCACCTAATGGTGTGTGGCGGAGGGTACTTTCGGTACCACTATCTGATCGCGAATAGTGCGTGGGAAGAATGACTGTCGGTAAGCCTCTGTATTGGCTCTAATTTCTCGAATTTTCTCCTCGTGGTCAGTACGCGAGATGATTGTGGGGTGAGGAGGTAAGTAATATGTTGTCCGACTCCTCCTGGAAAGTGCTGTCTCGAAATTTCGATGGTAAATCTCTCCGCGATGCACAACGCCTCTCTTGTAGCGTCTGCCAGCGGAGTTTGTTTAGCATCTCCGTAACACTCTCTCGCCTACCTAACTATACCGTGACGAAACGCGCCGCTCTTCGTTGGATCTTCTCTACCTCTTCTGTCAGTCCTATCTGATAGGGATCCCAGACAAATGAACAATACACAAGAATCGGGCGACCAGGCGCCTTGTAAGCCACTACTTTTGTGGATGAGTTTCATTTCCTTAAGATTCTTCCGATGGAACTGATTCTTGTGTCTGTTTTCCCCACTATCTGTTTTATATGGTCATTCCGCTTAGGTCGCTCTGGAGAGTTACGCCTAGATATTTTACGGCAGACGCTGTCTCCAGCTGTTTGTCATCAGTAGTGTAGCTGTACAGTAGTGGATTTCTTTTCCAATGACTGCGCAATATGTTACATTTATTTACTTTCGGGGTCAACTGCTAGACCCTGCACCATTCATCAATTCTCTGCAGGTCGTTCTGCAAATTCTTACTATCTTCTGGCGTAGCTACTTTGGTATAGACAACTGCATCACCTTCGAATAGCTTTAAAGAGCATCCAACACTTTCTACTAGATCATTTATATATATTGTAAACAGCAACTGTCGTATCACACTTCCCTCTGGTACTCCGGATATTACCTTTACATCCGTCGATTTATTTCCATTAAGAGCGACGTGTTGAGTTCTATCTGCAAGGAAGTCTTTAATCCAGTCGCAGGTCTGCTCGGATACTCCGTAAGTTCGTATTTTTTTTCATTAAACGGCAATGCGGGACGGTGTCAAATGCCTGACTGAAATCAAGGAACACGGCATCAACCTGAGCGCCGTCGTCCATATTTACACGATGCCTTTGAATTTTTTTCCTTTTGTTCTCCACATCCTCGTCCTCATCACCGAATACTTGACGCTGACTGTTGAGGTAATCTGAAATTTGTATCCTGTCACCCTTGCTGAGCAAATATATCTTCCTACCTTTCTTAACATTCCTTGCAGGACCCGTCGTCATAGATGCTGTCACAGCCTATGATCACTGATACCTTCCTCTACGTTACTGATTCGGTAAGTTCAGGTCTGTTTGTTGGCAGGAGGTCTAAGAGGTTACCCTCTCGAATCGGTTCTCTAACTATCTGCTCAAGGTAATTTTCGGACAAGACATCCAGAACAATGCCACACGAGTCCCTGTCTCTGGCACCAGTTTTGATGGCATAACACTCCCAATCTATACCTGGTAAACTGAAGTCACCCGCTATTACGACGACATGATCAGGGAAATTGCTAATGATATTCTGCAAGTTCTGTCTGAAGCGCTCTACAACTACAAATTCTGATCCAGGTGGTCTATAAAAGCATCCGATCACCATTTTTGACCGTTCTTTGATACTTTCACCCAGATTAATTAACATTCGAAATCCGTGATAACCTCGCTACATTTTATCGAATTTTTTACTGCAATAAACACGCTGCCACCATTGGCGACTAACCTATCCTTACGATAAACATTCCAATCTAAACTTAGGATTTCGTTGACGTCTAGTTTCAACCAGCTTTCTGTTCCCAATACTATCAGTGCATTACAACCTTCAGTAAGCGATACTAATTCTGGGACCTTTCCTTGGATGCTCCTGCAGTTTACTAAGATTCTCTGAGGTCGCTGTGGATGATGTAACAGGCAAATAGTCTTTTCTCTCAGCTAAAAAAGCCCCATGTGCACACCACGCGTTACTCCGCTACCCTAGTAGCCGCTTCCTGCGTGTCGTGCACGCCTGACCCATTAAGGGGAACAAAATGCTCAAATGTGTGTGAAATAGTATGGGACTTAACTGCTAAGGTCATCAATCCCTAAGCTTACACACTACTTAACCTAAATTATCCTTAGGACAAACACACACACCCATGCCCGAGGGAGGACTCGAACCTCCGCCGGGACCAGCCGCACAGTCCAAGACTGCAGTGCCTTAGACCGCTCGGCTAATCCCGCGCGGCTAAGGGGAACCCTACAATTCTGCATCCGATAGCGGAGGTCGAGAAATTCGCATCCGATACCGTCGCAGAGTCGTCTTGAGACTCTGGTTTAGACCTTCCACTCTGCTCCAAACCAGAGGACCGCGATCAACCCTGGGTACGATGCTACAAATAGACAGCTTAGCCTGCACCCCGCGTGCGTTGCTAGTTGCTTTCATCAAATCAGCCAGCCGCCGAAAGGAGCCGAAGATGGCCTCAGAATTCAAGTGGCAGGCGTCATTCGTGCCGACATGTGCCACTACATGCAGCCGGTTGCACGCAGTACGCTCGATAGCCGCCGGCAGGGCCTCCTCCACATCACGGATGAGACCTCCTGGCAAACGTACCAAATGCACACTGGAATTCTTTCCCACCTTACCTGCTGTCTCCCTAAGGGGCTCCATCACCCGCCTAACATTGGCGCTCCCAGCACAAAAATAAAATTTAGTGGCATGACGGAGTTTCTGGCGACGGGAAGATTTACACTAGGAAGCCGCCTTGCACAAGGACATTCATAAGACTTACGCAAAAACAAAAACTACGCTTAATTTTGTAACCACTAGTCTACACAGTAAACTACACACGCACAGTTTACTTCTTTGCAGAAGCACGTGAACAAAAGACAAAGACTAAACTAATTTACAGTTTATCAAACAAGTGTTGATACTGCTGCTCTGCTGCGCGTCATCTCGGACAGCTTCCAATTCTAAGATAAATTGTACCAGGTGGAATTATTAAAATCTTGTGGAAGTGTAATAAGGTTTATAGGAACACTTCTATCATATATCATTATTTCACATTAACTGGACAGATTATTAGTCGGAAACGAATACATTCACAACAGATTGTTCCACGCCATTAATAAACTTTTAACGTGACTTCACAAGAGATACAAGAAGCCAGAAACAAGAAAATAAGGGACATCCGTATGCCAGTGAGCTGACTTTAGGTCATGGCTGGTAGTGATTGAGGGAACTGATAGCGCAACGGTACGTAACTGAGATCCTGCATCCTCTTATGTTTCCTTCTACGCGACAGTAACTTAGTGCCATTTTTCAACAGAACAATGCTCATTCGCATATCGCACGTGTCTCTACGAACTGTCTGTGCTTGATGTTAATATACTGCTGTGGCCAGCAGGATCCCCACACCTGGCACCTATGGAACATTTGTGGGACCAGCTCGAACATCAACTCTATCACAGTGCCAGTATACTCAATATCAACGAGCAGTTACGAAAGTTGTGGGCTAATTTGTTGCGGGAGGGTTACACGGCTTTACGAGATCCTTCCCGGTCGAATCAGTGCAAGAATCCAGGCGAGATTGACTACAACGTCATACTCTTAAGTGGGATCATAGTGCCAAGTTTTCTGTAAATTTGATTCGCTACTGTAAAGACACATCACACAGACTCTAAACCTGTAAAGTTTCATTTCGTTTCCATCTTCGCTTGTGAGCGCCCACTGTTTTCTGTAGGCAGTGTGTACCAGAATGCAGTGGTTCAATATGATCATAATACACTACTGGCCATTAAAATTCCTACACGAAGATGAAATGCAGATGACAAATGGCTATTCATTGGACAAATATATTATACTAGAACTGACATGTGATTACATTTTCACGCAATTTGGGTGCACAGATACTGAGAAATCAGTACCCAGAACAACCACCTCTGGCCGTAATAGCGGCCTAGATAACCCTGGGCATTGAGTCAAACAGAGCTTGGATGGCGTGTACAGGTACAGCTGCCCATGCAGCTTCAACACGATACCACATTACATCAAGAGTAGTGACTGGCGTATTGTGACGAGCCAGTTGCTCGGCCACCATTGACCAGACGTTTTCAATTGATGAGAGATCTGGAGAATGTGCTGGGCAGGGCAGCAGTCGAACATTTCCTGTATCCAGAAAGGCCCTACAGGACCTGCAACATGCGGTGCTGCATTATCCTGCTGCAATTTAGGGCTTTGCAGGGATCGAATGAAGAGTAGAGCCATGGGTCATAACACATCTGAAATGTAACGTCCACTGATCAAAGTGCCGTCAATGCGAACAAGAGGTGACCGTGACGTGTAATCAATGGCACCCCATAACATCACGCCGGGTGATACACCAGTATGGCGATGACGAATACATGCTTCCAATGTGCGGTCATCGCGATGTCGCCAAACCCGGATGCGACCATCATGATGCTGTCAACAGAACCTGGATTCGTTCGAAAAAATGACGTTTTGCCATTCGTGCACCCAAGTTCGTCGTTGAGTACACCATCCCAGGCGCTCCTGTCTGTGATGCAGCGTCAAGGGTAACAGCAGCGTGCAGATGGTGGTTGTCTTGCAAACGTCCCCATCTGTTGACTCATGGATCGAGACGTGGCTGCACGATCCGTTACAGCCATGCGGATAAGATGCCTGTCATCTCGACTGCTAGTGATACGAGGCCATTGGGATCCAGCACGGCGTTCCGTATTACCCTCCTGAACCCACCGATTCCATATTCTGCTAACAGTCATTGGATCTCGACCAATGCGAGCAGCAATGTCGCGGTACGGTAAACCGCAATCGCGGTAGGCTACAATCCGACCTTTATCAAAGTCGGAAATGTGATGGTAAGCATTTCTCCTCCTTACACGAGGTATCACAACAACGTTTCACCAGGCAATGCTGGTCAACTGCTGTTTGTGTATGAGAAATCGGTTGGAAACTTTCCTCATGTCAGCACGTTGTAGGTGTCGCCACCGGCGCCAACCTTGTGTGAATGCACTGAAAAGCTAATCATTTGCATATCACAGCATCTTCTTCCCACCGGTTAAACTTCGCGTCTGTAGCACGTCATCTTTGTGGTGTAGCAATTTTAATGGCCAGTAGTGTAATTTGTTTGCATCGGTGCTTGTTGTACCTTTTGTGGATGGGGGAGTCTTGTCCCCTACGGCCCCGTCCCTCCCTGGATCCGCGCCTAGAGTAGTACTGCCTTAAGACAGCGACCAGAGCTTTTCGCAGCGAGAGAAAATCTCTTTAAAGACCATCTAAAACAAATCACACCTAAAAGATCGGAAATTCACGCGTGGTTAAGATGTCCAAAGTGTCTCCGCTATGGATCTCTTTCAATCTACATCGTCATGTAAATGATACTAAACGTTATAGCAATCTCCTGCTGCAAAGGGTTACTGAGAACTGGAAGGCACAAGCCTTTGCGCTGCGGAAATGCAACACAGTGGGGGCTGACAACGCCAGCCACCCACCCACTGCCGTTTTACTGGTGGGGGGGGGGGGGGGGCAGTCAGGCGCGCTAGCTGTCAACAACAGCTACTCTGAATCAGACTGTGAGCCACTTGACCTCGATACCGCTGAGCAGAACTGGGTCGCCGTCACTGTCTTGGACTCGATTCCGATCAATGTCTGTCGAGGTGACAGTTGAGAGTTCATGTGTCAGGACAGCCCCGTAACGCTTTCAGTGGCTCGTAGAATCAGTTCCACAGAACGTAGCCGCTGTCGCTCCACACACACACACACACACACACACACACACACACACGAACGTATGGATTAAGTATCTAATAAATAAATAGGTACCATCTGGGTCACAATTTTTATTTACCGGCAGCCGATTTTTAGTCTCCGTGCAGATCATCTTCAGGTAGGCCGCCGCATGAAGATCTGCAGCGCAGAATGAAACCGGTTCTGAGTAAATAAAAAGAGTTGTGATCCACACATTGTTTATTTATTTATTACAACAAAAGGGTCACGGTTCCTGAGACAAGGCAACAGTTGTGAAATTCGGTGTCTGTCTGAGGAAGGTCAGAACGTACAATGGGTACTGAGTAGTGGCAAGTGCACCTCAACGCTGTACTTTCAGCTTACCATGTTTTTTGTCGTGTTAGCAGCCAATCTGAAACTGTATATATATATATATATATATATATATATATATATATATATATATATATATATATATGCATTATGTCGATGTATAATTGGTTGTTTTGTAAATATTATTTGTATTTTTTACGCTGGGTCTTGCCTAGGGAAACTATGCTATCGAACGAATACATCGATAGGTCGTGTGGAGAACCAAAGTGTTTAGGATCTTCGGTAGTGTTAACTCTGCCGCGTGGAGCGCGGGCAGAGCAGAGGGAGTCTGGCTGTGGTGGGGCAGTGGAGCAGGTGTGTTGTGTGACGCTCCCGCGAGTTGCCGCGCTTTCGGGGTTTGGCAGAATGTAATTGCGCTCGACTTGCGATGATAGTTTCTGACACGGTGTCGCGGACGGGAAGCATTAGCTGGCGCGCATCAAGAGCCCGTTTCGCTTGGTGACCGTGTCGAGAAGAAGGCGCGCCAACATCCAGCTTCTGCAACAGCGACGGCCGACAATGAGTGACTGTCGCCACCTCCTCGATCGACAGCTTCAAACCTTCAATCAACCAACAAGGAAGACTGGAAGCACGTAAAGTTTTAGAACTGTATGGCAGACATCAGCTTTTCAAACTGTTCCATTTTCATAACTAAATTACAGCAACGTAGCATGAACCTTTTTGCTCATTGTCCCAATTGCATTACCAAGCAGGGTCCCTTCCTTTTCCGGAATGAACCCGAGTGTCGTTGAAATTCAAACGCCAGCATCATTCGATTTCACTGCTCTAATTTCGAAGTTCAGTTAAGGTATTCATAGCTGGCTACAATATTTAGATTACACAAGCACAAATTAAGAGTGCGAGTTTTGATACCGATTTTAGCTTACCTGTGACTGCAGCTCAGCTTGGTACGTACTAAATTTTACTATTGTTAATTGTTCAGAATCATTTAATTCAAGTTCAACGTTAAATCTCTTATATCTAAATTGCGTAGATTCAAGTAGCTTTTGAAATGATTGTTGAGTTAGTCCAAGACTAACCGTATTTTACTGAATTTCGATGTGCTTCAGAAAGAAAGCTCACTATTAATTTCAGTCACTAAATTAACTTTCGATTTTCCGGGTTTTTTAATTCTTTTGCTAAATTAAGTCAGAGTGTAGCGAAATTTATTACTTCTGACAAACTTTCAGTTTTCACACTACACGTGTCAACCTTCAGTTGCCACACTTCTAGTGCTAATTATATGTGTAATAACCTTTCTTTTTCAGTTTCTTAGGACTGGCGACCGTAATTTCCCCAAAATCTCAAATATCTAATTACCGCTAGTTAATTGTTAACGTAACGGCCGCACATTTACTTTCTTTATTAACTTTACCCCTTTTCAAAATAGATTTCTACCAGTTTCATTTGCATTTTTCCTTCCATTTAGATGTAACCCTTTCCTCCCTCTTTACCGACTGATTAACTTTGGTGACGATTGCTTTTCCCAAATTTCCATTAGGTACACGCGGTTTAATTTTTCACTGTCATTAAGGTCGATAAGTGAGGGGGAGGTTACAAGGGGAATAAACTCCTACCTAGTCTTGTCATTAATGAGATAGGGCACACAGCAATGTCCTCTGGCAATAAGCACCTAGGAACTGTCGATTCGCGTCAGAACAGCCTTTCAGACAATTACCTGAACCACAGAGGCTTACAGTCACTGTATTTCAATTCTGTGAGGTAAAGTAGTTCTCACTCTAGATGAAACTAGCTTCAGGCAAAATACGAGTTATGTGGCAATGATTTGATTGTAATTATCTCAAAATCGTCATCATCATATCATCATCAATATCAACAAGAACTAGCATTTTATGAACCATTTGATATTTACTGCTGGATAAAGGCTTCTTCTACACTGAAGAGCCAAAGAAACTGGTCCATCTGCCTAATATCATGTAGGCCCCCCGCGAGCACGTGGAAGTGCCGCATGCATTACGTGGAATGGACTCGAGTAATGTCTGAAGTAGTGCTGGAGGGAATTGACACCACGAATCCTGCAGGGCTGTCTATAAATCAGTAAGAGTACGAGGGGTGGAGATCTCTTCTGAACAACAAGTTGCAAGCATTCCAGATATGCTCAACAATGTGCATGTCTGGGGAGTATGGTGGCTATCGGAAGTGTTTAAACTCTGAAGAGTGTTCCTGGAGTCACTCTGTAGCAAGGACGTGTGTGGTGTCGCATTGTTCTGCTGGAATTGCCCTAGTCCGTCGGAATGCACAATGGACATGAATGAATTCAGGTGATCAGACAGGATGCTTACGTACGTGTCACCTGTCAGGGTCGCACACGCCCCCTCTGTTACAGTGTCTCCACCAGCTTGAACAGACCCCTGCTGACATGCAGGGTCCATGGATTCATGAGGTTGTCTCCATACCCATACACGTCCATCAGGTCGAAGCAATTTGAAACGAGACTCGTCCGATCAGGCAGCATGTTTCCAATCATCAAAAATCCAATGTCGGGTTTGACGGGCCCAGGCGAGACGTAAAGCTTTGTGTCGTGCAGTCATCAAGGGTACATGAGTGGGCCTTCGGCTCCGAAGGTCCATATCGATGATGTTTCGTTGAATGGTTCGCACGCTAACACTTGTTGACAGCCCAGCATTGAAATCTGCGGCAATTTGCGAAAGGGTTGCACATCTGTCACGTTGGACGATCCTCTACAGTCGTCTTTGGTCCCGTTCTTGTAAGATCTTTTTCCGGCCGCAGCGATGTCGGATATTGGATATTTTACCGGATTCCTGATATTCACGGTGCACTGGTGAAATGGTCGTACGGGAAATTCCCCGCTTCATCGCTACCTCGTAGATGCTGTGACCCACCGCTCGCGCTCCGACTGCAACACCATGTTGAAATTTATTTAAATCTTGATAACCTGCCATTGTAGCATCAGTAACCGATCCAACTGCGCCAGGCTCTTGCTGCCTCATATAGGTGTTGCCGACCGCAGCGCCGTATTCTGCCTGTTTACATGTCTCTGCATTTGAATACGCATACTTACACCAATTTGGCTTTCACGTATGTGCATCCATGTTGTTTTTCAGGTTTTCTAATGCGATGAACGCACATTCATTTATTGTCATCGGTCTCTTCTTATCACCAGGGGTCCAGTATAGCACATCTTTGATCCACCTATCATTCATTCGCCTGGTCAAGCTCGATTCTCTTACCGTTACTGTCAGAATTACGTTTTTCACAAAGATAGCGTGTGCATTCGCCGTTGGCTACCGCGACATGCCGGTGCATGAATGGAAAGAATTAGAATATACAACTAACAGTTTTCAAATACCATAAGACAACCACAATCGACAGTGAGATTCGTAGAGAAGGTGTGGTATGTGTCTATCCGGCCGGCCGGAGTGGCCGTGCGGTTCTAGGCGCTGCAGTCTGGAACCGAGGGTCCGCTACGGTTGCAGGTTCGAATCCTGCCTCGGGCATGGATGTGTGTGATGTCCTTAGGTTAGTTAGGTTTAAGTAGTTCTAAGTTCTAGGCGACTGATGACCTCAGAAGTTAAGTCGCATAGTGCTCAGAGCCATTTTGTCTATCCATTGATGTACACAGATTTTTTAAATCTTTTTGTTTATAGGCCTACAATTGTAAGGTAGTATTTCTGAAATTCTAGCGGTAGATGTGAATAATCCTATAAATCAAGTTTAGTGTGACATTAAGGAAAAACGAATTATGGAAAAGGGCTACGATACCAAGTATTCGGAATTTACTCGGGACTAGCTCAAAGTTAAACAAATTAACGTAAATATAATTCGTGACGAATCGCAGCGAAGGGTAACACCAGAAGGCAGTTCGTGTGTGTGAAACTCGCCGTGAGCGGAGAAAGTGAACCTCGTCCTTGCTTGTTACGCAACACCGTGTGTACAGGAGTGGCCCTCTGCCCGTCCGTGAATTGTTTCCCTCCTGTTTCCTCATATACAGGGGCCCTCCGCTTGCACATTCTAACGAAGTCAGTGTTTCAGTGAAATCATGCGTCGTATTTTATAAATCACTTGGCCTCTGAAAGACGATTATACAAACATGGAAAAAAAGCTCTCGCGTTTCGTGCCTGATATTTAATGTTGACATATCGTGACGTTTCGACGAGCACCATACTCATCTTCTGGCGAAAAAGTCTACTTTCACACAATTATACAATAATTTTAGAAATGATACGCCTAGTTACAAAGTCTTCAAAGGGCAGTGCTTACAACAACGATAATTTCTTTGATTTTACTCCGGGTATTTAATGAAACAGTTACAGACGAACCGTGTTTTGCCACTTGTTTCACAAAATATATTTTTTCTGCGATCCAGGTTTCGGGTTATTAACCCATTCTCTAGCATTGCTGACAAACATATTGTTGTGCATAATGGTACAAACTAGAAATGTTCAATGATCACCGATATCTACAAAATATCGATGCAGTGTGTCTAAACATCAATGTTTCAAGTCGATACTGAAGTCATAAAAAATGGTTCAAATGGCTCTGAGCACTATGGGACTTAAGATCTGAGGTCATCAGTCCTCTAGAACTTAGAACTACTTAAACCTATCTAACCTAAGGACACCACACACATCCATGCCCGAGGTAGCGGTCGCGCGGTTCCAGACTGAAGCGCCTAGAACCGTTCGGCCACACCGGCCGGCAATGAAGTCATACGATGAAGGCTTTCACGACCGGATGTTTCAGCTGCTGAGAATTCTTCCGGGGTGTATGGCCGCGGTCCATAGATCTCTTCTATCCCTGACGTTTCGTCCAAAGCTACGTTGGACATCTTCGGAGGTGCTCCTGGTTGTGCTGAGTCTTGCCGACTGACGAGTCGGACGTCGAAGAACGGCCTAAATACCGTGGAAAGTGGGCGTGGTCTGGATGTCACGTGATAGCAGAGATAAACCTTGTCAAGGATAAAATATAACTATCGATCATAGTACGTCAAAGATAAAACTTCTCATAGATTTTGTAGCGACACTGTCCATATATCGCTGAGTTTCATAGCTTGCTCTTTCCTGTTAAAATTATTCCCATGTTTATATATTTCGATGGCTTCTCTATATAGCCGTGGATAATAGTTCCTCATAGTACATGAAACGTCAATTTCCGATAATTTCACTACGTGATAACCCGACTGAAGAGCATGTTCCGCCATTGCTGACTTGTCTGTTTTCACTAGTCGGCAAGGAGTTTTATGTTCCTTCACACTCCTCTTCAGATCTTACCACACGTTCACCGAATCTTGTATACACCACTTGCAGACAGAGGGGGACATTTATCCTTAATGGAACGAAGTGCTTGGCCTATTTTCTTAGTTGGTCTGAAAATCAGTCGAACGTTATGTTTCCTTAAAATCTTTCCGATTTGATCCGTTACTTTTTTGATGAAGAGTAGAGAAACCGTGTTCTTCCATCGCTGTGCCCTATCGTTGTCCTTAGGCCTCCTGTTATTCGGTCGCAAAACTATTTCCTTACTAGATTACCCACTCTTCTCAAAAGCCTGCTTTAGATTTTTTAACTCAGCGTTCAGTTATTCCGGCGCACAAATCCTTTTAGCTCTGTCCACTAGACTTTTAATTACACCTCTTTTCTGTTATGGATGATGATTGGAATCCTTATGCAAGTATCTTTCGTTATGTGTAACCTTCCGAAAGACTTTATGTTTCAAGCTGCCATCAGTCTGTCTCATAACGAAGACACCCAAGAAGGATATTGCATTGTCTTTTTCCATGTCCATGGTAAACTGGATTTTAGGATTTATACTATTTAAATAACAAAAGAATTCCTCTAAAGCTTTTTTTACCATGTCTTCACGAATCCACGTTCCTCCCGTTTGAAATTTATACCACGGCAGCTGATTGGTAAGAGTCGCGCACACTTATGAGTTATCAGTACTGGGATACTGGCAAACAAACAATAAAACATTCCCCTTATCACATCCTCTAACTCTACAGTGGCTATGCTATTTACCCCTCTGCCCCTGCGCAAGCGGTCAACTTTACTCAGTCCACAGCAGAATTCATCAACATCAATTAGAAGTAAGCACATCTCAAAATTTTCGTTTGTTACAAAGCATTGTGCATATTACGAGGGCGTGCTGGAAAGAAATGCCTCTGAATTTGTTAAGGTGAAAACACTTAATCCTTTTTAAATATTAACATTCTACATTTTTATTCGTATGTCTACATATTTGCAGCCCTCTGTCGCTAGAGTGCTCAGAATTGTAGTGTAACATAGCGGTGCGTAACGCAACTACGTAGGTGCGTGAGAAACAGCGTGCTGTAATCGAGTTTCGAAATCGAAGAATTCGTCCACACATGGAGCACCCTCTCCTTCAACATGAAAATACCAGACCGCACACAAGCGCTGCAACATCTGAAACAGTCCGATGCCTTGGGGCTGTCATCGACTGGGCCCGATCCTATTTCCAGCTGTTTCCAGAACTTGCAGAACACCTTCTCGTACTTCACTGTGATAGCGATGAAGTAGTGCAAGCAGAAGTGAGGTTGTGGCCCCGTCAACAAAATCAAACAGTCTACAGTGGCAGTATCAACAACTGGCCTCTCGTTGGGGGAAATGTGTTCGTCACCAGCATGACCGTTGAGAAATAAATGTGAAGACATGAAGAATAAAGATGTAGAATAGTAATAAGCTTGTTTTATTTAAAAAGGTTTAAGTCTTTTCACATAGCAAATTCAGAGGCACACTTTCCGCACGCCCTCGTATTATGAAATACGATTACGGCCGAGAACCACAGGCCGAAAGGCTTGGTTGGGGCAGCATGCGGCCCGCTGACCGCAGTTTGATGATCACTGATCTAGAAGACATTCGTGACATTCCGCGGCCTATAGAAGTGGCTATTCGTATAATTTTGGTAGGAAACTACGTTGGATGCAATACTATAATCGCAATAACTAGTACTGACGTTGACTATCGAAATACAGTATCTGGCATGCAACCAACATAAGCTGGCTGTCTTTCTTTCTTTCGCTTGTGCCTTTTCCCACAGTTAGGCAGGGTCGGCATGTTTAATCGGATTTGGCAATGTTAGTGGGAGGGGTGGTCGGATGCCCTTCCTGCCGCCACCCTGTACCCCCCGGGATGGAATTAGTGAACCCCAACTGTCTGCAACTAGTGTAATCCATGAAATAGTACGAAAGGTTCAAATGTCTGCGAGCCGTGTAATTGGGGCGGTATGTGGGGACCAGCCCGGTATTCACCTAGGGGGATGTGGAAAACCGCCTAAAAACCACATCCAGGCTGGCCGGCCGTCGTCGTTAATCCGCCGGGCGGATTCGATCCGGGACCGGCGCGCCTACCCGACTCCAGGAAGCATGCGCATTGGCGCTGTCGGCTAACCTGGCGGGTATGCAGCCAACCAACATAGGCTATTCCAGAGAATTTGAAGAGCAACATTGTAACAATATTCGTGTCAACAGAAGTTTTAACAAATTAGCCATATTAACGTTGTTGATCAAAGTTTCAAGAACATACGCTATTAAGATGCTTTAGCATTTTCGAAGGCAATCAAAACTGTCAAGGATTTGCTTGCAGTTGTTGAAACGACTATGAGTGAGGATGAGCAACATGTTGACACAATACAGCAAAAGAAAAAAAAACAAATTTGATTAATGTAATGAACATTATAAAATAGTAACAGAAACGAATACATTGCAAACTGGGACACCACACAGCCAAATGAAAAACCTCCTTCTAGATCTTAAACAAGGTCCATTAGAAGTGTGGAATCACATCATCGGTATTAGCTATCCAAAGCTACAAAACACTACTCTTAAATAACTGAATAGTTCAGCCACATCGTCAGCTTGTAAAAGACTGTTCTCAAAAGGAGGATATGCCCTCTGTGACCACGAAACAGACTGAGGTGGAAACGTTTCTCAAAAATGGTATTTTTGCAGTCTGTGTACAAAAACTTGTGCGATATGTAATATCAATTATTGATGTGTTTGTTGCTTAATAAATATGATATTAGATGTATTTGTATGTGTTGGTCACCGATCGTGTTGATGAAATCGAAATGAAACCTAGGTAGTAAAACTATTTAAATGACGAAACAGTTGCGAAAAAGTGTTTTTTTTTTTCCTTTACAGCAATGAATGATGCACGAAAAGAAACGGCTGCCCTCTTGGATTATACAGGACACACCAACCTCAGAGAGCTTCAACCGATGTCTGTCAGTTCACAACTTACAGGATATGTATTGTGAACAGCAACGGTCATAATTGTTTGAAGTACACTGTATGCTGCATTCGCTTCTCTCAATGATTCGCCACTAAGAACCAAGTACAGATTTCTGTTTGCTAAGCAATCTTCAGTCCAAACGTGAAAACAGATTTTGTTTGCTAGGCGATGGCATGGACACTGCCGACGCGTTTCTTCTATAAATTAGTTCCCCATTAGCTCCTGAAAGTAACGAGTAAGCTCAGTTCCATACCAATCGCAAACACAAAATATCTTTCATAACTCTACAACAAACTGACATCAGTGAACTAGGTCTATTAGTTATGTTTATTTGTCCTGCGACCTTTCTTACAGACTCACGACAAACATTTTCGAGAAAAGGAGACACTTATCTCGCATATTCGATGTAGAATCTATCTAGTGACTGAAATTATTTTTATGTTTTTACGCCCACTCCCATTTATTTTCTTATATATCGTTTTTGTATCTGAAACACACACGAAAGAAGGAAATGTATTTTCGTCTTCTTCGATGAAGCGATTTCGGAAGATGGAGACACGCATCCGGAGAGACAACCTTATCCGGAGCGTGGCAACCTTTATAAATTAAAGTATTTTATTTAGGGCCTGTGACAAAAGTATTTAGGGTTTATTAACAACTGAACTAGTAAAATTTGACTTAAATTATTATGTCTTATTTGTCAGTATGGACTCGAATAGGTTTGAGTCTGCCATGCAATCTGTCCGCTTTCGTAGTAATTTCCAATATTCTTACTGATCAGTGACGGACTTTACCGTACATCACCATCTTTCATGACCCCAGAGTGTGAACCTCGTGTGTTACATTGCTTCTGGAATTGTATTAAAGATCTTCCAGACTCTTCTCGCCAGAAATGCTGCACAGATAGTGTGCAAGTAAGATTGCCTCAGCTAGGCATAATGGTTGTAATAGTGTAGGGCGGCGGGTGAATTAAAAGAAATAAATATAAAAAAAGCTTCGCCTTTTACAAGAGCCGGAAAACTATTTTTGCGGTCAGCCAGAAAGCGATGGAGAACATACTATCCATAATTTCCAGTCTGCAAATCCACATTATTCTTCTGCTCATTGAAAGAAAATATTCCTACTTACTATTTAGTCAGGGGGATCAGGAACTATGACTATAAAATAAACGTTTTGAGTTCTAACTGATAGATATATTCTGTAGAATTTCACCAGCACAAAAATAATAATATTGCTGATAATAACAGTAAAAAAGCCACTGCCCCTCTGCCTGTATTTATATATGGGCGCAGAGGACCACTGAACGGAACATCTGCCATCAACTGCTCAAGGCACAGGTAGCAGCACCTAAATGCCATCTTTCTCCAACATGTGTTAATTAATTACTCTGTCTGTTAACAATTTACAATATATTTAGTTTTTACATCAATGAAGTTAACTTGGCTTTGGTTACTGAAATTTTTTTAGCTCGACTGTATTTATACTTCGCCGGCTAGAATTTTTAGAACGGAACCAACAGTAGGAAATGACCTCTGAACTGTCTCTTTAAGATTCCCTTTTATGATTGTTGTTTACATTAAAGTCTTGAAATTTGGTACAGCTGCATTTTTCATCAATGTAATCGAGTGTTTTAATTAGAACTTTCTATAACAAATACAAATGATAATTAATCTATTGTAAATAAGGACGTTTATGTTACAAATTTAGTTTTTAGTGAGTAAGTTGAAAACCATACAGTAAATGGTTTTCAATACTTTACTGTATGGTTAAATGATGATGGCGTCCTCTTGGGTAAAATATTCCGGAAGTAAAATAGTCCCCCATTCGGATCTCCGGGCGGGGACTACTCAAGAGGACGTCGTTATCAGGAGAAAGAAAACTGGCGATCGGAGCGTGGAATGTCAGATCCCTTAATCGGGCAGGTAGGTTAGAAAATTTTAATTAGATATAGTGGGAATTAGTGAAGTTCGGTGGCAGGAGGAACAAGACTTCTGGTCAGGTGACTACAGGGTTATAAATACAAAATCAAATAGGGGTAATGCAGGAGTAGGTTTAATAATGAATAAAAAAATAGGAGTGCGGGTAAGCTACTACAAACAGCATAGTGAATGCATTATTGTGCCCAAGATAGAAACGAAGCCCACGCCTACTACAGTAGTCCAAGTTTATATGCCTACTAGCTCTGCAGATGATGAAGAAATTGATGAAATGTATGATGAGATAAATGACATTATTCAGGTAGTGAAGGGAGACGAAAATTTAATAGTCATGGGTGATTGGAAATCGGTAGTAGGAAAAGGGAGAGAAGGAAACATAGTAGGTGAATATGGCTTGGAGCTAAGAAATGAAAGAGGAAACCGCCTGGTAGAATTTTGCACAGAGCATAAGTTAATCATAGCTAACGCTTGGTTCAAGAATCATGAAAGAAGGTTGTATACATGGAAGAACCCTGGAGATAGAAGGTTTCAGATAAATTATATAATGGTAAGACAGAGATTTAGGAACCAGGTTTTAAATTGTAAGACATTTTGAGGAGCAGATGTGGACTCTGACCACAATCTATTGGTTATGAACTGTAGATTAAAACTGAAGAAACAGCAAAAAGGTGGGAATATAAGGAGATGGGATCTGGACAAACTGACTAAACCAGAGGTTGTACAAAGTTTCAGGGATAGCATAAGGGGACAATTGACAGGAATGGGGGAAAGAAATACAGTAGAAGAAGAATGGGTAGCTTTGAGGGATGAAGTAGTGAAGGCAGCAGAGAATCAAGTAGGTAAAAAGACAAGGGCTAGTAGAAATCCTTGGGTAACAGAAGAAATATTGAATTTAACTGATGAAAGGAGAAAATATAAAAATGCAGTAAATGAAGCAGGAAAAAAATGAATGCAAACGTCTGAAAAATGAGATCGACAGGAAGTGCAAAATGGCTAAGCAGGGATGGCTAGAGGACAAATGTAAGGATCTACATCTACATCTACATTTATACTCCGCAAGCCACCCAACGGTGTGTGGCGGAGGGCACTTTACGTGCCACTGTCATTACCTCCCTTTCCTGTTCCAGTCGCGTATGGTTCGCGGGAAGAACGACTGTCTGAAGGCCTCTGTGCGCGCTCTAATCTCTCTAATTTTACATTCGTGATCTCCTCGGGAGGTATAAGTAGGGGGAGGCAATATATTCGATACCTCATCCAGAAACGCACCCTCTCGAAACCTGGACAGCAAGCTACACCGCGATGCAGAGCGCCTCTCTTGCAGAGTCTGCCACTTGAGTTTGTTAAACATCTCCGTAACGCTATCACAGTTACCAAATAACCCTGTGACGAAACGCGCCGCTCTTCTTTGAATCTTCTCTATCTCCTCCGTCAACCCGATCTGGTACGGATCCCACACTGATGAGCAATACTCAAGTATAGGTCGAACGAGTGTTTTGTAAGCCACCTCCTTTGTTGATGGACTACATTTTCTAAGGACTCTCCCAATGAATCCCAACCTGGTACCCGCCTTACCAACAATTAATTTTATATGATCATTCCACTTCAAATCGTTCCGCACGCATACTCCCAGATATTTTACAGAAGTAACTGCTACCAGTGTTTGTTCCGCTATCATATAATCATACAATAAAGGATCCTTCTTTCTATGTATTCGCAATACATTACATTTGTCTATGTTAAGGGTCAGTTGCCACTCCCTGCACCAAGTGCCTATCCGCTGCAGATCTTCCTGCATTTCGCTACAATTTTCTAATGCTGCAACTTCTCTGTATACTACAGCATCATCCGCGAAAAGCCGCATGGAACTTCCGACACTATCTACTAGGTCATTTATATATATTGTGAAAAGCAATGGTCCCATAACACTCCCCTGTGGCACACCAGAGGTTACTTTAACGTCTGTAGGCGTCTCTCCGTTGATAACAACATGCTGTGTTCTGTTTGCTAAAAACTCTTCAATCCAGCTGGTCTGATATTCCGTAGGCTCTTCTCACTAGGGGTAAGATAGATACTACCTACAGGAAAATTAAAGAGACCTTTGGAGAAAAGAGAACCACTTGTATGAATATCAAGAGTTCAGATGGAAACCCAGTTCTAAGCAAAGAAGGGAAAGCAGTAAGGTGGAACGAGTATACAGAGGGTCTACACAAGGGCAATGTACTTGAGGACAATATTATGGAAATGGAAGAGGATGTAGATGAAGATGAAATGGGAGATACGATACTGCGTGAAGAGTTTGACAGAGCACTGAAAGACCTGAGTCGAAACAAGGCCCCGGGCGTAGACAACATTCCATTGGAACTACTGACGGCCTTGGGAGAGCCAGTCCTGACAAAACTCTACCATCTGGTGAGCAAGATGTATGAGACAGGCGAAATACCCTCAGAATTCAAGAAGGATATAATAATTCCAATCCCACAGAAAGCAGGTGTTAACAGATGTGAAAATTACCGAACTATCAGTTTAATAAGTCACAGCTGCAAAATATTAACACGAATTCTTTACAGACGAATGGAAAAACTAGTAGAAGCCGACCTCGGGGAAGATCAGTTTGGATTCCGTAGAAATATTGGAACACGTGAGGTAATACTGACCTTACGACTTATCTTAGAAGAAAGATTAAGGAAAGGGAAACCTACGTTTCTAGCATTTGTAGACTTAGAGAAAGCTTTTGACAATGTTGACTGGAATACTCTCTTTCAAATTCTAAAGGTGGCAGGGGTAAAATACAGGGAGCGATATGCTATTTACAATTTGTACAGAAACCAGACGGCAGTTATAAGAGTCGAGGGGCATGAAAGTGAAGCAGTGGTTGGGAAGGGAGTGAGCCAGGGTTGTAGCCTCTCCCCGATGTTATTCCATCTGTATATTGAGCAAACAGTAAAGGCAGTAAAGGAAACAAAAGAAAAATTCGGAGTAGGTATTAAAATCCATCGAGAAGAAATAAAAACTTTGAGGTTCGCCGATGACATTGTAATTCTGTCAGAGACAGCAAAGGACTCTGAAGAGCAGTGGAACGGAATGGACAGTGTCTTGAAAGGAGGATATAAGGTGAACATCAACAAAAGCAAAACGAGGATAATGGAATGTAGTCGAATTAAGTCGGGCGATGCTGAGGGAATTAGATTAGGAAATGAGACACTTTAAGTAGTAAATGAGTTTTGCTATTTGGGGAGCAAAATAACTGATGATGGTCGAAGTAGAGAGGATATAAAATGTAGACTGGCAATGACAAGGAAACCGTTTCTGAAGAAGAGAAATTTGTTAACATCGAGTATAGATTTAAATGTCAGGAAGTCATTTGTGAAAGTATTTGCATGTAGTGTAGCTATGTACGGAAGAGAAACAAGGATGGTAAATACAGGGTTATTACAAATGATTGAAGCGATTTCACAGCTCTACAATAACTTTGTTATTTGAGATATTTTCACAATGCTTTGCACACACATACAAAAACTCAAAAAGTTTTTTTAGGCATTCACAAGTGTTCGATATGTGCCCCTTTAGTGATTCGGCAGACATCAAGCCGATAATCAAGTTCCTCCCACACGCGGCGCAGCATGTCCCCATCAATGAGTTCGAAAGCATCGTTGATGCGAGCTCGCAGTTCTGGCACGTTTCTTGGTAGAGGAGGTTTAAACACTGAATCTTTCACATAACCCCACAGAAAGAAATCGCATGGGGTTAAGTCGGGAGAGCGTGGAGGCCGTGACATGAATTGTTGATCATGATCTCCACCACAACCGATCCATCGGTTTTCCAATCTCCTGTTTAAGAAATGCTTCTGCTTTAGCCTTTTCCGTAAGATTTTCCAAACCGTCGGCTGTGGTACGTTTAGCTCCCTGCTTGCTTTATTCGTCGACTTCCGCGGGCTACGCGTGAAACTTGCCCGCACTTGTTCAACCGTTTCTTCGCTCACTGCAGGCCGACCCGTTGATTTCCCCTTACAGAGGCATCCAGAAGCTTTAAACTGCGCATACCATCGCCGAATGGAGTTAGCAGGTGGTGGATATTTGTTGAACTTCGTCCTGAAGTGTCGTTGCACTGTTATGATTGACTGATGTGAGTGCATTTCAAGCACGACATACGCTTTCTCGGCTCCTGTCGGCATTTTGTCTCACTGCGCTCTCGAGCGCTCTGGCGGCAGAAACCTGAAGTGCGGCTTCAGCCGAACAAAACTTAACGAGTTTCTATACGTATCTGTAGTGTGTCGTGACCATATGTCAATGAATGGAGCTACAGTGAATTTATCAAATCGCTTCAATCATTTGTAATAGCCCTGTAGTTTGGACAAGAAGAGAATAGAAGCTTTTGAAATGTGGTGCTACAGAAGAATGCTGATGATTGTATAGGTAGATCACATAAGTAATGAAGTGGTATTGAATAGAATTGGGGAGAAGAGGAGTTTGTGGCACAACTTGACAAAAAGAAGGGACCGGTTAGTAGGACATGTTCTGAGGCATCAAGGGATCACAAATTTAGCATTGGAGGGCAGCGTGGAGGGTAAAAATCGTAGAGGGAGACCAAGAGATGAATACACTAAGCAGATTCAGAAGGATGTAGGTTGCAGTAAGTACTGGGAGATGAAGAAGCTTGCACAGAATAGGGTAGCATGGAGAGTTGCATCAAACCAGTCTCAGGACTGAAAACCACAACAACAACAACAACAACAACAAGTTGCAAACTAATAGAGGTAGCGTAATGGAGTCACATAGTTAATGTTTTTATATCAAACTGAGGCTACTTACGAATTTTCATCTTTTCGAGTCTAATATTTAGCGCCTTCAAATTTTCGTAAAAATGCCGTATTTGACCAAAATATTGCTCCGAGCAACCTGAAACTTTTAACATTTGATTGTGACATACATTTGCACTCTCTGAACAATATGTAGCTTTTTAGCTGCATTATTTAGCGCCACTTATTTTTTGTCTTAAAATAATGTATTTAGTGAAACATATTAATTAGATCATTCTCAGACTTCACAATGTTAACTTTACGATACTCAAGCATACATTGACAAAGTTTGGAAAAGTTAAAATAATTTTTAATTTCACTCTTAGGTTGTGGCGCAATACTTTGTATGCTACGCGCAGGCTCGTTATGATGACGTGGCGCTCGTAGCAGTGAACAGACGTAAGTTCCGGCACACTCGCTCTCCTCTATATCTCTCACAGTAATACAGCGCTTGTTTCGCCACAATGGTTATATATTTGCTGAGTTTTTAACATCGAAGAACAGAGGTCCTGTATTAGCTACTGCGTTACCATAGCAGAGATTAAAATAAACTCACTTCTATTAAACTTGGATGCAAATTCGTTACTGATTTCAAGAGGAATTCATCGAAATCTTTCAGTTAATTGAGTCGATATACACAGCGACCATTCTATCGTAGAGATCATTCCGAGCGTTACGAGAAAAACTTTGAAGGGAAACATTCCTCTATTTATTAAGCAGTTACTCATGAATTCCGAGTGACAGGACTGGGCACTGACATTGAGCTTCGACGATCTTAAAATGTCTTGCCCTAACTCGCTAGCTGAATATGTTCCATGTCACACCTGTAGTCTCTCTCTTAAACTTCTCCTGGCTTGGGGAGAATAGCAGTAACGAGAGTATCCTGCTGTGTAGATAGAATCAAAACTAGGGAGCATTACTTAGGAATCGAATTCGTCGTGTAAACATGAGATGGACAGCTTGTATCAATATGGGTCTGGAAACGCTAGTTTCCGAGCTCCGAGACATGTTTTCCTGAGTCCAGCTGTGTAAATGAACTTCCCAACGTTGTGCAAAAGCAGTAACATTGTCACTAACTTCTCCTGGCCCGACCGGTTAGCCGAGCGGTCTAACGCACGGCTTTCCGGATTGGGAAGGAGTGCTTGGTCCCCGGCACGAATCCGCCCGGCGGACTTGTGTCGAGGTCTGGTGCGCCGGCCAGTCTGTGGATGGTTTTTAGGTGGTTTTCCATCTGCCTCGGCGAATGTGGGCTGGTTCCCCTTATTCCGCCTCAGCTTCACTATGTCGTAGATTGCTGCGCAAACAAGTTCTCCGCGTACGCGTGCACCACCACTACTCTACCACGTAAACATAGGGGTGTGGGGTTACACTCGTCTGGTGTGTGAGACGTTCCCTGGGGGGGTGGGGGGGGGGAGGGGATGGATCCACCGGGGGCCGAACCGCACAATAACCCCGGGGTTCGATGGGGGACGGCGGAGCGGTGAAGTGGACTGCGGTAGTCGTCGTGGGGTTGTGGACCACTGCGGCTGCGGCGGGAACGGAGCCTCTCCGTCGCTTCTAGGCCCCCGGTTAACATACAATGCAATGAACTACTTCTGGTGAACAATGCACCTTTTGTATGGAGCCACGATAATAGGTGGCTACAGTGTTGGGTATCTCCATAGACTGCCTGCTGCACCAGGCAGCAAGTCCCACCTCCTGGAACACCTTTACTCTCTGTTTTGACCGTGTCTTTCAGATCTAGCAGTGGCTGTCACTTCTCAGTGTTTGATCTACAGGAGTATAATGAATCAGCAGTTGACATTTCTAATCCCCAAACACTGTCATCCTCAACTTTCCCGCAGAAGTTCGGCTTTTGAAATTTTTTGCTGTAGGCGAAGATGGACGTTTCCACACCTTGCTCTGCTGTTTACGGTGTGCTTCGAAGCGATGAACCCATGTCTCATCAACTGCTACTGAGCGACTGAGAAAGTGTTCTCCTTCCTTTTCAAAACGCCTTAAATGTGATTTCACCATCTCCAAACATCTTGTTTGTGTTTGTCTGTCAGTTAACGCGGTGCCCAGCGAGTGCAAACTTTGTGACAATTTAGAGATTCGAGGACGATTGTAACTGCTGGATCGTGGCTAACAATCATTTCACGCAAAATACCATCTGTTCTGGCACACCATTCGCTCAGCTGTCTCAATTTCCCCCGGCCCGTTTTCGAAATGGATGGCCTACTCGAACGCTCTTCGTCGCAGTCACACAAACGTTCATTTTCAAAGCTATTTAGCCACTTTTAAATTTTTCGTTCATTAAGATATACAGCTGCATTCCATGAATAATCTCCGCAGCCTTAATGCCTTGATGGTGCAGAAAACGAACCAGTCCTTTCATTTTTTCTTTGGTGCATACGGACTACAAATTCGTAATACAGTGTCTTGCAGTCACGATGAATACAGTTTTCAATGGAACTGGGCATTGTGTTATTTTATTTAGACGTAAAAACTTAATTTATCGTACATTCCTAGTAGTTGACGAAAATTTATCAGTTGCATTGAGGAAGTATGTCTGCAATTTCTGAGCGCTGTGACACTCTTTATTTACAGTTCTCGTTTAGTTACTTCCGTTTGAATAGACACATATTATTCATACAGGACCAGAATTATATTAATACAACTATTTATTCCAAACATTTCAGTAATAATAATTCCGAACACAAGGCTTTCATGTTACACAATGTACGTCTTTTTATAAATATCTCATATTTGAACACAAATGTAGGAGCATTACATCATAACGTAATGATAATGATTCGAAATTTTGTTCACCAAAGTCACTTTCCCACTTCTTCTAAACCTCATATTTTGGCTATATGATGTAAAATAGCGAAGCCATTATTCATTTTTTACTTTAAAAAACGAGATTAATTTTTGTCCGTAAAACAAAATAATTAAAATGTAATTAATTTCGTTATTTTCACGTAAGAAATTGGCTCGAGATCAGCTGAAGTCAAAACAAAAAAAATAATATGTAATTATATTTATAATAAAAACGTGAACAGGAATACATAAATCTCTAATAAGACACAAAAATTTGGAAGGGTGCTTATTACTGTAAAATATTTACATTTAAAACTGCAAAACTGTAAGACACTCAGTTTTTCGAAAGTGCTACCTTCTAAATACACACCATGTGGAAATATTATGTAGTAGTTGGTTTCTAGGCTCAGTGTGGAAAAGATGTGCTGGTCTCGTACTTCGGTTTTTTTATGTTTGTAGCCTTGCCGAATTCGGCAGCAGTGCAATTTTGTGATAAAAATGAAACGAACTTTTGGGACAAATAAATCGAAAGATGATATAACAGAAGCTGTTTGAACATTATTTGCAAATGGCGTTGAAAAATGTGAACACGAACTTCCACATAAAATGACACCTCTGAACGAATAAATTCTCAGGGAGTTTGAGATAAACACTTTTTTAAAAATGTTATACGACTCATTTATAGGATTTTTATAACCACAAGCATGGAAATGGGATAATCACGGCAGTTTTACGTGAAGAAGCGTTGTTTCGCTGCTTGCATGTAAAATTACTATTCCCATTAGAATTCCTTTGAAATTGAAAATATACAGTTTTGATGAGAGTACGACGAGGCCTTTTAGCAGTTATTCACTGAACCAGCACAGCTAACGCTCAAGAACGGCAATAAGATTAAGGTACGCCATTGCTGAGACAGTGTTTTCAATTTATGGAATAGAAAATACAGGGCGTCCCACTCAAACCTCCCTGATTTCAAAGACCCAGGAAAAAAGACCACAGTAGATACGAGAATGAGAAATGCACCACATTGTGGAGCATCTCAAAGAATTTATATATTTATCATCAATACACCTTTACATGTGAACCATTTGTAGCACGAAGAATATCGAGTCTACATTCAATTTCTTGCCAAGTTCTTTGTAACATTTCCTATGTTATTGTTGCAATCGCATTAGTGATACGATGTCGCAACGTAGGGATATCTTCCACTTTGGTCGCATTCACGCGGTCCTTCACGAATCCCCACATGAAGAAATAAAGCGGCGTAATGCCGGGTGGCCAGGCAATGGGTCCTCCGCGTCCGATTGGGAAATTTCCTATTTAGGAACTTGCGAACAACCGTTGACCAATGCGGCGGAGTTCCATCTTGTTGAAAAACGATTTTGGGTTGCAAGTCTTGTATCTGAGGGTACACAAACTGCTCCAACATTTCCAGATACACTTACCCATTCACTGTTTGTTCCTCAAAGAAGAACGGTCCAACAATCCTGTCGTGCTTTAGCCCGCACCAGACGTTTAGTTTAGGGCTATCACGAACATGTTAAATGAGAACGTGCGGATTTTGCGAACCTCAAATTCAAAAAATATGACTATTAACCCTTCATGATAGATGAAAGTTTGGCTCATCTGAGAATAAACGTCTTTCCAGGAAGTTTGCATCCATATCAATACGCTCCAGCATATCCGCGGCAAATCGTTGTCGGCGTGGTTTATTGTTCGGCGTCAGATGTTGCAGAATTTGCACTTTGTAAGCACACAAACGAAGACGCTGGTGAACTGCACGATGCAATGCTGATCGAGGTACATCACGTTGCCTAGATGCTTGACGAATCGACTTACGTGGGCTTCTGAGAAATGTTTGTCTGATGTCCTCCACTGTCTCTTCTGAAACTCCGTAATGTGCACCGCCAGAATGTTTCAGAACACTTCCTGTTGCCAGAAACTTACTATACCATTCCTTAATTGTTTTCACATCAGGTGGATCACATACCTACAGAGTACAATAATTTCTTTGCACAGTAATCGGCGATTTTGTTTCTGCAAACCACACTACTGCTTGAGCGCACTACTGTGGAGTCGCCATTTTCCCTTCATGCGACCATGCTGCACTCTGGCGACGATACTTGGCACTTCTGACAGGGGAATATAAATTCTTTGAGATGCTCTACAATGTGGTGCATTTTTCACTGTAGTATCTACTGTGGTTTTTCTCTCCTGGGTCCTTGAAATCAGGAAGGTTTGAGTGGAACACCCTGTAAGTAATCTTTTCTTACTGACTTGCCATCGTCGAATCACATGCCTAGGTCACAAGTGAGTCTATCATGTAATCGCACAAGGCATTACACCCAAAAGCTTGTAAAATGCACGTGAATTCGTTTGGGCCTCTGAAAGCGCAGCTGGTGCGGTGCTGTACTCACCGGTGGCCTGGTCCCTCTGGTCGCGCCCGAAGGGCAGCAGCAGCCGCAGCGGCAGCTCAGCCGACGCCAGGGGCTCCGGCAGCTCGTGGTCGGCGCGCACCTGCTGCAGGCACACGTGCACGCCGGCGTCGCTCTCGCACTCGGAGCGCGGCCACGTCCACACCTGCGGCACGCACAGCTCCGTCTCATCCTCACTCCCTCACTCGCTACCTTCTCCTCTCCTCGTCGACGCTCACTCTCTTCTACCTCTCTCCCTCACCCTCTTCATCTTCCTCCTCCTCCTTCCGTCTCCTCTCCTCTGTTTCCTTCCACCTTTTTCCATCTCAGAAAGCCTCCTGTGCAACTCCCTGTTTCTTTCCTGTACTTTCCCCGCCTCTCCTCTAGTTCTCCAATCTCTCCCTCATCCTCCGATGCTTCCGCCCCCCTCTCCCTGCTACGTGCGCACCTGACACAAGCGCTTCTCTCCATCAACCTCATTTTTCTCTCACACTGCTACATCTCCCTGCTACATCTCTCTCTCTCGCCCTTCCACTCTGCTTCCTCTACCTTCCATTTCTTCTCCCCTATTCCACTTCCCTATCTCTGAGAGGTTGTAGCCTCTCCCCGATGTTGTTCAATCTGTATATTGAGCAAGCAGTAAAGGAAACAAAAGAAAAATTCGGAATACGTATTAAAATCCATGGAGAAGAAATAAAAACTTTGAGGTTCGCCGATGACATTGTAATTCTCTCAGAGACAGCAAAGGACTTGGAAGAGCAGTTGAACGGAATGGATAGTGTCTTGAAAGGAGGATATAAGATGAACATCAACAAAAGCAAAACAAGGATAATGGAATGTAGTCGAATTAAGTCGGGTGATGCTGAGGGTATTAGATTAGGAAATGAGACAAAGTAGTAAAGGAGTTTTGCTATTTGGGGAGCAAAATACCTGATGATGGTCGAAGTAGAGAGGATATACAATGTGGACTGGCAATGGCAAGGAAAGCGTTTCTGAAGAAGAGAAATTTGTTAACATCGAGTATTGATTAAGTATTGAGAGTATTTGTATGGAGTGTAGCCATGTATGGAAGTGAAACATGGACGATAAATAGTTTGGACAAGAAGAAAATAGAAGCATTCGAAATGTGGTGCTATAGAAGAATGCTGAAGATTAGATGGGTATATCACATAACTAATGAGGAAGTATTGAATAGGATTGGGGAGAAGAGAAGTTTGTGGCACAACTTGACCGGAAGAAGGGATCGGTTGGTAGGACATGTTCTGAGGCATCAAGGGATCACCAATTTAGTATTGGAGGGCAGCGTGGAGGGTAAAAATCGTAGAGGGAGACCAAGAGAAGAATACACTAAGCAGATTCAGATGGATGTAGGTTGCAGTAGGTACTGGGAGGTGAAGAAGCTTGCACAGGATATAGTAGCATGGAGAGCTGCATCAAACCAGTCTCAGGACTGAAGACCACAACAACAACAACAACATCTCTGAGAGAATTTTGAGCATTTCCCTGTCTCCTTCCTGTCATTCTCCCACCTCTTCATCTCTTCCTCATCTGTCCAGTATCTTTCTCCGCCTCTATCATTTCCTCTTTCTCACCTATTCTTCTCTCTTTCTCCTCCTCCAGCATCCACTCTCGCTCTCATACCCACTCTCACTCTCCCCCGTCCAGCGCTTTGGATCTGCTCTTCCACACACCAGTTACTTTCCTCCTACACTCTTCCTTCTATCTCTACATCTCTCTCTCCTGCACTCCCCACCTATCGCCCTTCTCTATCTGCCTCTCTTTCCATTAACCCCCCTCCCCCCATTACACTATCACATTCTCAAATTAGTAAAGAAGATACTGTAATTGAACGTAATTAATTTGCATGTTTTGAGATTTGGTAATCGGAGTGGCCACAAGAAACTCGCATCAGAAGATACGATTTCTCTAATTTGTTAGGAAAAAGTGAGCACTACAACTTGGTCACAATCAGAATCAATACAGTAGAAAGCATATGCATAGCAGAAGATTACAGTCGACAGGTTTACTGCTAAACATGTCATGACGAAACCGAAGATCCTAGACGAAAGGCTACATTCTGTGCCCGCTTCAAAAGTGCTATCGATGGCAGCTTGCATCACTTCTGTGGAGAGTGTTATAGTTTTACCCTCACCGGAAGTGATGGAGGAGAACAATATGAAAAATAGAGCGCTCACCAAATCGCCATCACCGAAGAGAAACTGGAAGGCTATTTAGTACTTAACGTCTCATCGACGACGAGATCATTAGAGATGGAGCGCAAGTTCGGATTCGAGAAGGACACGAAAGCGAATCGGTCGTGTCGTTTACAAAGGAGCCATCCCAGCATATGCATTAAGCGATTTAGAGAAAGCATGGAAAATCTAAACCAGATCAATCAGGTGATTGTTGAACCATCGCTCTCCCGAAAGTGAGACCAGTCTTACTGCTACGTCCTCTCAGTGCCGACGTTGAAGTATAGTGTTCAAAAATGGTTCAAATGGCTGAGCACTATGGTACTCAACTTCTGAGGTCATCAGTCCCCTAGAACTTAGAACTACTTAAACCTAACTAACCAAAGGACATTACACACATCCATGCCCGCGGCAGGATTCGAACCTGCTACCGTAGCGGTCTCGCGGTTCCAGACTGTAGCGCCTAGAACCACACGTTCACTCCGGCCGGCGAAGTCTAGTGTCAGCAGTATATTATGAGTAGAACTTACAAATCTGCAGGAGGCCAAAGAAACTAGTTCTGTCCATAATAATGAGTAACGCTACTGCTCTAACCGCCGTTGTGGCCGAGCGGTTCTAGGCGCTTCAGTCCGGAACCGCGCTGCTGCTACGGTCGCAGGTTCGAATCCTGCCTCGGGCATGGATGTGTGTAATGTCGTTAGGTTAGTTATGTTAAGTAGTCTAGGGGACTGATGACCTCAGATGTTAAGTCCCATAGTGCTCAGAGCCATTTGAACCATTTGAACTGTTGTAACCTCACTTGTGGACTGCAGCAAGTACATTTTCGACTTGCTGTACAACGTTGCCTACAGACACACAGACGACTGTCCCAACAAGAAAACTGAAAAGAAGATGATGACTCTCCCCAGTGCAACAGGCTTGCTATGCTACGTTCATTACGTTTTTGAAATGGAAAAGCCATTTCATGGATTTACAGGGGACGATCTATGGAGATTTGCGTTTCAGTTTGCAGAGTGGAACAAAATACCGCATCGTTTTAATACATAGTCTAAGATGGCAGGCAAAGACAGTACCTCAACAGTTGGAGGACAAGCTTTTAACAAGATCAACGTAGACTAGTTTTTGATATCCTTAAAACATCACATGAAAAATAATTCAATCCTGTTCGGGTGTTTGTAATGGGGCTGACATCGATGACAGTTAAGTCGGAAAACAGCAGAGTGGTTGCGCTTAAAGGAAGACGCCAAGCCGCTGGCGTTCCTTCAGCCAAAACAGGGTACCTGTCCAATTCCGGAGTGTGTATATCCGCATTGGGCACTTTATTCCGCTACCCTGAAAAAAGTGACCATGATACAGAGATACATCAAAGTAACTGGTACAGGCATGCGTATTGAAATACAGAAATATGTATACAGGCAGAACACAGCGTTGCTGTCGGCAACGCCTACATAAGACAGCAAATGTGTGGCGCGGTTGTTAGATCGGTTACTGCTGCTACAATGGCAGGTTAGCAAGATTTAAGTGAGCTTGAACGTGGTGTTATAGTCGGCGCACGAGCGATGGGACACAGCATATCCGAGGTAGCAATGAAGTGGGGATTTTCCCATACGAGCATTTCACGAGTGTACGGTGACTATCAGGAATCCGGTAAAACATAAAATCTCCGACATCGCTGTAGAGAATCATTCAATATGACATAAATGCAACCCTTCCGCCAATTGCTGCAGTTTAAAGGCTGGGCCATCAACAAGTGTCAGCGTGCGAACCGTTCAACGAACCATCATCGATATGGGCTTTCGGAGCCGAAGGCCCTCTAATGTACTCTTCATGACAGCATGAACCAAAGCTTTACGCCTCGCCCCGGCCCGTCAACACCGACACTGGATCGTTGATGACTTGAAACAAGTTGCCAGGTCGGACGAGTCTCGTTTCAAATTGGATCGAGCTGATGGTCGTGTGCGGGTATGGAGACAACCTCGTGAATCCATGGAACCTGCATGAGCTCGTGGAGACACTGTAATGGTGATGGTGTGTGCAGTTGGAGTGATATGGGACCCCTGATACGTCTAGATATGACTCTGACAGGTAATACGTACGTAAGCATCTTGTCTGATCACCTGCATCGATTCAAGTCCATTGTGCATTTCGACGGACTTGGGCAATTCTAGCATGTCAATGAGACACCCCACATGTCTAGAATTGCTACAGAGTGGCTCCAGGAACACTCTTCTGAGTTTAAACACTACCGCTGGCCACCAAACTCTCCTGACGTGAACATTATTGAGCATATCTGGGATGCCTTGCAACCTGCTATTCAAAAGAGATCTCCACCCCCTTGTACTCTTACGGATCTATGGAAAGCCCTGCAGGATTCATGGTCTCAGTTCCCGGGGGCCCTACATGATATTAGGCAGGTCCACCAGTTTGTTTGGCTGTTCAGTGTATAAGGCTTCAGAAAAATTTATACACGTCCTACTCATTATACACTTTTTTTTTTACTTGTAAATATTCAGTGAAATACCTTATACGTTGAAACTTCCTGGCAGGTTAAAACTATGTGCCGGATCGAGACTAGAACTCGGGACCTTTGTCTTTCGCGGGCAAGTGTTCAACCGACACAGTTTTAGTCTGCCAGGAAGTTTCATGTCAGCGCACTCTCCGCTGAAGAATGAAAATTTCATTCTGGAGCTTATACACTGAACAGTCACATTGTGTGTGTATGTACTAGTGTGTGTGTATGTACCACATGTTATCCTAAACCACTGGACCGATTTCAGCCAAACTTTGTACACATATCCCTTGTTGTCAAACAACAATCTCCGTGGGGGTAAGAACCACCTACCTATCTCAGTTCATGAAACATGTTGTTATAAGCAAAGAGGTATGTGGAAATTTTTCTACTTCTGTGCTACTTACTATGTTCGCAATGAATTTCGCAAACAGGATCCACATGTACCGCTATATACACCAACAAAACTATGTCAGACGTCATAAACAGATACACGTGAAAAGCTGCCGCATTGTGCATGACGTTGAAATTTATTACTTCTTTGCTACTAATTCTATTCGCCACAAATTTTGCAGACTGTATCCACATGTGCGGCTGAATCTACCTTCACAAATATATCATTGCACGATAGATAGTTCAAGAGATATTTCGTAATAAGCACTGAGAGCGTGAAAAAAATGTTGAATCATGCATGACGTCTCACACATTTATTCTCTAGTAGTAGGACACTCCTACAATCGAGTCGACGTAAGGAAATCTCTGACACCTGGCAGCGCTTGTGACAGCTTTCAACTGCGAACCGCAAACGGCTGTAGGCGAAAACAATAGCTGTCTATGAAGAGGCGTTACCACAAAGAGTTTACAAAGTCCCGTTATAGACACGCGAAGCAGACGCGCACAGTTGTCTGGACATGTAACTAGAAATGTTGTTTAAAATCAAGTTCTAATTTAAATAAACATTACATTTGTATTTTGCATTTCGATACTATACTTATACATTTGTAAATTAAGCCTATTTCTTTGTACGTCTGTTTCATAATTCCAAAGGTGTTTTCACGAATACTCGTAAAAAAAAATGTTTTCGATAGTACACTACACAGTTCAGTTTCTCTCTTCGTTTCTAACAGAAAATGTCGAGTTTGTCAGTCAGTGTTAATCATAAATTTGAGACAGTTCACAGCCTGAACTTCGCATAAAAATACACACATCAAAAAAGTTTTGCATCACCTCGGTTCCGAGAGTTCCGGAACCTGTACAGAAAATTGAAATAGAGATCAACATAAACATCTTTTCCGCCCTTTCTATTGGTCATGAAAACCACACACTGCAAGCTGTACCACCATACAGCGAGACCTTCAGAGCTGGTGGTCCAGATTGCTGTACACACCGGTACCTCTAATACCCAGAAGTACGTCTTGCATCGATGCATGCCTGTATTCGTCGTGGCATACTATCCTCATCAAGGCACTGTTGGTCCAGATTGTCCAACTTCTCAACGGCGATTCGGCGTAGATCCCTCGGAGTGGTTGGTGGGTCACGTCGTCCATAAACAGCCCTTTTCAATCTATCCCCGACATGTTCAGAAGGGTTGATGCCTGGAGAATATGTTGGCCACTCTAGTCGAGCGATGTCGTTATCCTGAAGGAAGTCATTCACAAGATGTGAACGATGCGGGCACAAATTGTCCACGAAGGCGAATGCCTCGCCAATATGGTGCCGATATCGGTCGGAAGATGGCATTCACGTATCGCACGGAGCCTTCCATTACCACCAGCGGCGTACGTCGGCCCCACAAAATGTCACCCCAAAACAGCAGGGAGCCTCCACCGTGCTCCACTCGCTGGACAGTGTGTCTAAGGCGTTCAGACTGACCAGGTTACCTCCAAACACGTCTCCGACGATTGTCTCGTTGAAGGCATATGCGACACTCATCGGTGAAGACAACGTGATACCAATCCTGAGCGGTCCATTCGGCATGTTGTTGGGGCTCATCTGTACCGCGCTGCATGGTGTCATGGTTGCATAGATGGACCTCGCCATGGACGTCGGGAGTGAAGTTGCGCATAATGCAGCCTGTTGCGGACAGTTTGAGTCGTAACACGACGTCCTGTGGCTGTATGAAAAGCGTTATTCAACATGGTGGTGTTGCTGTCAAGGTTCATCCGAGCCATAATCCGTAGGTAGCGGTCATGCACTGCAGTAGTAGCTCTTGGGCGGCCTGAGCGAGGCGTGACATCGACAGTTCCGGTCTCTCTGTGCCTCCTCCATGTCCGAACAACATCGCTTTGGTTCACTCTGAGACGCTTGGAGACTTCCCTTGTTGAGAGCCCTTCCTGGCACAAAGTAACAATGCGGACTCGATCGAACCGCGGTATTGGCCGTCTAGGCCTGGTTCAGCTACAGACAATACGAGCCGTGTACCTCCTTCCTGGTTTAACGACTGGAACTAATTGAATGTCGGACCCCCTCCGTCTATCATGCGCTGCCCATGTATAGTTGTTTACATATTGGGGCGGGTTTAGTGATATCTTTGAACCGTCAAAGGGATTGTGTCTGTGATATAATATCCACAGTCAACGTCTATCTTCGGGAGTTCTGGGAACCGGGGTGATGCATACCTTTTTTTTTGATGTGCGTAATTTATTATTTATTACGAGACCAGTAAAGGTTTTTCTGAATGAATATAGCGTACGCTGAACAAACTCTGACGAAACAAGAAAGTGAACCATTTCCACGATAATCTGCCGAAATTACTAGCAACAGAAGTGAAAATACGATTGGCGAACCCACACAAAGAAACAATGCCAGGAAACTCGTTATACATTTCTTTCAGACATATGGCAAAGCGCGTTACGAATAACAAATATCAATACTGAAACACGAAAAAGGAATTACATCATAAATAACATCAAACTAGCTTCAGACATTGCAACTTACGATTGCAAATTACGATACCTATTGCAGCGCAATGCAAAGTCACGTGACTTGCATTCGAGATTCTTCTTTTTATTTATTCGTGTCAGACGTACACTAAAATGAACGCATATACAATACATAAAAAGAAAACTATACTGTATTCACCCAGAATTGGTCAACTTCGATAACACTGCGTGCTGCAGACGTCAAGTCCTTTCTACAGCTGGTTGGGCGTAAGTTACATTTGAAGAGATGCCGGGTTGTCTGCAATTCACCGCATTCGCACAGTGCTGTGTTGGCATTTGGCAGTTGAAAGTTCCATTTAAGGAGATTGTCCCTCGATCTTGCGACTTCGGTCCGTAGTCTGTTCAAGGACTTCCAGATGACCCACTTCTCCATGTGTATTCGAGGTAACGGCGATATAGAACTAGATTTTCATGATTTTCCTAAATCGGTTTAGACAAATTCTGGATTGGTTCCTTCGAAAGGAGACGGTTCGTAGCCGTACTCAATCTGAGACTGTGCTCTAATGACCTCCTTTCTTTCGGTTTGTGATAAGAACAATGAATAAATCAAATATCCTGCAATCGAGTTTTACCGTTTTACGCAGATACTACGTTACGAACAAAAATTCCCATTGTTCAGTTTTGATGTAACCTTCGCAGTACGACAGCAGCAGTCTTTCTGTGATTAACAGATGGCAGGGCCGAATAGTGATGGCGGTTATCGCTGAAACAAACAGTTCTCGGTTGTTGATGTTATAGTAATATTCAGCCCAGAGACTAGCTTGGTGCGGCTCTCCATGCTACTCTAAATACAAGCTGCTTCATCTGCAAGTACATACTGCAACCTACATCCTTCTGAATCTCCTTAGTGTATTCAACTCTTTGTCCCCCTCTACGATTTTTACCCTCCACGCTGCCCTCCAATACTAAATTGGTGATCCCTTGATGCCTCAGAACATGTCCTACCAACCGATCTCTTCTTCTAGTGAAGTTGTGCCATAAATTCCTCTTCTCTCAAATTCTACTCAGTACCTCCTCATCAGTTACGTGATCTACCCATCTAATCTTCAGCATTCTTCTGTAGCACCACATTTCGAAAGATTCTATTCTCTTCTTGTCCAAACTATTTACCGTCCATGTTTCACTTCCATACATGGCTACACTCCATACAAATACTTTCACAAATGACTTCCTGACACTTAAATCTATACTCGATGTTAACAGATTTCTCTTCTTCAGAAACGCTTTCCTTCCCATTGCCAGTCTACATTTTATATCCTCTCTACTTCGACCATCATCAGTTATTTTGCTCCCCAAATAGCAAAACTCATTTACTACTTTAAGTGTCTCATTTCCTAATCTAATTCCCTCAGCATCACCTGACTTAATTCGACTACATTCCATTATCCTCGTTTTGCTTTTGTTGATGTTCATCTTATACCCTCCATTCAAGACACTGTCCATTCCGTTCAACTGCTCTTCCAGGTCCTTTGCTTTCTCTGACAGAATTACAATGTCATCGGCGAACATCAAAGTTTTTATTTCTTCTCCATGGATTTTAATTCCTACTCCAAATTTTTCTCTTGTTTCCTTTATTGCTCGCTCAATATACAGATTGAATAACATCAGAGATAGGCTACAACCCTGTCTCACTTCCTTCTGCCATCTGGTTTCTGTACAAATTGTAAATAGCCTTTCGCTACCTGTATTTTACCCCTGCCACCTTCAAACTTTGAAAGAGAGTATTCCAGTCAACATTGTCAAAAGCTTTCTCTAAGTCTACAAATGCTAGAAACGTAGGTTTGCCCTTCCTTAATCTAGCTTCTAAGATAAGTCGTAGGGTCAGTATTGCCTCACGTGTTCCAACATTTCTACGGAATCCAAACTGATCTTCCCTGAGGTCGGCTTCTACCAGTTTTTCCATTTGTCTGTAAAGAATTCGTGTTAGTATTTTGCAGCCGTGACTTATTAAACTTATAGTTCGGTAATTTTCACACCTGTCAACACTTGTTTCTTTTACTTTTTCGACGCCCGTTTTTACCTGAGTGTTAAAACCACTCAAAATAAACGGGTTCTGAAATATCGACTTTCGGTTACTTATTCCCACTATTTCCTACAATAAATGTAAAAATCGAATGAAGACTGAAAAATTTTATTGCTTCAGCTTCAAGATATATCGTATCAAAATATTAAATAGACAAATAGAAGAACACTTACTCTGTCCTCCATTCTCTGCTTTTCTCAAAAAATGATAAGTGGTTGAATACTACAAAAGATCCCCAGTAGTGTCCCATTGATTCTAATTTTTGGATACTCTGCTCAAAAATAGTGTTACAATCGACGATCATACCACTATCTGGGCATTACGGAAGGGTGAAAAATGTGGTTGAAAAACTATTTTTCATGTTAATTTGTCCCTTTTTAAAAACTACAAGGAGATAAAGGCATATTATGTAAACTAACAGCTGAGCAACATTCTATTTTTATTGTAAACTATAAATGAATTGTTAAGTTTTAAGTTTTCTCCATATATGATGTAAGTTTCTTGTGGCTCCTCCCGTTCTTCATTTTTTTTTAAACAAATGGGGCATTGTAGTTCATTGCTGTCACACTTTGTAAAACGCTTCCAGACTAGGGATAGTGCTATTCTGTGATGCAACTGAAGTCCGATGACAACAGTGAGAAACTACATATAGACTGGACCGGATGGGACAATATCGCACATTGCATGCACACTCTTACCATCCAATAGGCCACGCCACATAGTAACAGGTAGGTTACTGTCTCAGGAATGCTATACCATTCCTGAGGCCATGTGTGTTGCTCGTTTCTTTCGGCATTGTTCTTGAAGTAGCACTGATCACGTTTCCCATTTTACATAACAACGCAGTTTTTCAAACCAATGAAAATTTTATGAACAAAGAAAAAGAAAACACTACATTAGTAGGGAGTCACAAATGGAATCGGCCAATTCAAACAACAAACAAATATTCGGGTATAACCATCAGTACAGAGCGAGGTGGCGCAGTGGTTAGTACACTTGACTCGCATTCTGGAGGACGACGGTTCAATCCCGCGTCCGGCCATCATGATTTAGATTTTCCGTAGTTTCCCTAAATCGCTTCAGGCAAATGCCGGGATGGTTCCTTTCACAGGGCACGGCCGACTTCCTTCACCATCCTTCCCTAATCCAATGAGACCGATGACCTCGCTGTTTGGTCTCTTCCCCCAAATCAATCCAATCGATTAACCATCAGTAGGGATATGAAATGAAACGGTTAGAAGGGTTCAGTCGTTGATAAAGCATATGGCAGACTTTAGTTTATTGAACGGATATTAGGAAAATGTAATTAGTCTACTAAGGATATACCTTAAAAAATACCCATGCGACCCATCCTATACAACTGTTCCAGTGTGTTGGACTTATAGAGAATATGACTAATTGAACGTATACAAAGAAGGGCAGCACAGGTGATCATAGGTTGGTTTTATTCGTGGAAGAACGTCACGGAGGTGATGAAGGAAGTGAACTGGCAGACGCTTGAAGATAGACACAAATTATCCAAATAAAGCCTGCTTACAAAATTTCAAGATCTAAAACGAAACTTCCTGGAAGATTTAAACTGTGTGCCGGACCGCGACTCGAACTCGGGACCTTTGCCTTTCGCAGTCAAGTGCTGTACCATCTGCGCTGCCCAAGCACGACTCACGAACCCGTCCTCACAGCTCCAATTCCGCCAGTACCTCGTCTCCTACCTTCCAAACTAAATAGGAGCTCTTCTGCGAACCTTGCAGAACTAGCACTCCTGGGAGAAAGGGTATTGCGGAGACATGGCCTATCCACAGCCTAGGGGATGTTCCCAGAATGAGATTTTCACTCTGCAGCGGAGTGTGCGCTTATATGAAACTTCCTGGCAGATTAAAACTGTGAGGACGGATCGTGAGTCGTGCTTGGGTACCTCACACGGAAGAGCACTTCTCCGCGAAAGGCAAAGGATCCGACTTCGAGTCTCGGTCCGGCACACAGTTTTAAACTGCCAGGAAGTTTCACATTAGCACACACTCCCCTGCAGAGTGAAAATCTCATTTTCAAGATCTAGGTTTAAATGAGTAATGAAGGAGTACACACTATCCAATCATATTTATCCGGACATGCCTATGTAATGCGGAATTGGCCATTAGATGTCACGAGAGTTGAACCCACCAGTTTAATAGAAGGTGGGGAGTATTTTCTTGTCAGTAGAGAAACAGTAAAAGCAGAATGGGTCAATGAAGAGAGCTCAGTGTCTCAGAACCTGAACTAGTCCTCGAATGTTACCTGAGTAACAGTCTGCCCCGATAGCTGAATGGTCAGCGTGACGGATTGCCGTCCTACGGGCCCGGGTTCGATTCCCGGCTGGGTCGGGGATTTTCTCCGTTCAGGGACTGGGTGTTGTCTTCATCATCATTTCATCCCCATCCAGCGCGCAGGTTGCCCATGTGGCGTCGACTGTAAGAAGACCTGCACCAAGGTGGCCGGACCTGCCCCGTAAGGGGCCTCCCGCCCAATGACGCCAAACGCTCATTTCCATTTGCCTGAGTAACAAATCCACCAGGGACATTTCAACCCTTCTACAGCTGCCAGGTCGAATGTTGGTCATGTGACTGCGAATCAGAAATGTGAAGAAACGACCACAGCTAAATTAGTAGGAGGCAGACTTCATGTTCTGGTGGACAGGACCCGTCGCGCATCGTGGAGGGTGTTTGTACAGAATTACTTGAAATAAGCGGAAATGATCACTCGTGAGTTCAAGAGTCCTACCAGCAATCTAGCTAACACAACGACTGTGTGTGGGGAGTTAAAAAGAATGCAGTACAATGGTAGAACAGATTCTCCAAAGTCACGCATGTCTGCAGTCAGTGCTTAGCGAAGCTTGAGGTGGCCTAATGAGCGACGTGACTGGACAACTGATGACTGGAAAAAGAGTGACTTGGAATGATGGATAATGCTATATCCAGTGGCAATCCTACGGAAGGGTTTGGTTTGGCGAATGCCTGGAGAACGTTACCTACCGTCATGTGTAGTGTCAACAACGGAGCACGGAGTAGACTGTGTTTTGGGTGTTATCCTCATAATGAGCTCAAGAGAACGCTAAATGCGCAAGGATATTAATACGTTTTACAGCACTGTGTGCTGCATACAGCAGAGGAACAGTTCGGAGACGATAACTGATTGCATCAGGATTATAATCCATAATGTCATAAAGCAACATCAGTAAGGCAATGGTTCGTGGACAACATCATTCCTGAAATCGACTGACCTGCCCAGACTTCCGACGGAAACCCAGCGGAACACTATTGGGGTGGGCTGGAACGTCACCTTCGCTCCAAGCCCAAGCGTCAGACATCACTACTTTCTCCGGTTTCGGCTCTTGAGAAAGCCTGGGCTGCCATTCCACCACAGACATTCAGACACCTGACGAGAGCGGCCGTACCAGAATTCAAACTGCCATAAAGGCGAAGGGCGGACACAGCTCATATTCATGTCCACTAACAGGTGTCTGGATACTTTTGACCCTATAGCATACTGAAAGACCTTCACATCACTCCCATAGGGCTCGCGAAGACAAGATTAGACAAGATAGAACACACGCAAAGGCGTTTAAACAATTATTCTTCATGAGCACCGTACAGGAATTGACTGATGAAGCCCTAATACGAGGGTTCTTCGGAAAGTAAGGAACGATCGGTCGCGAAATGGAAACTACAGTGAAAATCAAAACTGTTTTCTTTGCACATTTAGCTACACCTTCCAGGTACTTCTCTACATAGTCGCCGCTCCGACTTAGACATATGTCGGAGCTTTATACTAAATTTCCGACACCATTGTCATAGAAGGAAACCGCCTGTGGTTTCCGATAATTCTCTACACTGGTGTATAGCGGTTAGCCTGCGCCCAAGTGTTGCCTTCGTATCCAGCATTTCATGTGAACAGAGATGATTCTCAGGACGAGCCAATTAAGGCGTGTTGTGAGTGATCGAACACTTCCCATCGAAAAGACTGCAGGAGCGTCTTCACTGCCCCTGCAGAGTGCGGCTGAGAATTGCCATGAAGAAGGAAGTGCGTGGCAGTTGTGATAGGTGGGCTGCATTCATTAAGGCGAAGCATCTCAGTGGGCCCTCCTACTTGGCGGGAGACATTCTTGTTCTAGGCACCTTTACTCGCTCACAGTGCGCTCACAAATGAAAAGAGCATCTTGATGCGATCGACGGGTATATTAGAAACACTGCCCAAAAAATATGTGAAAAGCCTCGTCGGATTCTCACAGTGGTTTCCATTTCACAACCGATCGTTCCTCACCTCCCGAATATCCCTCGTAAGTGGCACAATGGGACATACCCTCTGCCATGCACTTCACAATGGTTTGCAGGGTATAGATGCAAATGTTGCTGTAAACAGTCAAAATTGCCTGCCAGTGTCAATTAGAGAATTCCTGCAGTTGAGGGCACAATATATTTTGTTTTCATAGATGACAGAGGTGTTATATAAAGGAAGAGTAGAAGAGAACCGAATGGCGTGTTTGCTGGTGCAGGCGATACTAACCGTGACGTTGAAGGGTGCAGTCTCTGGCTCCTCGCTGTGTTCGACGGCTAGCTCCGTGGGAGGAGTAGGCGAAGGCTTCTCTAGGCCCACGCCCTCCATATCGATACTGTTGGTCTCGACCTCGTCGTGGTCGTGGTCGTGGTCGTCGCTGACGGGGTCTCTGTACCGCAGCAGGGCGGCGCTGTGCAGCTGTTGGGAGCCACAGCCAGGTACTGTGTTGGCCAGGACGCGGTACGTGCCGTCTGCGTGCTCCGTGCGGATCACCACGTCGGTGCGCTCACCTGCGTCCCAATCAAGAAACGCAAATGTAGCTCGCTCACCGTTGTGTACACGTGTCACAATGCTAAGCCAAACATGTCACTGTGGGTAAGAGCGGGGCCTCGAGAAAGAATGTCAGAGCGTGTGTTTTGTATCAGTGTAATAAATATATTCCATCCCTAAATAAATCGTTCCAAAATAAATAAAGTACACTCCTTCCTCTCTCCACTGGCCCAGCACTGGTAGAGTCCTTTTCCCACGAATCACTAGGAGGATGTGGCGGTCGGGTGACTTAGGTTAATCCAAGTGTCCTTTCTTTCACACCATTTTCTTAGCTTAGTAGAGATTGGCGAACTGACTTTTCCTTACCACCAAAATTCAAACTTGGCGCCAGTTCCTAGGAAGAGGTGGAGATCGGGTGACTTAGGTTAGTGGGGGTAGCTCAGGTGACCTATCTTCCTGTGATTTTCTTAGGTTAGTAGAGGTGTGGTGCATTATCCTGTTGGAATTTGAACTTTCCGCTGGGGGGCGTGGCTGAGGGGCATTTCTATGGGGGGGGGGGGGGCGGACACTTTCCTGCCATCTTAGATAGTGGTACTTTTGTTCAGAAACCGCCTTGGGGTTGGTTGACGTAATGGCCGCCACCTTGGATGATGTCATCAACTGACATCACAGCTGCCATCTTGGATGACGTCATCAACTGACGTCAGTTGATGACGTCATCGCCGCTATCTTGGATAACGGTACTTTGGCGCAGAACGGCCTTACTGCAATACTGTCAGAGAGATCTACTGATTTTTTTATTCGCTTCAGTTATGTCTCAAAAAATGTGTTTTTGGCAGTTACGTTTAACACACACATTGCAAAAACCGTCAAAATGTAGCTCCAGAAACAAAATCAAATTTGCAAACAACCGACTTAACCAAGCAAACATCATTAGCAAGCAAGGCACTAGTTAGCAATTGAAGGTAAAGGTACATGTTTAACGTCCATATTTCATTTAATCGTTCGAGAAAATTCCTAGCTGAAGACATTTATGTTACCACATTTTACCCTCTAGCGAGACAGACTTGGCATATCAAGAACTGTTAGTGCTAAAAATAAAGTATCTTTAACAATATCAGATAGTTAGTACTAAATGTCGATTAAGGTCGCATCAAAGCATAATAAAGAGATAACGAAGTGGGGAAGGTTTAACCACTCTGTTGATACCCTTTCCCTGTGAACAGTTGTGTGTGGGAATCAACGACTCCCTTAATCCGCGTACACTGCCACTGTAAACATGTTTCTGTTGGATAACTCCATGCAGTGTATTGTAACATGTGTCATACTTTGGTTCTTGTCTCTTTCCACAATGGGGTTCAAATGGCTCTGAGCACTATGGGGCTTAACATCTGAGGTCATCAGTCGCCTAGAACTTAGAACTACTTAAACCTAAATAACCTAAGGACATCACACACATCCATGCCCGAGGCAGGATTCGAACCTGCGACCGTAGCTGTCGTGCGATTCCAGACTGAAGCGCCTAGAACCGCTCGGTCACCCGGCCGGCTTTCCACAATGAGGGGCAAACATTATCTCGTGGTGTATTCGCATCGTCTGCTACACTCTGTTTAAAGACAAGGAACTGTAATGATATGTCGTGCTCCATTATTAATACCAGGGCAACGGCCTAGCCACAGTGGATACACCGGCTCCCGTGAGATCACCGAAGTTAAGCGCTGTAGGGCGTGGCCGGCACTTGGATGGGTGACCATCCAGCCGCCATGTGCTGATGCCATTTTTCGGGGTGCACTCAGCCTCGTGATGCCAATTGAGGAGCTACTCGACCGAATAGTAGCGGCTCCGGTCAAAGAAATCCATCCTAACGACCGGGAGAGCGGTGTGCTGACCACACGCCCCTCCTATCCGCATCCTCATTGAGTATGACACGGCGGTCGGATGGTCCCGATGGGCCACTTGTGGCCTGAAGACGGAGTGCTATTATTAATACCAGAAGGTTCACGCGAACAAAAGAAAGGCGTCGTCGTCGTTGGACTAAGCCACACTACACGATAACTGGCAGGAATAACTTAATATGGGAGCTGGACAGTGATTCTACTGTTATGTATGTGCAGGCCATTTCTCCATCAGTGACTGTCCGTGTGTTGTTCGCAAGTTAAGTCCTGTTTCTGGAAGATTAACTGCATATATTTTGTAGCGATGCGCTAATTCTTGTATGTACAAACAGTACCTTTGGTTGGAAACATCAGTATTTTGGTATGATTTGGTTATTATTTCTAACAATGCACTCGTTTTAAAACATAAACTATGACATTAGTGAATCCAAAAACGTAGTGGTGGCTCAGCAGGGTTTTATCTACCGCGGTATGGTATTTCTTATACATACAGTACATTTTGTTGGAAATCGGCAAAACTGCAATGCCTATAATATTTACTGTGGCGTCACTAATATGTCATGATTTCATTATTTCTACGAATTTATTCGTTCCTAGCGCATATCCTATGACATAAAACACACACACGAACACACACATCTACAGCTACATGGATACTCGGCAAATCACATTTAAGTGCCTGGCAGAGGGTTCATCGAACCACTTTCACATTTCTCTATTATTCCAATCTCGTATAGCGCAAGGAAAGAATGAACCTCTATATCTTTCCGTACGAGCTCTGATTTCCCTTATTTTATCGTGGTGATCGTTCCTTCCTGTGTCGGTCGGCTCAACAAAATATTTTCGCATTCGGAGGAGAAAGTTGGTGATTGGAATTTCGTAAGAAGATTCCGTCGCAACGAAAAACGCCTTTCTTTTGACGATTTCCTGCCCAATTCCTGTATCATTTCTGTGACACTCTCTCCCATATTTCGCGATAATACAAAACGTGCTCCTTTCTTTGAACTTTTTCGATGTACTCCGTCAGTCCTATCTGGTAAGGATCACACACCGCGCAGCAGTATTCTAAACGAGGACGGACAAGCGTAGTGTAGGCAGTCTCCTTAGTAGGTCTGTTACATTTTCTAAGTGTCCTGCCAATAAAACTGTCTTTGGTTAGCCTTCCCCACAACATTTTCTGTGTGTTCCTCTCAATTTAAGTGGTTCGTAATTGTAATACCTAGACATTTGGTTGAATTTACGGCTGTTAGATTAGACTGATTTATCGTGTAACCGAAGTTTAACGAGTTCCTTTTAGCACTCTTGTGGGTGACATCACACTTTTCGTTATTCAGGGTCAACCGCCACTTTTCGCACCATTCAGATATTTTTTCTAAATCGTTTTGCAGTTTGTTTTGATCTTCTGATGACTTTATTAGTCGATAAACGACAGCGTCATCTGCAAACAACCGAAGAAGGCTGCTCAGATTGTCTCCCAGATCGTTTATATATATAAGGAACAGCAAAGGGCCTATAACACTACCTTGGGGAACGCCAGAAATCACTTCTGTTTTACTCGATGACTTTCCGTCAATTACTACGAATTGTGACCTCTCTGACAGGAAATCACAAATCCAGTCACATAACTCAGACGATATTGCATAAGCACGCAATTTCAATACGAGCCGCTAGTGTGGTACAGTGTCAAAAGCCTTCCGGAAATCCAGAAATACGGAATCGATCTGAAATCCCTTGTCAATAGCACTCAACACTTCATGTGAATAAAGAGCTAGTTGTGTTTCACAGGAACGATGTTTTCTAAACCCGTGTTGACTGTGTGTCAATAGACAGTTTTCTTCGAGGTAATTCATAATGTTCGAACACAATATATGTTTTGATCTTCTGATGACTTTATTAGTCGATAAACGACAGCGTCATCTGCAAACAACCGAAGACGGCATAAGCAATTCGGATATTCTGGACACATACTGGGATTGACTGTGACTATCATGAAATCGACACAATGTGATGTTGACGTTACGTTGATAACAATAGGTCACACTCACGTAATTGGACGAAGTAAGTAAAATTTGGGAAATATACAAAAAACGTGAAAAAATGATAGTACTTAGTCTGTATGGGGGTGCTCTCTGCAGCCGCCTCGAATGACGAAAACCACATCTAATATTAAATAGTTATTAACAAATAGAACTCCAGTGACATGAATTAAAGTAATTGCAGTAATTTGTTATTAAGAAATAGATACAGGCTGGACCTCCCCCTATGCTGCACAGCTCCAGTGTGAAGCTACATACTCAACTGCCCCAATTGTAAAAGATTAAGGTGGGGTGGGGGTGCTTGAATCTCATTGGTCCAGTGGGAGGAGGGGGGTGGAGGGGTGGAGTTGTCCTGGATGATCTTGAAAAATTGCTGGTGTTTTCTTGGGGAGAGGGGAGTGGGGGGGGGGGATGACCTCTGTTGTTACCCTACTGGGCATTAAAATTGCTACACCACGAAGATGACGTGTTACAAACGCGAAATTTAACCGACAGGAAGAAGATGTTGTGATATGCAAATGATTAGCTTTTCAGAGCATTCATACAAGGTTGGCGCCGGTGGCGACACCTACAACGTGCTGACATGAGGAATGTTTCCTACCGATTTCTCATACACAAACAGCAGTTGACCGGCGTTGCCTGGTGAAACGTTGTTGTGATGCCTCGTGTAAGGAGGAGAAATGCGTACCATCACATTTCCGACTTTGATAAAGGTCGGATTTTAGCCTATCGCGATTGCGGTTTATGGTATCACGACATTGCTGCTCACGTTGGTCGAGATCCAATGACTGCTAGCAGAATATGGAATAGGTGGGTTCAGGAGGGTAATACGGAACGCCGTGCTGGATCCAAAAGACCTCGTATCACTAGCATTCGAGATGACAGGCATCTTATCCGCATGGCTGTAACGGATCGTGCAGCCACGTCTTGATCCCTGAGTCAACAGATGGGGACATTTGCAAGACAACAACCATCTGCGCGAACAGTTCAACGACGTTTGCAGCAGCATGGACTATCAGCTCGGAGACCGTGCCTGCGGTTACCCCTGACGCTGCAGCACAGACAGGAGCGCCTGCGATGGTGTACTCAACGACGAACCTGGGTGCACGAATGGCAAAACGACATTTTTTCGGATGAATCCAGGTTCGGATTACAGTATCACGATGGTCGCATCCCTGTTTGCCGACATCGCGGTGAACGCACATTGGAAGCGTGTATTCGTCATCGCCATACTGGCGTATCACCCGGCGTGATGGTATGGGGTGCCATTGGTTACACGTCTCGGTCACCTCTTGTTCGCATTGACGTCACTTTGAACAGTGGACGTTACATTTCAGATGTGTTACGACCCGTGGCTCTACCCTTCATTCGATCCCTGCGAAACCCTGCATTTCAGCAGGATAATGCACGACCGCATGTTGCAGGTCCTGTAGGGCCTTTCTGGATACAGAAAATGTTCGAGTGCTGCCCTGGCCAGCACATTCTCCAGATCTCTCATCAATTGAAAACGTCTGGTCAATGGTGGCTGAGCAACTGGCTCGTCACAATACGCCAGTCACTACTCTTGATGAACTGTGGTATCGTGTTGAAGCTGCTTGGGCAGCTGTACCTGTACACGCCATCCAAGCTCTAGTTGACTCAATGCCCAGGCGTATCAAGGCCGTTATTACGGCCAGAGGTGGTTGTTCTGGGTACCGATTTCTCAGGATCTATACACCCAAATTGCGTGAAAATTTAATCACATGTCAGTTCTAGTATAATGTATTTGTGCAATGAATATCCGTTTATCATCTGCATTTCTTCCTGGTGTAGCAATTTTAATGGCCAGTAGCGTAGTTCTCACCCGTGTAAGGAAGTCCTTATCAGTGACCTTGTGATAAGATCGGTATCTAAGCTCGTGGAAATCGTGCTAATCTAATCGCGTTCCGTTGCGACGAAGCTAACCGCTTTGTTTCTGTAGGGGTGTGGAGTGACCACGCGCCTGTAGACTGCTCTCAGTCGCTGAGTGCTTGTCCGCGCGGTAGCGTGTGAGACGTAATTACGCTGTCGCCTTCGGCAGTGCTCTAGTGGGTCTGTGTACAGGTGGAGAAGCGAGGTGACTCACCAGAGGCGAGCACGGCGGAGGTGGCGAGCTGCGGCTTGACGGGCGCGCCGTCCAGCGCCACGAGCAGCATGCGGTGGCCCTCGACGGTGACGTTGACCGCGCAGTGCCCGCCGCCGCCGGCGTTCACCACGCGGAACCGGTAGCGGCGGCCCGCCGACACCCAGAACGTGTGCAGAGGCAGGTCCCCGGAGCCCTGGTGACACACCCGTTTTGCTGTTTTAGGATGGACAAGTAGCACTCCCCGTGCACGGAAACAGTATGGCAAGTGCCCCGTCAATTACAGTGGAACCTTATTAACGTGGATCATGTTTTTTTTTTACACTGCAAATATCAGTATTTGTTACTTCCTACGTAACAGCGGCAACATTTTACAACGAGAGTCACTGAATTAAAATTCATTCCATCGCCACAAACAGATCCTGGAAAGGTGTCGGTCAACAAGTCGACATTTAGAGAAACAGTAATATTAGGAATTGAGTCCGCCTTGATGCAAAACACCTTGTTATTCGTTTATTTCTTTACTATCCCAAACTAGTTTCGGCGACAAATATCACCATCATCAGTGGTTTCTTTTTAAATCTAAGGCATGCAGAAAATGGCATGATTGTAAAAACACAGTAAAACATTACATTTTTACAATTCGTCTTTTGAAATATAGTCTGTGACTGGTACCGATATGTGGATGACATAATCTGTCTTGTAGGTGAAACACATAACACGATAGAAGAGCTACACAGTAACATCAACACAGTACACCCACAAATCCACTTCACAATGGAAGTAGAAAACAACAAGAAACTAAATTTCTTGGATCTTACAATCACAAGAGACAACTACCAACGTGAATTCTCCATCCACAGAAAACCCACATCCACAAGCACTGTTATCCACAGTTCATCCAACCACCCGACAGTGTATAAATATGCCAGTTTCACACACATGCTCCACAGGATAAACAGAACAACTCTTAAACCAGAAAACTACACGCAGGAACAAATTGCTGTTGAAAACGACCACAAAACAGACATCATAAACAAACTCAACAACAAGGTAAAACGGAAACATGCAGTACACACAGACAACACAGCAGACCACACCACTTCAGAAAAAAAGAGAAAGATGGTTCACACTGACATAAAATAACAAAATAGCGCATAGAATAGGGAACATCTTGAAAAAGCAAGAGATCCCAATAACATTCAGAATAAACAATACAGTTCAGAAAAGACTAAGACCAGTCACAAAAACCTGAGACAAATTCAGCAACGCTGGAATAGATCAACTCACTTGCAACTCTTGTCAGGCCCACTACATAGCACAAACAAGCAGAAATTTCCGAACGAGGTACACAGAGCACATGAGAGTGACAGCACATATTCAACTTTTGGAGAACACCTAATGAACAAAAACCGTAACCCCACTAATATCAAAAACGATCTACGCATTCTGAGAAACAGCAACAGTCTATACCGACAACTAACAACAGAAGAAAATTACTACATACAAAAGGCTATAGTCGAAAGGAAAAATGTAATAAATTAAAACACAACACTCTGCAACAACACACTCTTTACCGCTCTGAGAGGACTGACCAAGGGCACACAACAGAAAGCACACACAAGCAAAAGAACCACTTCCACATCACACACAGAGACATAAATAATGAACAGAAGTCGTCGTAATTCACGCTACAGTTTTTCATAGCCTTTCTCGCCACATGCGATACGCCTCTCGCGACATATGCGAACAGCAAGATGGCGTAATATTCTGGATCAGAAACAAAGAGCAAAAGTTTTATTTTTCTGTGTATAAAAGCAGCCACATATCATCCAACGAACGTGAGTACACGAATAGCTAAGCAACAGCTCATTACACACCAAATAACTGGTTTCCACAACACCACCACAATCCCAAGTATATACTGCTGACTTACGAAGTTCACCTTTTAGTATTTATTTACTGACAGCCGCTCACATGGTTTGCAGATGACATGATGTTCGCTAAGTAAAAAGACGGCAACAGAAAAAAGAACACAGAAAAATATGTCGCAAACAGCACCAATAATTGCTTAAAACATGCTGTAACATACAATTAATAAGGTAGTAAGAAAGTATCAATAGAAAACTATATTTCAATCGACGAATTGTGAAAATGTTGTACTGTTTTACTGTGTTTGTACAATCATGCCATTTTCTGCATGTTTTAGATTAAAAAAAAACCACTGATGATGGTGATATTTGTCGCCGAAACTAGTTTGGGATAATACAGAAATAAACGAATAACAAGGTGTTTTGCATCAAGGCGGACTCAATTTCTGATATTACTGTTTTTCTATGGAAACTCGGACCAAATGGAAGAGTTCCAAGATAACATTATTAAGTCGACATTTAACTTTACTGTACCGTACTGCCACGTGTATTGCGACCGTAAAATGACGTCAAAGAGAAAGAAAGTGGTAGTCTCCATGAGCAGGATGCTAGATGCATTGCGCAGGACAGATGAAGGGGAATTGTTCAAAAACATTGCTGCTGGATCTGGAATTGAAGAGTATGAAAATGATGCTCCGATATAGGTGTTATAAACGTAAATCGGTGGCTGTAAAATGACAATGACGCTGGCTGCAGTTTGATCTTTCATTACGAAATCAAGCCATTTCGTGTCCTGCAGACAGTGACGGCAGTGTGGTGGATTAGCTGACGAAGCTGGTACTTAGTCTGAAAACATTGTGATACATACAGAGTCAACAATGCAGGTGGGCAAAATAATGGTTCGCGCGGGATTAACCGAGCGGTCTGGGGCGCTGCAATCATGGACTGAGCGGCCTCCCTCGGGCATGTGTGTGTGTGTGTGTGTGTGTGTGTGTGTGTGTGTGTGTGTGTGCGCGCGTGTGTCTCCTTAGGATAATTTAGGTTAAAGTAGTGTGCAAGCTTAGAGACTGATGACCTTAGCAGATAAGTCCCGTAAGATTTCACACACGTTTGAACATTTTGAACAAAATAATAGTTCATCTGGAATGCCAGGCAGTAACAACGTTCGGCCGAACTACTGCAGGTGAGAAGCCTGCATAATGGTGTCGCGCATAAATGATGTACGAATCTGGCTCATAAGAAAAGTACTGATTTTTCAGTGTAAAAACACACAATTATTTCAATACCTGATCAAGTATAATTCTGATTAAGTATAATTTTTGTGCCGTTACGTGAAAGTAAATATATCATGTATGTTTATCACATATCATTCTAATTTCCTCTGACTTTCCAGATTATCTGAATGACCTATCGTCCCACCCTAATCCGCATCAACGAGGTTCCACTACAATCAAACAACAGGCATTAGAGAGAGGGGAAACAAAGCATAGTACTGTGCTTTATTCTCATATACTAATTCAACAAATAAAAGGAGTTTCAAGTAAAATGCATTTTTTTTAAATAGTCACTACAATACGTAATTTCTTAGCGCTTGAACACTAAAAGGGGGACAACATGACATTGCTACCAAACTATCGTAAATTTTGCTATTCCAGTTTTATTAAAAGGAAATCATAAATTATAGGTTATGCACTCGTTAGTTAAAATTATTAGATCACCGGTGGCATGTTACATACCAAATTAAGTGCAAAAGGTCCTGTTCTGTACCCTGTCCCAATCGTAAATTTTATGTGGATTTAGTAATGTAGGGTTAAATAACATAACCACACAATATTTTCTTAAATAATAGTAGTCAGTTTAACGTCATTCTCCTTTCACGAACAATGGACTTTGAGATGGAATGGTGGTTTGCTTACTTCAACGATGCAGATATCCATACTATATGTGCAAACACACCTGCAGATTCTCTTCGATGTTCTGAAGGTAGTAGAAAATAAAATAAGGGGAACGAAAGGTTATCTGCAACTTGTACAGAAACTAGGACGCAGTTTATGCGTTGAAGGATGTGGAAGGGAAGTAATACCTGAGAAGGTGGTGCGAGACGGTTTTAGCCTATACCCGATGTTATTCAGCTCATACATTGAGAAAGCTGTGAAGGAAACAAATAGGAAATTTGGAAATGGAATTAAAATTCAGGAAGGAGAAATGAATTCTAAGATTAGCGATGACATTGTAATTCTGTCGTACATTGTAAAGGATATGGAAGATCAGTTAACGGAATGGATAATATCCTGAAAAAAGGTTAAAGGTGAACATCAACAAAAATAAAGGAAGGATAATGGAATGTAGTCTATTAAATGCTCCGATTATGCTTCGTGGACTCAAATCAGGCGACGCTGGCAGAATTAGGTTCGGAAATGAGACATTAAAAGCAGTAAATGAGTTTTTCTATTTCGGCAGCACCATAAGTGATGACGGTCGAAGTGCAGTGGAAATAAAATGCCGTCTGGCAATGACAAGAAATGCAATTGCGGAAAGTGAAATTTGTTAAAATAGAATATAAATTTAAGTGCTAGGAAGTGAAGGTATTTGTCTGGAGTGTAGTCTTGTACGGAAGTGGGCCATAAACAGTTTGGACAAGAAGAGGATAGAAGCTTTTGAGACGTAGTACTACAGAAGAATGCTGAAGATTAGATGGCTGGATCGAGTAACTAATGAGGAACTGAATCGAACAGGGAAGAAAATTATGGTACAGCTTGACCAAAAGAAGACGTCGGTTGACGCGTCAAGGAATCATCGGTGTTTGGTAACGAAGGGAATAAAGAGTAAATATTTTTTCTACTATGCGTAATATTCTTCCAATCAGTAAATATCGTGTACTATACACATTCTAACGTAGTCCATGTTTTCTCTCAGATTTCAGTCTAACTCCTTACCAAATTTCAGGGAAGTTAGTTCAACGATGTAGTTGTGAGAACGTAAAATTTAGAGTTACTTTCGCATATCATATAATACAATACTAAAACGGATTTTGAGGAGCGAGCAAGAGATCTTTCGTCCTTCATCAAAAATCTCTCCGATTCTGAGAAAGTCAAAGATGACTTACGGCAGCACAAGCCAGGTGTTTGCAACATTGCATGCTCATGAGGCAAATTATACAATGATAAGCCAAAACATTATGATCGCTGCCCACCACGACGTTGGATACCGCCTGGTGGCGTTGAGGGAATGTGGCGCGGTAACAAAAGCTTATAAGGAAAGCAGACGCGGACAGGGGATCACCCTAGCCGAGATATCGGCTGAAAATTGGGAGATCCATTGAAAAACCAACTTTGACAAAGGACAGTTTATATCAACCAGCCTGTGAACGAGTATCTCGAAAACGGCGAAGATGGTCGAATATTCACGTGCTACTGTTAAGGATCTATGGAAAGACAGTGGACTGTGAAACTACCACTAAGCGCTAAATGGTTGGACGTCCACGACTCTACACAGAACGTGAGGTTTGGAGACTTGTCTGCTCTGTAAAGTAGGATAGATCTGTTGCATCTCTGTCGAAAGAGCACAGTGATAGTGCCCGTACAAGTGTCTCGGAGCTCACCGTTCATCGTACATTGTCGAATATGGAGCTCCGCAGCAGACTACCCTTACGTGTTCACATGTTGACCCAACGACATCTTCAATTAAGATTCAAAATGGTTCAAATGGCTCTGAGCACTATGGGACTTAGATCTGAGGTCATCAGTCCCCTAGAACTTAGAACTACTTAAACCTAACAAACCTAAGGACATCACAAACATCAATGCCCGAGGCAGGATTCGAACCTGTGCCCGTAGCGGTCGCGCGGTTCCAGACTGAAGCGCCTAGAACCGCTCGGCCACACCGGCCGGCTTCAATTAAGACTGTCGTGGGCACGGGACCATCGGGATTCAACGTCTATCAATCGAAAGGTGTCGGCTCTACGGGTGAATCACATTTTTGGTGCACTATGTCGCTGGTCGTCACCAAAAAGGCCGCCATTGAGCGAACGGCGGCTCGAAACGTGCAGCGCGCGACGGACGTGTTATGCTATGGGACACCTTCTCCTGCTGCCCTTGCATGGGACCTGTAGCAGTAATCGAAGACGCGCTGACAGCAGCGAAACACCACCCTTCATGCTTATTTCTTCCCCGACGGCTAGGTCATCTTTCAGCAGTATAATTGTCCGTGTCTCGGAGCCAGAACCGTGCTACAGTAGTCTGTGGGACACTACTGTAAACTCACGTTGATGTCTCGGCTACCAAATTCGCCGGATGTAAATCCTATGGAACCGATCTGGGTCGCTATCGTGCAACATCACCGCATACGCAAATCAGCAGCCCTTTATTTACGCGAATTGCATGACCTGTGCGTAGACATCTAATGCCACACAACTCCATAAACTTACTAACAAACTGTCGGATCCCTGACACGCAGAATCAGTGACGTATTTCGTTCCAAAGACGGACAATCGAGGTATTAACCCCTTAGCTTACAATGTCGTGTGAGAGTCGAAGCGTGCCGATCTGGCCGAACATCAACCAGACGTATCAGAGACGTGGTACGTTTCCCGCGCCGAACAAGCGCATGTCGTGTGAGAGACGTCGTCGGTCAGCCGCGCCAAATGTAAACAGAACGTCTCTGACACGTCGCGGAGCTGATCGAGTACACGCGGCATACACGAAGTGTTCTTCGCCGCATTCGGACCTGCCGACATTACAAAAATACTTTCACAATGTTCCCGACGTGTAGCAAACGTGTTCACGAGGAAAGGGAGACATGTGGTGGCATAGCCAACAATGATTTTGCAGGATATTTTGACAGCGGCAGTGACAGTGGTAGCGACGTTTTACCTCCTGTACGAAAACGGTGTAAGCGGCTGGTGATTGAAGATGACACTGACGAAGAAGAGCAAACCTACCAGCAACAATCAGAGTCGTGGATGTGGCAAAAGGAAGACAATGACCCAACAATCTGGACGTATACGGTAATTCCCGGAATAAAGGAAGCAGCTTTACAGCACGTGAGTACAAGCATAAGAGAATTAGACGTTTTCTATGTAATATTTAATAGTACATTTTGGGAAAACATCGTAACTGAGACGAATAGATATGCACAAGACGTACTCAACAATGAACAGACGAGACGAAAAAAGACCAAAAGTGGTCTCCTATCGGCTGTAATGAAATAAAATTACACATTGCGCCATGTATAATCATGGCTGAAGTAAGGAAACCGTCGATTCAGATGTATTGGTATAAGAGGACCGTTATAGAAACGCCAATATTTAGTAAGACGATGCCTTTCAGGAGATTTCTGCACATAAGTAGATTTCTGCATCTAGCGAATAACAGTTTAGCCAACAACACAGATAACCTGTACAAACTTAAGGAAGTGTACACAATGCAAGAGAATATTGCCATTGATGAATCATTAATGAAATTTAAAGGGCGCATATACTACAAACAATTTAACCCATCAAAAAGAGCGAGGCTCGGTATTAAAATTTATAAATTGTGTGAGTCAAGTTCAGGATACTGCTATGATTTTAAGATACACACGGGTAGTGACAAACGTGATGCTGGTGGTAGTGCCTCAAAGTGTAGTTCTAGAACTATCACAGTCGGTATTACACAAAGGTCATACTCTATATTTAGATAACGGGTTTTCTTCACCGAAACTTTTCACAACCCTCTTCACCAATAAAACTAATGTGATTGGAACGGTGCGCTCAAACAGAAAAAATATGCCCACAGACTTCCTGAAGGCAAAATTAAAGAAGGGAGAATATACTGTGAGGAGTTGTAAAGTAATATTGGCACTAAAATAGAAAGATAAAGGAGACGTTTACATGCTTTCCACAAAACATTCCACAGCAGAAATGATTCCCACAGCCACACCTCTCCGCAATGCGTCGTGGAAACCGAAATGTGTCGTCGAATACAGTAGAGGCGTGATTGGAATTGATCGCCAAGATCGGATGCTCGCATGCTTCCCTGTGATGAGAAAATGTATGAAAGGATACCGCAAGATATTCTATTTACTACCGCTACGGTCGCAGGTTCGAATCCTGCCTCGGGCATGGATGTGTGTGATGCCCTTAGGTTAGTTAGGTTTAAGTAGTTCTAAGTTCTAGGGGACTGATGACCTCAGAAGTTAAGTCCCATAGTGCTCAGAGCCATTTGAACCATTCTTTTTACTACTTGATGTTGCTTTATTTAACACGTACATTTTGTATTACAAACTACATTGCGGCAAACGACAGAGCTACGCAGAATATAGCATTCACATTGCAGAATTATTGTTGAAAACTACGCCTTTAACGGAATATAATCGGAAGGGTCGATTAGCATCCGGCGATATACCACAAAGACTGCACGCGCAACATTGGGCACATTTTCCCCAAAATATGGAGCCAACACCATCAAAAGTAAATCCTGCGAGAGTTTGTGTAGTGTGCAGAAAGCATAAATGACGCAGCGAAACAACGTGGAACTGCAAAAGGTGCAGGGTTGCATTACATTTGCCAGATTGTTTTGAACGATATCATACAATCGAAGACTATTAAATTCGTGTACATGTCATTGTGAAGACGTTGCGTTTGAAAATATGTTTGCCAACGTACTAACGTAACAGGTCCCAGAATGTTTTGAACAAAATATTATACAGTCTTAGAACAGTGCATTGTTGTGAATATTATTATTAAGATGTATTTCATCAATGTACATTTGCTTATAAAGGGAAATAAAACGTTTGTGAATATATCGTTGCGTTTGAGACAATGAATGTTCCGTTTCCAATGGGCAACTAATCGTCATTATTTATGATACCAGTAGAAATGTCACGCTACTGGTATCTCACACACGTACTTACAAATCCCGAGGGCGTCTGCACGACTTCGGACGCCACCAGGCGTAGTGCACCGTAGCCTTAGCGTGTGTAAGCGCCGGGAATCGTAAGGCGCATCCTTACCTTGCATCCACTTACAGCTCACGCTAACGGAACTTAAATCGTAAGGCAAAGGGTTAAGCAGGTGACCATAACGTTTTGGCTCATCGGTGTATATAGGGCAAACATAGCATACTATTGTGGAGCGTTTTGTTGAACACCAAGGCTGTACTCGTCTCCTCCCAGCCAGCATATCCGCCATCGCACAACACCATATTCCCCCTGGTTACTCAGTGAAAGACAACGCAACAAATACTGTGGTCCATATTTCAAAATTTTGGGACACCAATACCAACGAGTCGATGGAAATACGTCTGTCTGGCGGCCTTATAAAGGTTCTGCACGGAATCGTGTAATAGCGTACAGAACATCGTTCTACGACTTTACCGTCAGAAGATGATCGATCTGATATCGATGAGGCGATCCATCACCACTGAAGACGCAAGCAGCAGCGCTCAGACTACAGCAGAAACGCATGCGCTATAGCAACGCATGTGCAACAACAGAGAAATACTTCTCAAAATCTGAATTTGTATTTGATGTTAATAAATTTCTCTTCTGCGGAAACGCTTTTTCTTGCTATTAACAGATTGCATGTTATTCCTCTTTACTTCTATCATCGACACTTACTTCGCCGCCCAAATCAGGAAATCCATTTACTGCTAATTTTTTACCCTAATTCCTTCAGCATTGCCTGATTTAATTCGACTACATTCCATGCTCCATGTTTTACTGTGGATGTCGGAATACTGAATTTCCTAACGATTTTCTAAATGCAATGCCCCGTGCATGTAGCTCCAACTACCATTCCGCGCTCAAAGTCTGGTAATTCCCGTCGTGCGGCCATAAACATGTCAGACACCTTTTCACACGAATCACTTAAGTGCAAATGACAGCTCCGCCAATACCTTGTTCTTTTATACCTTGTGCACGTGATACTACCGTCGCCTGTATATGTGCATTTCTCTGCCTCATGACTTATGTGACCTCAGTTTTTTACAGTGTCGCGTTCAGCAACGATGATTTGAACGAAAGTAAATCGGACTAAAGAAATTCGAGAGTGCGACCGAGCTTCGTCCTAAGCTGCGTGCTCACACTAGGACTATGAGGGCCAACGAACGACCTCCAACCACTTCGTTGGCCGAGATTTGCTTAGTGTGTACGGGCGATAAATCGGCGCCAACGAAGTGGTTGACCCTTAGCTGCGGTTGGGACAGCCCGCGGTAACATTAAAGCGTCGCCGGTGGGTTACTCTTGGGACGCGTCTCCTTCTCCTAACGTGGACACGCTGTCGAATGTTCACTAGTTCAGTAGTGATTTTCTGTGTCTGTTAAACGGGTTGTGAATTAGTTGTTTCTAAAAATTCATTACGGTGGCATATGAATCCTGAGTAGCTGAGTACTGCCGATCTTTCCCGACACGTAAGGTGAGTAGTGTGGAAAGGAAAGAGGAGTAGTTGAAGATGAGATGGGAGATACGATACTGCGAGTAGAATTTGACAGAGAACTGAAAGAAATAAGGCGCCTAGCGTGGGTGACACACTGTCGGAGTTACTCAGGTCTTTGGAAGAACATACCATGAGGAAATTATTTTGGAAATTTGTGGTAAGGTCTATGGGACCGAACTGGTGAGGTCATCGCTCCCTAAGCTTACACACTACTTAATCTAACTTAAATTAACACCGCTAAGGCCGACACACACGTCCATCGTCCATGCCCGGGGAAGGACTCGAACTTCCGACGGGGGGGGGGGGGGGGGAGAGGGGGAGCCGGACCGTCTCACAAGACGGCTGAGACCGCGCGGCAAGCAAACTATTCACTTGGTATTCAAGATATACGAAGCAGGTGCAGTACCCACGTGTACTAAGAACAACGTAATAATTGTAGTGCCAAGGACCCAAGAGGCTGACGAGTAAAAATATTAGCGAACCAACAGTTACATAACTCGTGGTTGAAAAATGGTATCAAAAATTCATTACAGAATCCAGAGGCTGATGAGTAAAAATGTACCGAACCAACAGTTTAATAACTCGTGGTAGAAAAAATACTTTCAAAAATAGATTACAGAAGAATGAAAAGACTGGTAGCAGCCGATCTAAAAGGTATATAAGTTTAGGTTCCGCGGATACATAGGAACATGCGAGGCAATACTGACCCTACTACATATCTTAGAAAATACGAATATAAACCTACGTTTATAATTAGTCTGTATTTAGAGAAAGCTCTTGTCAGTATGCATTGGAAAACATTAATCGAAATTTTGAAGGGAAGAGGGATAAAATACAAGCTGAGCAACGGTGTCCACACTGTGACAAAAGTCATGTGATAGCGAGATTGATATATATATATATATATATATGGCGGCAGTATTGCGTACACAAAGTATAAAAAGGGCCGTGCATTGACGGAACTGCCATTTGTATTCAGGTGATTCATGCGAAAAGTTTTTCGACGTGGTTATGGCCTCACAACGAGAATTAACAGACTTTGAACGAGGATTGGTAGCTGGAGCTAGACGCATGGAATATTCCATTTCGGAAATTGTTGGGAATTCAGTATTCCGACATATACAGTGTCAACAGGGTGCCAGGAATTTCAGACATAACCTCTCACCAAGACCAACTCAGTGGAGACGGCTTTCACTCAACGACCGAGAGCAGCGGCGTTTGCGTAGAGTTGTCAGTGCTAACAGACAAACAACACTGCGTAAAATAAACGCAGAAATCAAAGTAGGACGTACGACGAACATATCAATTAGGACAGTGCGGCGGAATTTAATGGGCTGTGGCAGCAGACGACTGATGAGAGTGCCCTCGCTAACAGCGCGAAGTTGCCTAAAGCGCCTCTGTTGTGCTCGTGACCAATTCGGTGGGAACCTAGACGATTGGAAAACCGTGGCCTGGTTAGAGGGGTTCCGACTGCAGCTGGTAAGCGCTAATGGTAGGGTTCGAGTGTGGCACAGGGCTCGTGAAGTCATGGACTCTAGTTGTCAACAAGGCACTGTGAAGGCTTGGAGGTGGCTCCATAATGGTGTGGGCTGTGTGTATATGGAATGGACTGGGTCATCAGATCCAACTGAACCGATCATTAACTGGAAATGGTTATGTTCGGCTACTTGAAGCCCATTTGCAGCCATTCATGGACTTTATGTTAAACAACGATGGAATTTTTATGCATGACAGAACGCAATGAGAACGAGACAATTGATGCAATAATTTACCAACAGCAGTATGATTTGTAGAAGTTTATTTTATTTTATGAACTTCTGTGTGCTACCAGTTTCGGCGTTACATTGATGCCACCTTTAGGCCCCTGCACAATGAATAGAAGAAATGTACTAACATAAAAACAATTATAAAAAATATAGAACATACGTAAACAATTTACAGGTATCATGTTAACTATGTAAGTGGCTTAAAAAGACGTATTATGTATCATTAAAACTATATGTAACATTAGGGCACATATGCTTCTGCTTATGTCATGCTGTTGTTTTCCCTATTTTATTCAAATAACGCATGATAGATGAACATATGTGCACGCTATTATTCATAAAACCGTAACACACAGTTGTACTAGGCCATGCAACACATCAGATGTACTGCATACACTCGTATGTCCAGTGGAACAGTGGAAGAATCATTTTTTAATAATAATTAACTAATATAAATAACAATAAAATAAATTAAAATACAAGAAAATGTGACAATCATGTGAGAATACACAGTTATTTACTATTCTGACATGGTTGTTACATTTTCTTGTATTTTAATTTATTTTATTGTTATTTATATTAGTTAATTTTTATTAAAAAATAATTCTTCCACTGTTCCACTGGACATACGAGTGTATGCAGTACATCTGATGTGTTGCATGGCCTAGTACAACTGTGTGTGCCGGCCAGGGTGGCCGAGCGGTTCTAGGCGCTACAGTCTGGCTCCGCGGGACCGCTACGTCGGAGGTTCGAATCCTGCCTCGGGCATGGATGTGTGTGATGTTCTTAGGTTAGTTAGGTTTAAGTAGTTGTAAGTTCTAGGGGACTGATGACCTCAGAAGTTAAGTCCAATAGTGCTCAGAGCCATTTGATCCATTTTTGAACAACTGTGTGTTACTGTTTTATGAATAATAGCGTACACATATGTTCATCTATCATGCGTTATTTGAGAAAATAGGGAAAACTATTAACAACAGCATGACATAGGCAGAAGCGTATGTGCCAATAATGTTACATATAGTTTTAATGATATATAATACATCTTTTTAAGCCACGTACATAGTTAACATGATACCTGTAAATTGTTTACGTATGTTCTATATATTTTATAATTATTTTTATATGAGTACATTTCTTCTACTCATTGTGTAGGGTCCTGAATATGGCATCAATGTAATGCCGAAACTGGTAGCACATAGAAGTTCATAAAATAAAATAAGCTTCTACAAATCATACGGCTGTTGGTAAATTATTGTATCAAGAAGTTCATGCCAGCCGTCGTCCCACGATCCATAAAGGAACATCGATGACGAGACACAATTGTTCGCGATTGGTTTGAGAACGTTTTGGACAGTTCGAACCAATGGTTTAGACACCGTGTTCGCCAGACACGAATCCCACCGAATATCCGTGCGCAGTTCGTCCGCAAAATCCTGCACCGGCAACATTTTCACAATTACGGACGGTTACAGAGACAGATTGGCTCAGTATTTCTGCAGAAGACTTCCGAGGACTTGTCGAATCCATACCACGCGGAGTTGCCGCACTACGCTGGGCAAGAGGTGGTCCGACGCTATCATGGAGGTAGAATAAGGGGAGATGGAGCTACAGACTTACGCTGTACGTTGTTTTGAAGCCAACATTAGCAGACGAGTGTCTACAATTGCTTCTCATTTGTCATTTCTGTCGTGTGCACGCGATATTTATTTTATATAGTTAATGTTGCACTGTTTTAGTGAAGAACACAGCATAAGGAACGCAACCTCAAACGTTTTTCTGGTCTTAAATGCGTATTCGATGCAGTAATACGACAGGAAAATATGACGCTTCTGGCCTCAGTACTGTAATTCCTTTTTGATTACACACTTCGAATAACCGAGAAGAGAAGTATGAGCTATGAAAAGCGTGCTTTCGTAATCCATTTCTATTCACTTTCATTGTGTTTGTGTCGATAATTGATAAAGCCAGAAGTTCAAAAGCATTGATTGATAGTTTAGAGGCACCGATTTGTATTCGTTGCATTTTCAAGTCAAATGCAAATTTTAAATGTTCAAGTTTGCAAAAACTTACCTTATTTCCATTGGTGTCCCATAGATGTACACAAGGATGATACAAAGAAGCCAGTTCTCATGTCAACAAAGTGAAAGATTCGTTAAATTACAAAGGAAAAGAACTGAATTTAAGATTGTCAGGCCCATTGTAGTTTACACATCTGCTTTATTTTTAAATTGTACCTACCAAGTGACATTCAGTGCGGCAAATAATAGCAATTTACAGGGTAACACGACAACACAGTGATTAATGTAATGATCTAAATAGCCTGGACTTAGATAGGGAACTTTGCTTTAACAAATATGTAACCCTTTAAGTACTTATAATTCAACCACTGTAACAGGTGTTCCACACATTTTACTGAAGATTTAATTAACTACATGTAGCTACATTACTTTTGTATTAAGTCATTGCATTTTAAAACATTAGTCCCCATTTCCTGGGTATTTCTTGCCAGGACTTTTCAGTTACTTGGTAATAACCAAACAATGAAAACCAAGTGTATTGCTAATCTCCAGAGAGCTCTTCGCGTTGGATTGATAGGAAATCTAACGTCAAATCACAGAAATAAAACCATACAGTAAAACTTTACAGTGCATCAGAATTTCAAGTATGTATAAGAAAATACCGCTTAAATAAGCCCTCTTACGAATGAAATGTGATTTATTTAAACTTTAGACTACAATCAGAACGATTATAGTTCAATTCTTTTATCTTGGCGGTTCGCGCATGCCCGCCCAGACGCGGGAGACTGCTGCGTTGCCAGTTGTACGCGCCAAGAGAAGCAGGGCCATAGTATAGTTAGCAAACTTACGTTAAGGGGTTTACGAAGTAAAGCCATCACGGCCGCATGAACCCTTTCGCAGCTACAGAGACGTGCTCCCCGCATTCCCCGCTGTGCGCGATTTTGTCATCATTGCATTGCTCGCCTGTGCAGACACATGGTGTTTAGACTGCTTTGACACACTTTATCATTCGATTTCACAAAAACTATTTGGCCCAAAAATTTGATTTTTACGCATCTTCTTGACTGATACCTTCCCCCCATAAATGACTAAATTTTGTTTCGATGTTCAACGCAGTTATTGTGCGGCATTAGATGTAGTAAACCATTGCACGAAATTCTGAAGAGTTTGCAGAGGTAAAGTCCACAGCGTATACCTTCCGTATGGTCGATTTTAGTTGCCACTAGAAATTTCAAAAAATTACATTCAAACGAATAAAATTCATGAAGTAAGACAATTCGATATTGTTTTTAAAGTAAAGAAAATATTAAGCACCGATCAAGGTGTCTTTTTTTCATTTTGTTCGTTATTGATCGTTGTGTTTGGTCGTTGCGGCCGTCGCAAGACATCCTGTTTAAGTTCGGTGGTTGATCCTTCCACTCAGTTTTTTATTACAGAGGCCAACGGGCTCTCTGACCGAACACGCTGAGCTACTGTGCCGGCAGGTTAGAACTAAGAACCTTTCGCTTAGCAGCTATACACTTTATCCATTACGCTAACGCAGCTCGCCATTCCTTATGTCTCCCGGAGTGCTTTAAAATAGCACGCAAAATACCGACAAACACTGTTGGTATGATTATGAATTACTCACGTTTCGTCGAAGTACAATAGGAAATAATTACCGCTGTTCTTCATTGCGAAAAAGCGGTTTGTCCGCAGGTCGTGGTCGTGCGGTAGCGTTCTCGCTTCCCACGCCCGGGTTCCCGGGTTCGATTCCCAGCGGGATCAGGGATTTTCTCTGCCTCGTGATGACTGGGTGTTGTGTGATGTCCTTAGGTTAGTTAGGTTTAAGTAGTTCTAAGTTCTAGAGGACTGATGACCATAGATGTTAGGTCCCATAGTGCTCAGAGCCATTTTGAAAAAGCGGTTAGTGAGAATGATACAAACACCTTTCCTCGCTATCGCCTGAATTAGGAGGCTTATTGCTTGTTTAATTAATAGAATATGAAGCAATTTGTATAAAGAATGCTTTTTCCAAACTTTCTATAAAAGAAAGTCTGCTATCAAGATACTGTTTTTGTTCAATTACTTTATTTATGACTGAACGTTTCTAAAACTGAAGACACTCGTCCGTGCTCTGCACTGCAGTCGACCTCTGGCAACGTCGTTCTCTGTTGATTGGCTGACTGTGTCTTGTGACGTCAGATGCGCAGAACGAACCTAAACTCGGCCGCCGTCATAAATGCCGAGCACTTTAGTAGACCCGCAAGCAACGCAAGCCGGCATTTTTTTATCAAAACACTTCACGACTACACGGAATCAAACCACGAGAAGCGAATGTTTTGGGGTAGCTAACATGGCGGATCTTCACTTGGGTCGGCTTCAAGTTTGTGACGTCATGACAATATTTTTACTGTTACGGCGTGCCTGGTGTCAGCTCGGCGCCGGTTACCTGCTGGCGGCCGTTGATGAGCAGGGCGCGGCCGGCGGCGTCTGCGCCGGGCGGCAGCAGTGTGGCGGGCGCCTCGGCCAGCTGAGACACCAGCACCAGGTGTTCGCGCTCGTCGCGGTCGTACAGCGGCCGCAGCGACTCCTTCGACTCCGGGCGGCGCACCACCAGCGCGCCAGACACCGTGTCTGCCGCCGTCAGGCCTGAAAGAGCCCGTCCACAGTCAGCGTCGGAGCAAGACGAACCGCTCACTCTAAGACTACAGTCTGTATGATTGCACACAGAATCCTAAAAGGTAACCGTTTAACTATATACACTACTAGCCATTAAAATTGCTACACCACGAAGATGACGTGCTACAGACGCGAAATTTAACCGACAGGAAGAAGATGCTGTGATATGCAAATGATTACTTTTTCAGAGCATCCACACAAGGTTGGCGCCGGTGGCGACACCTAAAACGTGCTGACATGAGGAAAGTTTCCAACCGATTTCTCATGCGCAAACAGCAGTTGACCGGCGTTGCATGGTGAAATGTTCTTGTGATGCCTCGTGTAAGGAAGAGAAATGCGTACCATCACGTTTCCGACTTGGATAAACATCGGATTGTAGCCTATCGCGATTGCGGTTTAACGTATCGCGACATTGCTGCTCGCGTTGGTCGAGATCCAATGACTGTTAGCAGAATTTTGAATCGGTGGGTTCAGGAGGGTAATACGGAACGCCGTGCTGGATCCCAATGGCCCCGTATCACTAGCAGTCGAGATGACAGGCATCTTATCCGCATGGCTGTAACGCATCGTGCAGCCACGTCTCGATCGCTGGGTCAACAGATGGGGACGTTTGCAAGACAACAACCATCTGCACGAACAGTTCGACGACGTTTGCAGCAGCATGGGCTATCAGCTCGGTGACCGTGGCTGCGGTTACCCTTGATGCTGCATCACAGACAGGAGCGCCTGCGATGGTCTACTCTACGAAGAATCCTGGGTGCACGAACGGCAAAACGTCATTTTTTCGGATGAATCCAGGTTCTGTTTACAGTATCATGATGGTCGCATCCGTGTTTGGCGACACGCGGTGAACGCACATTGGAAGCGTGTATTCGCCATCGCCATACTGGCGTATCACCCGGCGTGATGGTATAGGGTGCCATTGGTTACCACGTCTCGGTCACCTCTTGTTCGCATTGACGTCACTTTGAACAGTGGACGTTACATTTCAGATCTGTTACGACCCGTGGCTCTATCCTTCATTCGATCCCTGCGAAACCCTACATTTCACCAGGATAATGCACGACCGCATGTTGCAGATCCTGTGCCGGCCTTTCTGGATACAGAAAATGTTCGACTGCTGCCCTGGCCAGCACGTTCTCCAGATCTCTCACCAATTCAAAACGTCTGGTCAATGGTGGTCGAGCAACTGGCTCGTCACAATACGCACTGTAATTCAGTTCAGTACCGAAGTGATTACTATAAAAATCTGTAATTAGTAAGACAGTCTTCTTGCTCTCAGAATAAAAACACTAAAACTAATTGATTACAACACAGAACAATGTCACCAAAAGTAAAATGATACTTAATACGATACTCCAAGACAAAAACAGGAGCGAAAACACCTCCGAAGGAGAAGTGCAAAGATGTTCGTAAAAGTATAAATGCTAATAAAATGTATGTGATTATAGGCCAAAGTTCTTGTCTTACTTAATTGAGTTTTTACTGTGGAAAAAGAACGCTCAGTTTTGTAACAGCCACAGGTTCTTTAGATACTCCTACATCAGGACGTTTTTGCTTGTACCATGCTAACTCGACATCATCTCTGCTTAACAGTTTCGATATTTGTACTTAACATCAGCTGAGCTGCATACAGAAGGTAAATGTCATGAGGAGATCTCATTCTATAATTTTCGTGTTACATTTTTTAGATATTCATTACTTGTGGTAGAAATGTATCTGTAACTTACTTTTTTTACTTAAATCTAGGTATTTAGTCACAATTAAATGTTACCATCATTGAGTAAGTAAAGCGTCATTGTAAGTATAGTTAAGGGCACTGTCAACCTCGTTTGCTGTTACTACTTGTTCGCCAGCACGTTCTCCAGATATCTCACCAATTTAAAACGTCTGGTCAATGGTGGTCGAGCAACTGGCTCGTCACAATACGCCAGTCACTACTCTTGATGAACTGTGGTATCGTGTTGAAGATGCATGGGCAGCTGTACCTGTACACTCCATCCAAGCTCTGTTTGACTCAACGCCCAGGCGTATCAAGGCCGTTATTACGGCCAGAGGTAGTTGTTCTGGGTACTGATTTCTCAGGATCTATGCATCCAAATTGCGTGAAAATGTAATCACATGTCAGTTCTAGTATGATATATTTGTCCAATGAATACCCGTTTATCATCTGCATTTCTTCTTGGTGTAGCAATTTTAATGGGTAGTAGTGTATGAAGAAAGTATATGTTCCCGAAAGAACAGATATCATTGGTGACAGTGCAGCCTCTCTAGAATGAAATGATAATTAAATCGACACCCTAGCTGCTAACAGTCGTTGACATACATCATTGATGACATGTTGAAAATGAGTGCCCCGACTGGGACTCGGACCCGGGATCTCCTGCTTACATGGTAGACGCTCTATCCATCTGAGCCGCCGAGGGCACAAGGGATAGTGCGCCTGCAGGGACTTACTCCTTGCACCCTCCCCGTGAGACCCACATTCCCAACATGTCAGCACCACTACATTAGGTGCACTACGAATGTAGTGGTGTGGACATGTTGGGAATGTGGGTCTCACGGGGATAAGTCCCTGCAGGCGCAGTATCCTCTGTGCCCTTACTGGTTCAGATGGACAGAGCGTCTGCCACGTAAGCAGGAGATCCTGGGTTCGAGTTCCAGTCGGGGCACACATTTTCAACATGTCCCCAATGATGCAAGTTAACGACTGTTTGCTGCTAGGGTTTCGATTTAATTATCAGTTCGTAACCGTTTAACTTTCAGTCTATAAGATCAAATGGACGTTCTGAATATCAAAATAAGGTCAACGGCTCACAAGATGTGTTTCCTGCATTATAGAGAATGATAGGGGATATAAATTTAATTAAGAGAATATATATATATATATATATATATATATATATATATATATATATAGGAACATTTAAAAGAAATAAACTATGCTAAGGCCACCCACTCAGATAAACGTAGACTCGAGGATTGCTGAAGCATGCACATACCTGTGAGGGCGCTGTAGAATAGTGTATCAACAATAGGTTAACAAGTATGTAGAGTTGCAGTTTGTTGGCAAATCTCAGGTTGTTCCGAGGCTGCCAATATCATATCTAGTAACATAACCTGGAACTTTTTCGTTTGGAACGTGGGTTAATTCCTTTTATTTTATGTTTCTTTTTTTAAAAATTGATTCTTATTTTCAATTTTTTGTTTTGTTCTTACATTTATATTACAATTGGTTGCTGAGAACATGATTTATTATTATATGCAAAATATAAATCATTCTACGTCACCATGATTATTCAATATGTATGACCTGTTTAGAGTTTCCAAATAACAGGCCAAAAACTCGTGGCAGTAAATTGAAATTGAACTGTTCTCTCTGAAACCACACTCTGCGCCGTGACTAATGGTAGTACTGGTAGCTGTCTCGAAAGAAGTTGGATGACCTCTCAGTTTCGACAGCTTGCCTAGAGCAGCCAACCTAGTCAGCCTCAACTACCAGACGAAACCATACTCACTGCATCTGCAGGGTGTACATTAAGTCTGGAAATACTTTCAATTATTTATTGCACAAGAACTAAACATTGTACAGGTGCCATACAGATTGCATTTTGAAGAGAAACTCTGAAAGTTTTTTTACATACATTTGGTATGTGAACCGTGAGTGACCTGGCAGACGTGAATACGGTAATCGAATTCTTGCCGCCGGCCAGAGTGGCCGAGCGGTTCTAGGCGATTCCGTCTGGAACCGCGCGACCGCTACGATCGCAGGTTCGAATCCTGCCTTGGGCATGCATGTGTGTCATGTCCTTAGGTTAGTTAGGTTTAAGTAGTTCTAAGTTCCAGGGGACTGATGACCTCAGATGTTAAGTTCCATAGTGCTCAGAGCCATTTGAAAAAAAAAAAAAAATTTAATTCTTGCCATACCCGTCCCAGCATGGCATGGTCGACTGTGGCAGTCGCGTCCCGTATTCGATAATTATGCCTGTTCACTTTCTCATTGGTGTGAAAAGTGTCTTCGTCGCGATCAATGCCATCCCCATCCTCATTCAATTGTTGCAACTGCGAACAAAACTCAAAACGCTTGTCTTTGTCGTCGTCATTGACCTTCTGCACTATCTCCAATCTGAACGGTTTCATAGACAGCTTCTGTCGCACGACTTCCCACACTGTCATTGGAGCCATTTCGAGTTCATGGGATGCACCACGCACCGATTTCTATGGACGTCTTATGAATGCCTCTCGTACGCGCTCCACATTCACTTCACTCACGCTGGGACGTCCGCTTCTCTTTGCTGGGCACAAGCAACCCGTCGTAACGAATTTGTTGTGCCAGTGGTAAATGGCCTTCCTTGATGGTGGCTTCTTACCGTACTTGGTTCTAAACATCCGTTGAACAGCTGTAGCACACTTGTTTTTGTCGAACTCCAAAACACAGAAAGCTCGCTCCGCACCCGAACTCGCCATGTTTGCGACTAGCGCTGACTATCGGCAAATTTCCAAACTACGCTGTGGCGGTATACTTGAAAAAAGACTTTCAGGGTTTCTCTTCAAAATGACATATGCATGATGTCTGTACAATGTTTGGTTCTTGTGCAATAAATAACTGGAAGTGTTCCCGGCCTTTCTGGTCACCCTGTACATATTCGTAGGAGAAACTACACTGAATGACAAAAAGAATAAAAAGCATCCGGTCGGATGTCAATATAACTAAACAACATCGTCGGGCATGTACTCTTAAGTCATTAGTGTTGCAATATTCTCTGTGACAGGTAGAACCGCCTACCAGAGTGTAATAGCTTTGTTCCGTGTTTAGCGTCGTTACCAGGGCCGGTAGAGCATATGCCGGAAGTGAACAGTGTCATACATTGTGATCGCTGTACAGGGCAAGGAGACGCCGCGTACTCGTCTAGGACAGCGCTATCAGCACCTGGCAGACTCTGAAAGGGGCCTCGTTTTGTGTCTCCTTTTGGCTAGCCGGTCGAATTGTGCAGTATCCAGATTTGTAGGACATCTTCATGCGACAGCGGCACAATGATGGACTATATGAGAACGCGAGAGCGGGCGTCCTCGTCGTAAAGGTTCTGATAGACCACACTGGACCACCTCAAGAGACTATCGCCATATTGTGCACCAAGAGAAACATAACAAATAGTGAACTCCCTGAAATATTGTGTGTCACCCTGCACCATTTGTCAGAGACTACCAGCAGTCAGCCTAAGGAATTACCATTCCCTGCTTAGGCAGCCATTAACACCGCAAGACAAACTGCTGCCTTTGAAGTGATGCCGTCACCAGGACGCTGATCATTAGAGTCACATTGTGTTGGGCGATGAATCAGGGTTCATCTCTACTCTGGATGACGATCGTCGGAGAGGATGGCGCAGACCTCGTGAGAGGTCTCATTCTTCCAGTTTATTTATTTATTTTTAATTTTTTTTTAGAGGGGGACAGCGGTGTTACTACTGACGTCACGGTGTGGGGAGGCATCGAAAATGATTTCAGAACATGATTAGTAGTGAGCCAGGCACAACGGTACATCATAGGCTTCCTGCGTCCTTACGTGTTACCTTTCGTGTGACAATATTGTGGTAAATTTTCAGGGGAATGCTCATCCATACAAGGCACGTATCTGTATGAACTGCCCGTGTGATGTTGAGGCACTCTTGTGGACAACAATGTCCCCAGATCTGTCCCGTATACCGCAGGTGTGGGACTACCTAGGACCAGTTACAACAGGTCTGAATTAGCTTGCATCAGGAGATGATACAGCGGGTTGACAGAACCCTTCCCAATCGAATTAATGCGTGTATCCAGGCCAGACGGGGTGCCACGTCATATTGATAAGTGGGCTCATACCGATAAATTCTTTGAAATCTGACGTGACTTTGTAATCATTGGAATAACACATATCCTTACAACCCGTGCCAGACAGTTTGTATTACGGTGGATGCACACTTGACGGAACGTCAAAGTCACCTGCGTCACGTGAAAAGATTCTCCTCTGTAGTCCAAATGGTGGCATTCCCACACACCGTCAACGGAACGTCGACACGTCACCGACACGTTAAGGTTTCTCGGAAAAAAATGTTTCGACGGGCCACAGTGTATCCTACTTAGCGAGCAACTCTTACATTAAGTTCGCAGTGTGATCTAATACGAAAGTATTCGCCACTGACTGCTATCGTCAAAAGGTCTTAATATATTATGGAAGGCAATACCAAGTTAAAGTATTTTATTTTATACAGTGAAGGAATACACTGCAAAATAAACGCTGCATTTACTGTTCAATGAGCTGGGCTCACAATTTTTCCAGTGGAACAGCGAAAAGAGGAATAGGGAGTAAAGTTCACGCGTAATGACGAAGTTTAAAATAAGATTCGTAATAAATTAATGACGAACAGCAGGTAGCAGAAATATACGGTAAAATAGTTCAAGTACACTAAAATGGCCTACATAACTCACGCAAACCACCAGCTGCTGTCAAGGTAATATTGGACGTCTAAATGTCGAATTTCTCTTAGTAACTTTTATTTGTATTTTGCTTCACAGATAGAAAAGAACTTTTGTCTAGACATTCTGAAATATTTACGGAACGACTCCTCCTCCTCTTCCAGTCCCTGTGGAACTCACCTACACGGTCTCGATTTTTTAACATTTTCCTAACCCAGACTCTTTTTGCTCTCTGTTCCTCATCATCAAGTGTAACAGCAATCATTGCAAACTGCTGTAAACTGAATTTCGGCATTTTATGACGCTCTATTATGAACTACGAAATAGCTCCCATGCTGAATATTTTCTGAATCAGCTGTAACGTCACGACGTTCTTTCGACGACGACGTGCCGTGTAGTGATTGCTCAGGAATTCCTGTGACCATCGACGTTCAAAAACGTGACGCTGACCATCCGGCAAGTGTGAATCAACCTTTATTGGGTTCAAATACCGCGAATTGTGCTATGTCGTGACACATAGCCCATCAGCTTAACATGAGAACACTGCGGGTAGCCGAGACACGAGCAAATAGGGGCCACGCAGCGAGAACCGAAATACATGCACCAAAAAAAGTTTTGCATCATCCCGGTTCCCAACTCCTGAAGATAGACGTTGCCAGACACAGTCCCTCGGACTGTTCAGAGATGTCATTACACCCGCCCAAAGATATAAACAACCATGCATGAGCAGCGCCTATTAGAAGGAGGGGGACCGACAGTCGATCAGTTCCAGTCATTACACCAGGAAGGAGGTACACGCCTCATGTTGACTGTAGTTCAACCATTCCTACACGGTCAATACCGCAATTCGATCGCGTCCGCATTGTTACTTTGTGCAGGGAAGGGCTCTCAACAATGGAAGCGTCCAGGCGTTTCGGGGTGAACAAAAATGATGTTGTTCGGACATGGAGGAGATACAGAGAAACAGGTACTGTCGATGACATGCCTCGCTCAGGCCGCCCAAGGGATACTACTGCAGTGGATGACCGCTACCTACGGATTATGGCTTGGAGGAATCCTGACTGTAACGCCACCATGTTGAATAACGCATTTCGTGCAGCCACAGGACGTCGTGTTACGACTCAAACCATGCGCAATTTCTCTCCAGACGTCCATGGCGAGGTCCATCTATGGAACCACGGTACTACGCAGCGCGGTACGGATGGGCCCAACAATATGCCCAATGGACCGCTCAGGATTCGTATCACGTTCTCTTCACCGATGAGTGTCGCAGATGCATTCAAGCAGACAATCGTCGGAGACTTGTTTGGAGGGAATCCGGTCAAGCTGAACGCCTTAGACACACTGTCCAGCGAGTGCAGCAAGGACGAGGTTCCCTGCTGTTTTGGGGTGGCATTATGTGGGGGGGACGTACGCCGCTGGTGGTCACGGAATGTGCCATAATGGCTGTACGATACGTGAATGCTATCTTCCGACCGATAGTGCTACCATATCGGCAACATATTGGCGAGGCATTCGTCTTCATGGACGACAATTCGCGGCCCCAACGTGCACATCTTGTGAATGACTTCCTTCAGGATAACGACATCGCTTGACTAGAGAGTCCATCATGATCTGCAGACATGAACGCTATCGAACATGCCTGGGATAGATTGAAAAGGGCTGTTTATGGACGATATGACCCACTAACCACTCTGAGGGATCTACGCTGAATCGCGGTCGAGAAGTGGGACAATTTGGTCGAAGAGTACCTTGACGAACTTGTGGATAGTAATCTACGACGAATACAGCATGAATCAATGCAAGAGGATGTGCTCCTGGTTATTAGAGGTACCGGTAGTAGTTTGTCGCATGATCCTTTCTGAACGCACAGTTCTTAAGAGGTAATACGCATCTGCAACGTGCATATCCTCAGATTTCAAGCCCTTAGGTATTGTTGCGACCCGTGTGCTGTGCCCACGTCGTGGTCGGGAGGTCGAGCTTAGAATGAGGGTAGTGGTCCAGTGCAAGCTCGCAGGATTCAGTGAGACGGTAGTGTCTGCAATAACATTTATTTATGTGTACAGAGATAAGTGTCTTCAGAGCTGGCCGGCGCAAGTGCAGCAAAGCAGGTCTGACGCCTCGTCAACGAGTCATGACGTCGCCACTGCTGGCTCTGCTAACGGCCGTGGCGGGGTGAGGAAGGCGCTGCCCACCCAGATGTTCCGTGGTGACCTAGTACGGCCGGCCGGAGTGGCCGAGCGGTTCTAGGCGCTTCAGTCTGGAACCGCGTGACCGCTACGGTCGCAGGTTCGAATCCTACCTCGGGCATGGATGTGTGTGATGTCCTTAGGTTACTTACGTTTAAGTAGTTCTATGTTCTAGGGGACTGATGACCTCAGATGTTAAGTCCCATAGTGCTCAGAGCCATTTGAACCATTTGACCTAGTACGACTCCCGCTTCAGCGCTCTCTAAGACTGTCCATTGTGCACTCAGGTGGAGACTGTCGACCGTGGTCCTGGATGTTGTAAAGACTAGGTCCTGGTCAAATGGCTCAAATGGCTCTGAGCACTATGGGACTTAACTTCTGAGGTCATCAGTCCCCTGGAACTTAGAACTACTTAAACCTAACTAACTTAAGGAAATCACACACATCCATGCCCGAGGCAGGATTCGAACTTGCGACCGAAGCGGTCGCGCGGTTCCAGACTGTAGCGCCTAGAGCCGCTCGGCCACCCCGGCCAGCAATCCTGCTCAATCACTGTTGATCGACAAAGACAGCAGCATATGCTCAAGAGTCGGCCTGGAGGCTGTGCGAACGTGCCTCGCCTGGTCAGTGCGAAGACGGCAGCTTGCAGCAGACCATCCGTGGTGACCCAGCAGTGGAGGAGAGATGGTTGCTCACTAGCATTCTCATCCACGGTGGCCCAGCAGGCAGCAGTGGCAGAGCACGGCTATGGTGAGAATTAGGTTGGCTGCCTCTCGGTGCTGAAGTCAGTAAGCAAGTATCAGGTCGGCCATCATCGGCCAGCTTATCAGACAGAATGCGTTGTTGAGATCTAAAAGCCTCTCTATTTAGAGGTCCGAATCCATGCCTATGACGTGGTGGCTCTGAGTGTATGAGCACATTCGTCCTCATTTACCAGACGTGTCGGCGCTCCTTGCCTCGCTGTGGTAATTCAGTAATAATTCTGGATCGGTGAGCTTGGTTATTTTCTGTCTACATTTGATTTTGTAATCGTTCTCGGGTGGTGAAGTTACATAGTGTTACCTCACAGTGCCTTGTTAAGTAGTATAGCAGCGCTTACGTTTCTCTACGCCCTGTTCTGAGGTCTCCAAAGGAGGTATGCCTTGTTGACATACGGATTGGGTCGTCAGCCCAGAACTAACGTACTCTGTCCTGAGCTCATCTTCTAGGAACCTAACAAAATTTTAAACCTGCTCAGTAAAATTATCATGCTGCTCAACAGTACTGTATTGACACTTTCCAGTAGTTTACATAGAACACTCCATTCGTTACATCTCTTACTCGTAATAGCCGGCCAGGGTGGCCGAGCGGTTCTAGGTGCTACAGTCTGGAACCGCGCGACCGCTACGATCGCAGGTTCGAATCCTGCCTCGGGCATGAATGTGTGTGGTGTCCCTAGGTTAGTTAGGTTTAAGTAGTTCTAAGTTCTAAGGGACTGATGACCTCAGAAGTTAAGTCCCATAGTGCTCAGAGCCATTTGAACCATTTTTACTCGTAATAATTATGTTTCTCAGAGCCTTAAAAGCTTTAATGAATCGGTCTTGAAGTGTACAGTGGTCTTCTCTGACTCATTGGGTTTATTTTCTTCGCCATTACCAAGAAGCACTCACGCATCAAGTTTTTAAATCTTACCACTGTAGCATGCCATGGTCAAAAAAATTATAAAGGTCTCGGATTTTCGAATCCTACTTCAGGATGATCTTTGACCTGTTTCAGTCGCGTCATTAGGTTTACTGGGGCTCAGGACAAACTTCGACTCCCCCCCCCCCCTTCGCCCCTACACTTGCGTCCCAGACCAACACCTCATATTTTGTTTTTTATTAATCCTCATACATTGTTAATCTGTTAATTCGTATATTGAGAGCAACACGATTTTACAAAGTAATAAAAGGTACGCATTTGACAGACTTTTTTTGCATGGGACAGTTCAAAGCGTGTAACAACTTGCAGTCCAAATTCATTTTGCTTGCAACAATCTCGGGATTCGCTTTTCATTGCTCATCAATGGTAAGCCATAGCAAAATAATCAACAAACACAAACTCTTTACACACTTTCATTCGGTTGGATCACTTAGCATTATGAGAAACAGTTGTGTCCATACCAGTAAAACGTAGGTGTTCTGCGCCTATAGCTGTACGCAGTCCAGTGTGAATCACCACATTATTTCCGTTATACTGTTGCGACTTGGAAAATTGGAGTCATGTTATAAACAGCAGGTCGTGCCTAGTGCGTGCGTGAGTGAGTGGTCCAGTCTACGCCGGGAGGAGTCAGTGACGCAGTGGTATCTGCAATTACATTTATTTATCGTTCAAAATGTACAGAGTTGCAAGTGTCTTCAGAGCTGTGGTTGGTAGTCGAGTGTAAGCGCACATGCCGCAAAGACGTGCTGATGCCTCATCAGTGAGTTGTGACTTTGCTCCTGCAGATCAGTGCCATGGCCTCGGGCCCAACTGGTGGTGGTAGAGGTGCGAGGAATGTGCTTCCTGCCCAGACATTTTGCAATGACCCAGTGCAGCTTCCACCTCAGCACTCTCGAAGAGAGCCTATTGTGCCCTCAGGTGGAGCCTGACAACTGTGGTCCAAGATGCTGGTTGTTGTGAAGAAGAGGCCCTGGTTATCCACCATGGATCGACCAAGTCGGCAACAGATACTCAGAAGTCAGCCAGGAGGCTGTGCGGACACATCACACCTGGTCGGTGTGAAAATGGCCCCGTTTAGATCATCCACGACGACCTGTAGTGTAGGAGGGCTGTCCACGCCTGCGTCTCCCTATCCCCGATGACCAAGTATGCAACAAGAGCAGACCACAGCTGTGGTACGCATCAGGTCGGCTGCATCTTGGAGCTGAAGTCAGCAAGCAAGTAGCAAGTTCGCCATCATTGATCAGTTTGTCGTGGCTTCACTGGAACTCAATAGACTGTCATTCTCTCTGGTCCTGGCGACTAGTGCAGAATGACAGAACGACAGAATGTGTTCTTTAGCTTCGAAAGCCTCGCTATAAAAGTGGACGAGTTCATACCTAAGAGGCAGTGGCTTTGGGTTTATAGGCGCGTTTGCCCTCGTTTAAAGGAACATTCTGGCTTCTTGCCTCGCTGTGATAATTCACTAATGGTGGGTCATCAAAATCGGTTCTTTCTAACTACGTTTGATTTTGCAGTGCCGCTCGAGCGGTAAAGTTACGTAGAATTTCCTCACAGAGCATTCTTACGTAGCATAGCAACGTCTGCGTTTCTGTCTGCCTCGCTCTGAGGTCGTGTGGCAACGCTCGCCTCAAGTGCTTACGCCTGGTACGTTGGCGGTTTGCGTTGATGACATTCCGATTGGAACACAGGCCCAGCACTAACCTTCTCTGTTCTAAGATCGCCAGGTAGAATTTTTTAAAAATTTAAACATGTACAATAAAATTATTCCGCTGCAAAACAATATGTCTCTGCCGCCTTTCCATTTTAGTGCCTTCCAGTCCTTGCCTTCTTCTTGTACTACTACTACTACTACTACTACTACTACTACTACCACCACCCATTTATTACGTTGTGCCCTACTACCTGTAATTTATTACTATTTCTACTTCCTTCTACTTCCCCTTCGTGCTTCCCATTTTGTTTTACCCTTAGTAAGGTGACATATAGAGGTGTTAAGAGAGGTAAAGGAATTAGCCAAAAATGTGGGAACGCCGTGAGAATTGCATGCTTGAACAACCAAGCCTGCAGGTTACGCTGTTGTATTTGACTACGAACGGGACTTGTGCAGTGTCGTCAACACGTTTCAAGTGTTAGCTGTGGTCAGAACAGCGTTCTGTGTAGTTGCGGTTACGTTATGTGCAAGCTAAGTGAATGAAAACATGAGCAAACTGTTGGTGCTTGTATGGTGGATGCTTCCGTAACCAAGGTAGCCAAAGTGTTTGGTGTCTCAAGAGACAACTTGTCGAAGATTAATGCCGCATGCAGGGAAAGCGGGAAACATCATCCGCTTAGTCCCAACACGCTTGATAGCGTGTGTTCAGTTATCTCGATCATTCAAGAGAACTGTGAGGAGAAATAAAGAGGAAGACGGCTGCGAAAGTCACTACACAACTGAATGTCGCACTCGCGAACCCTCTCAACACCAAAACAACACAAAGCGTGCTTCATAAGTGGAAATTGCACTGCGAGCTGGAATTTTGAAACCACTCTCCAGTGATTCAAATCCCTGTAACAGGCAAACGAGGTACGGAAGCCATGAAATCTGGAGCATTAGAAGGATGTCATTTGGTCGTATGAGTCTTATTTCACACTGTTTGCAACTTCTGGCCAAGTTTATGGCCCACGACCGAAACATGGCGGGGGTTCGCTGATTTGGGTAGCCATAGCGTGGTATTCCATGGACCCCCTGGTTGCTTTGCAGTGTCGCATTACTGCCAACAACTATGTGACCGTTTTGACTGATGAGGTCTATTCCGTGATACAATGTTTGTTTCTTAGTTGTGATGTTGAGTTGTAAGACAGAGCCCTGTTCACGCAGCTCACATCGTCTGGGACTGGTTTTGTGAACACGAGGGTGAACTGTCGCTAGCACAGTCACCAAATCTCAATATGATTGAGTCTTTGTGGCCTACTTTGGAGAGAGTGGTGCACGATCGCTACCCACCTCCAGCATAGTTACCTGAGCTCACCACTATTTTGCAGGAAGAAATTTGCTTGGAAACCACACAGAACCTACACTTATCCATTATTCCGAGACGACTGGAAGGTGTTTTCAACGCCAACGATTTTCCTATACCGTATTAGACATCTTTTGTTTTTAGTCTTCCCATAATTTTTGTCCAACCGCTTTACGTCATCAACGGGGCTTGGTGGAAACACAGTACAGTAGGGGCGACAGGCAGGCGCCTTCCTCCGTCATTTTTTTGCTGGAATGTTCGTGGACTGGCGAGTGAGACAGCACCCCGCTCCCCTCTCCCCTCCCCCACTTCCCTTACGGAGTCCCGGGTTCGATTCCCGGCGGGGCCAGGGATTTTCACCTGCCTCGAGATGACTGGGTCTTTGTGTTGTCCTCATCATTTCATCATCATTCATGAAAGTGGCGATACTGGACTGACCAAAGGTTGGGAATTTGCACGGGCGCTGATAACGGTGCAGTTAAGCGCCCTACAAACCAAACAACATCATCATCATCATCATCATCATCATCATCATCATCATCATCATCATCATCATCATCATCCCCCTTTCCTTGGAGAAAATTTAACGGACTAACACGAGAAGCTTCACCGTGCCGTAGCGGGTAGATCGCAAATTAGTGAATATTCAAATCGTATGAACAATGAGGGATCTAACTTAATTAACAAGAGAAATAGCAAAGAATAGAAAGGTAATTAAGAGATAAATTCTCCCAGGGAATAAAAAAAGTTAAATTAGTGTGAGGAACAGATGCCTAGAAGGTGGCAGTGAACCAAGTAGACTCCCATTGGTTCAATTCGAATGAATCACCTAGAGAAGTAGCTGTTCCTGGCTACAGAACTCAGAGTGGGCAGTTTACTCTTCAAGGAGGCTGGAGAGAGAACACACGTGCCCCGGACTGGCAAGTACTTTTACTGATTATTACGTTCCAAGGAAGTGCGGCGGCACCTATGGACACAGACTTAACTGTATATAGCTTTATTTATTAAGATTCAGATTGTGGTATCGATAGCTACGATGCCACAACGTAGGTGCGCTCTGCTAGGTTGGCACTACGACATCGACGACAGCGCCCTCTAGCCGGCGCTGTGCAGCTCTACGAGCGCCGCTCCGGATTCAGCCCATTTGATGCCGAGCAGACGACCAAGCAACATTGTTTTCTATTTCATAGTGGGCGAACCACTACAAAAAAAATGGCTCTGAGCACTATGGGACATAACATCTGAGGTCATCAGTCCCCTAGAACCTAGAACCACTTAAACCTAACTAACCTAAGGACGTCACACACATCCATGCCCGAAGCAGGATTCCAAACTGCGACCGTAGCGGTCGCGCGGTTCCAGACTGAAGCGCCTAGAACGCTCGGCCACCCCAGCCGGCAAGCCACTACAGATTGTGCCTTTGTGGCTCAATGTACGGCTTCGCACCTACATGCTCGTTTATCAGCCAAAGTTAAGTAAAATAGTAAAACCACTTTTAAATGCAGTACCGAAGCATTTCACCTTTTCCTGCTCCTACTCACTTCCTACATTCGGCCTTTTCTTCATTTTACAGGAGCAGACCCACGCGCCGCCTTCCAGGCGGGATACAAAACAGATTATTTATAGTGTATTTTCGACTGTTCAGTAATTTATATTTCGTTTAAGTGAGCATCGGTCTTATGGGAATACATAAACATTTTTGTACAGCCAGCTCTATGTCGTATGAAACCGCTCACGGTGTTAACGTCTGTTGCAGTCATAACATGAATGATCGCACTACACAGCACAGTTTTTGTAAAACGATGATGTAAGTGATATTACGGTATGATAAGTGAGGCAAACTGAGAAGCTACTTGATTGAGAGGTGTCCGCAGCTCGTGGTCGTGCGGTAGCGTTCTCGCTTCCCACGCCCGGGTTCCCGGGTTCGATTCCCGGCGGGGTCAGGGATTTTCTCTGCCTCGTGATGACCGGGTGTCGTGTGCTGTCCTTAGGTTAGTTAGGTTTAAGTAGTTCTAGGGGACTGATGACAATAGATGTTAAGTCCCATAGTGCTCAGAGCCATCTGATTGAGAGGTAGTGGCTCCGGTTTCGTAAACTGATAATCGGCCGAGAGAGCGGTGTGCTGACCACATGCCCCTCCATATCCGCTGTGTAAATAAAGAATTTTATCTACATCTCAGGGTGGGAACATGACATTGACGAATTAAGAGTCTCTCTGAATAGACCTAGTTAAAATCTTTGACCTCACAAAATTCACAGTTACATTTATTTCTCTCTGTGCCTGATGATGTTCTAACAGTCAATAAAGGTTAATTAAATAAGCAGTACATACTGCAGAATATTACACAAATATCGAGTGTTTTTCGTTCATAAAAAATTAAATATTAATTTCTGAACATTAAATCTTTATCTCTGTGTCTTCTACATGCGTGAAATTTTGACCCTAAACGGACATCTTACATTCAATACCAGTATGAAACTAAGCGAAAGAAAAAAAAGGCAAATAAGAATGATGATAATAATTGTGTGTGTGTGTGTGTGTGTGTGTGTGTGTGTGTGTGAGAGAGAGAGAGAGAGAGAGAGAGAGAGAGAGAGAGAGAGAGAGAGAGAGAGAGAAAGGAAAAGACATTCGATTGATAGGCAGTAGGCAGGTTATTATAAAACGTAGTGGCATAAGGCCTCTGGCGACTTATCAATGCACGAAATGGCTTGCTGGATTAAAAGTTAGATTCATATTATAGACTAATCTATAGGGTGGTTATAATTAAACTTTAGCTACATGTGCCGATGTAGACGTGTACGCCACTTTAAGGAATGAAGTTCAGACTACGCGCTACGAGATTTGCTTTGTTAGTAGTGTTTGTGTCATAACTTGCCGTTAGGCGCCGTTACTGGTACGGAGACATACGTTTGAAACACAGACATCAATGTGCATTACAGATGCTGACAGTCAACATGGGTCTGGACAACCACTTTTAAATGCAGTACCGAAGCATTTCACCTTTTCCTGCTCCTACTCACTTGCTACATTCGGCTTACTCTTCAGTTTACAGGAGCAGGGCTTTACTGGTAAAGCAGTTTTATCAAAACAATAGCAATAATGCTGCTGCTTTTCTTTAGTATCGACGCATTAAAGGAATACAGAGAGGACTACTTTGCGTACCAGGGTTTAAGAACAAGATTCGGAGCCCGCATCTCGTGGTCGTGCGGTAGCGTTCTCGCTTCCCACGCCCGGGTTCCCGGGTTCGATTCCCGGCGGGGTCGGGGATTTTCTCTGCTTCGTGATGGCTGGGTGTTGTGTGATGTCCTTAGATTAGTTAGGTTTAAGTAGTTCTAAGTTCTAGGGGACTGGTGACCTAAGATATTAAGTCCCATAGTGCTCAGAGCCATTTTTTGAACAAGATTCGGAAGATCGAATTAACTAGCGATTTGGGAACTGATCCCGGGAGACAATATTGCGCCACAAATTGTTGAAGAAGTTACTGTTGCCATGGCTAATAATACTGGACGCAATGTGTGATTTTCAACGGACACACGAGCTGTGTCTCGACAGCTCAACACGCCACAATTCGAAAAGGGCTGCGAACAATTGTGAAATGGTATCAGGCTGTCGTGGATGCAGATGCTCGTCACACTGAGCAATGTTTGTAACGTGGAACGTAAACATGATACGCAACTAACATTTGGTACCCTCTGATACGAAATTAAAATGTGTTTCTTTCAGTGATTTAGTCTTTATTTCTCTTCTGCGCGTGTTTTCAAATGTTTCCACAAAATTTCATAGTCCTACGACCACTCGTTTTTCGTGGTGCTCCTCTCAAGTAGCGAAAGTTTAATTATAACCGCCCTGTACTTCTAATCTCAGTCTCCACACCTTGATGATCTAGGGTCAAGGAAACAGCTGTAGACAGTCACATGGATTCATAATCGATTCCTTTTCTCATTCACGTCCGTCTGAGCAAATGTATTCGTATGTCGTTGTCGACGAGATTATGTCAGCTCTGGCTATACGTCGAATACAGGCATTTGATAGTTGCAAGGGGAAACAGAAAGGCGGTCTGAAGTCGTCACCGACACAGAACGAGAGTTGGACTGCTTGTAAAAAGTAGTTCTGGTGTTGCTTGTCAAGCTAATTATGGTTGCCGAGAAACAGGCACGAGAGTAGTTCATTTCACACGCATTCGCCTTCTTCCCACTGCTATTTCTCACACGAGCCCGTTTTCCTCGCCACGAGAACAGCGCTCACTGAAGTGCCGACACTTTTTGTAAGTCAAGTTAAATACGTTAGTCGTTAATGTATCAAGCAGTCTTCCAGTTTTCCAGAACTTATTCAGTTCTGATCAAGTTGTTTCGAAAACTACAAAAAACTATTTATCAGAATGCAAAAAGTTTCGCATTCATTCCAGTCATTTCAATTCGTGCAGTTAAAATTTTTGTGTTGAGAAAATATTCTTGAAGGAAATCTGTCTAAAAAAATTTACCCGTTTCTACTTCATCATTAGGGTTCCTATTCCAATCGGTAAAAATTAAACGTTGTTGTCGGTCTGCCTGTCTGCCCGAAGGTTACGAGCACTTTTTCTCAGGAACAGGTTGACTTATCAAGTTGAAATTTGTCACGTAGTAAGGTCTATAGTCCATTACCGGATTAAAACATTCAAGCTTCTAAGTCGATGCAGTCAAAAGATTTATTTTGAGTCATCCGTCTGGTTTGATGGGGCCCGCTACGAGTTCCTCTCCTATGCCAACATCTTAATCTCAGAGTAGCACTTGCAACCTACGTCCTGAATTACTTGCTGGATATATTCCAATCTCCATCTTTCTCTACAGTTTTTGCCCTACAGCTCCCTCTAGTACCATGGAAGTCATTCCCTGATGTCTTAACAGATGTCCTACTATCCTGTCCCTTCTCCTTGTCAGTGTTTTCCACATACAACCTTCCCTCTCCGATTCTGCGCAGAACCTCCTCAGTTCTTACCTTATCAGTCCACCTAATTTTCGACACTCGTCTGTAACACCACATCTCAAATGCTTCGATACCCTTCTGCTCCGGTTTTCCAACAGTCCATGTTTCACACCCATACAATGCTGTGCTCCAAACGCACATTCTCAGAAATTTCGTCCTCAAATTAAGGCCTATGTTTGATACTAGTAGACTTCTCTTGGCCAGGAATGCCCTTTTTGCCAGTGCTAATCTGCTTTTAACGCCCTCCTTGCTCCGTCCATCATTGGTTATTTTGCTGCCTGGTTAGCAGGATTCCTTAACTTCATCTACTTGGTCACCATCAAACCTAATGTTAAGTTTCTCACTGTTCTCATTTCTGCTACTTCGCATTACTTTCGTCTTTCTTCAGTTTATTCTTAAATCCATATTCTGTACTCATTAGATTGTTCATTTCATTTAGCAGATCCTGTAATTTTTCTTCACTTTAACTCAGGATAGCACTGTCATCAGCGAATCGTATCACTGATATCCTTTCACCTTGAATTTTGATTCCACTCCTGAACATTCCTTTTATTTCTATCATTGCTTCTTCGATGTTCAGATTAAACAGCAGGGGTGAAAGACTGCATTTCTGTCGTACACCGTTTTTAATCTGAGCACTTCGTTGTTGGTCATCCACTCTTATTATTCCCTCTTGGATCTTGTACGTATTGCATAATATCTGCCTCTCTCTATAGCTTACCCCTATTTTTCTCAGAATTTCGAACATCTTGCACCATTTTACATTGTCGAACGCTTTCCAGGTCGATAAATACTATGAACGTATCTTTTTTTTTTTAGTTTTTCTTCCATTATCAACGGCAACTTCAGAATTGCCTCTCTGGTGCCTTTATCTTTTCTAAAGCCAAACTGATCGTCATCTAGCTCATCCTCAATTTTATTTCCCATTCTTCTGTATATTATTCTTGTAGGCAACTTGGATGGCCGGCCGGAGTGGCCGAGCGGTTCTAGGCGCTTCAGTCTAGAACCGCGCGACCGCTACGATCGCAGGTTCGGACCCTTCCTGCGGCATGGATGTGTGTGATGTCCTTAGGTTAGTTAGGTTTAAGTAGTTCTAAGTTCTAGGGGACTGATGACCACAGCTGTTAAGTCCCATAGTGCTCAGAGCCATTTGAACCATTTAGCCAACTTGGATGCATGAGCTGTTAAGCTGATTGTGCGACAATTCTCGCACTTGCCAGCTCTTGCAGTCTTCGGAATTGCGTTGATTTTTCCGAATGTCAGATGGTATGTCGCAAGGCACATACATTCCACACACCAACGTGAATAGTCGTTTTGTTGCCACTTCCCCCAATGATTTTAGTAATTCTGATGGAATGTTATCTATCCCTTCTGCCTTATTTGATTTAAGTACTTCAAACCTCTTAAATTCTGATTCAAATACTGAATTCCCTATCTCTTCTAAATCGACTGCTGTTTCTTCTCTTGTAACATTAGATAAATCTTCCCCCTAGTACAGGCCTGCAATGTACTCTTTCCACCTATCCGCTCTGTTCTTTGCATTTAATAGTGGAATTACTGTTGCACTCTTACTATTATCAACCTTGCTTTTAATTTTACTGACGGTTGTTCGACCGTCTTATATGCTGAGTCAGTCCTTCTGACAATCATTTCTTTTTCGATTTCTTCACATTTTTCACGCAGCTATTTCGTCTCAGCTTCCCTGCACTTTATATTTATTTCATTCCTTAGCGACTTGTATATCTGTATTCCTGAATCTCCCTGAACATTTTTGAAGTTCCTTCTTTCATCGACCAACTGAAATATTTCTTCCATTACCCACATTTTTTTCGCAGCTACCTTCTTTGTACCTACGTTTCCCTTTCTCACTTCTGTGATTACTCTTTTTAGAGATGTCCATTTCTTTTCAACTGTACCGCTTACTAAGCCATTCCTCATTTCCGTGTCTATAGCCTTAGAGAACTTCAAGCGGATCTCGTCATTCCTTAGTACTTTAGTATCCTACTTCTTTGAGTATAGATTCCTCCTGACTACTCTCTTAAACTTCAGGCTACTGTACAGCACTACTACAGTATGACCTGAGCGTAAATCTGATCCTGGGTACGCCTTGCAGTCCAGTATCTGATTTTGGGAGCTCTGTATGACCATGATGTAATCTAACTGAAATCTTCCCGTATCACCGGCGTTTTTCGATTATACCTCCTCCTCTTGTGATTCTTGAACAGAGTGTTCGCTATTACTAGCTGCAATTTATTACAGAACTCAATTAGTCTTTCTCTTCTATCGTTCCTTGTCCCAAGCCTAAGTTCTCCTGTCACTTTTCTTCTGCTACTTCCCCTAAAACTGCATTCCAGTCCCCCATGACTATCAGATTTCCAAACTGTATTACCTTTTCAATATCCTCATATATTTTCTATATCTCTTCATCTGCAGCTTGCGACGTCGGCATGTTTACCTGAACTATTGTTGTCATTGATGGATTGCTGTCGATTCTGATAAGAGCAATCCTATCACTGAAGTGTTAACAATAACATACTCTCTTCCACACCTTCCCTATTCATAACGAATCCCACTGCCGTTAGACCATTTTCTGCTGCTGTTGATATTACCCTATAATCATCTGACCAGAAACCCTCTGTCCTGTTTCCGTTTCACTTCAATGACACCTACTATATATAGAGTGAGGCTTTGCATTCTCCTTTTCAGACCTTCTAGCTTCCCTACCACATTGCTTCTTACATTCCACGCCCCGACTCGTGGGACGTTATCCTTTCGTTGATTGTTCAATCTTTTTCTCATGGTCACCTCCCCTTTAGCAGTCCCCTCCCGGAGATCCGAATGGGGGACTAGAAAAACTAAACTCCGGCCGAGCAGGCTTTGGAAGGCCCAACGATACCGACCGGCCGCCATGTCATCCTCACAACCCACAGGCGTCACTAGATGCGGATATGGAAGGGTATGCGGTCAGCACACCGCTCTCCCGGCCGTATGTCAGTTTACGAGACCGAATGGGGAACTACTCTGGAATCTTTTGCCAATGGAGAGATCTCATTACACTTTTTTAATTACGTTCTACATGTCCTGTGGATACTATTTATGTGTCTTTATGCAGTTGTTTCCATTGCCTTCTGCATCGTCATGCCGTTGGTCATTGCTGATTCTTCCGCCTTTAGGGGCAGTTTCCCACCCCAAGGACAAAAGAGTGCCCAGAACCTTTGTCCGGTCTTCCGCCCTTTTTGACAAGGCCGTTTGCAGAATGATGGTGACTTTTTTTATGCCGGAAGACTTTGGCCACCAATGCGAAAGATACCGACATTTATGTCACATATTTTGATATTCGCAAACTGTTTCACCAAAACCTATAGAGTACTTCTCGTTAACCTAGAATCGCGAAGTTTGGCAAGAAGTAGGGGTTCAGAGTACGAGTAAGGCAAAACATCCGAAAATTAATTTGCCATTATATCACACGAATGTCTTGGGATTTCCGGGTTCGATTTTTTACAAGTATTGCTGTCTATAACAGGTAAAAATCGTAGATATTCCCAATCCCGCTTGGGTGAGCTATCTACACACGCATTTAAGTCTGTACGGAACCCTCAGAGAGCGACCCCTACTCGCACTTCACCATTTTTTCCCTTTTACAGTTTCTCCTTAAATGCTGATAAATACGAGATAATACTTATAACGAAGGGATAAAACCTGATAGTGATCAATTACAAGATCAGTGGTAAAGTTCTGGAGCCCATCACATTGTTTGAATAACTAAGAGTAATACAAAAGAGTGATCTGAAACACGTGAAAACAGAGGTAGGGAAGCCGACTGTAATACACAGTTTTGTAAGAAAGATTCTGACAGAGTGCGGTGCATCTGTAATATAAACAGCATACAGTAAGCTTTTCCAAAAAAATTCTACAGTCGTGAACAGTCTTTGCAGTCAAGTAGACTCGACAGCAACCACTAAACGAATTCATACGCCGCTGCGATCTTTTTAGGGTTAGAGGATAGTCTGTTTAAAGGAGGCTGAGAGATGCATATCAAAAAAGTGAAAAATGCTAATGCAATGTAGTCGAATTAAAAAATAGTAGCCGAATTTTGGTATTTAGGCAGAAAAATAATAGACGTTCGTCGAGTTGAGGGGATATAAAATGCAGACTGGCAATACAAGGCAAGTATTTTTGAAAAAGAGAAATTTGTTAATATCGAAACAGTTCAGATAAGATGAGGGCACACACTTTTGAAATGTGGTGTTACAGAAGAATGCTGAAGGTCTGATGGCTAACTGGGATAAGTAATGAGAAGTCACTGAATCGAATTGGGACGAAAAGCAAGTTGTGGCGCAGCTTGACCAAATAAAGGGATCAGTTGACAGGACACATTCTGGACGCATAAAGAAATCGTCGCCTTGGTATTGGCGCTAAGTGCGGGGTACAAAATTTATACAAGGAGACCAAGGCTTGACTACAATAATCAGGTTGAAATTTATGTACGTTGTAGTAGTTATGCGTACAACTGACTAGCAAGGAAAGCTGCATCAAACCAGTCATCTACATCTACATCTACATTTATACTACGCAAGCCACCCAACGGTGTGTAGCGGAGGGCACTTTAAGTGCCACTGTCGTTACCTCCCTTTCCTGTTCCAGTCGCGTATGGTTCGCGGGAAGAACGACTGCCAGAAAGCCTCCGTGCGCGCTCGAATCTCTCTAATTTTATATTCGTGATCTGCTCGGGAGGTATAAGTAGGGGGAAGCAATATAGTCGATACCTCATCCACAAATGCACCCTCTCGAAACCTGGACAGCAAGCTACACCGCGATGCAAAGCGCCTCACTTGCAGAGTCTGCCACTTGAGTTTGCTAAACATCTCCGTAACGATATCACGTTTACCAAATAACCCTGTGAAGAAACTCGCCGCTCTTCTTTAGATCTCCTCTATCTCCTCTGTCAACCCGATCTGGTACGGATCCCACACTGATGATCAATACTCAAGTATAGGTCGAACGAGTGTTGTAAGCCGCCTCCTTTGTTGATGGACTACATTTTCTAAGGACTCTCCCAACGAATCTCAACCTGGCACCCGCCTTACCAACAATTAATTTTATATGATCATTCCATTTCAAATCGTTCCCTACGCATACTCCCAGATATTTTGCAGAAGTAACTGCTACCAGTGTTTGTTCCGCTATCATATAATCATACTATAATACATTACATTTGTCTATGTTAAGGATCAGTTGCCACTCCCTGCACGAAGTGCCTATCCGCTGACCATCCTGCATTGCCGGCCGGAGTGGCCGAGCGGTTAAAGGCGCTACAGTCTGGAACCGCACGACCGCTGCGATCGCAGGTTCGAGTCCTGCCTCGCGTATGGATGTGTGTGGTGTCCTTAGGTTAGTTAGGTTTAAGTAGTTTTAAGTTCTAGGGGACTTATGACCACAGCAGTTGAGTCCCATACTGCTCAGAGCCATTTGAACCATTTGAACCTTCCTGCATTTCGCTGCAATTTTCTAATGCTGCAACTTCTCATTATACTACAGCATCATCCGCGAAAAGCGGCATGGAACTTCCGACACTATCTACTAGGTCATTTATATATATTGTGAAAAGCAATGGTCCCATAACACTCCCCTGTGGCACGCCAGAGGTTACTTCAATGTCTGTAGACGTCTCTCCATTGAGAACAACATGCTGTGTTCTGTTTGCTAAAAACTCTTCAATCCAGCCAAACAGCTGGCCTTATACACTCCTGGAAATTGAAATAAGAACACCGTGAATTCATTGTCCCAGGAAGGGGAAACTTTATTGACACATTCCTGGGGTCAGATACATCACATGATCACACTGACAGAACCACAGGCACATGGACACAGGCAACAGAGCATGCACAATGTCGACACTAGTACAGTGTATATCCACCTTTCGCAGCAATGCAGGCTGCTATTCTCCCATGGAGACGATCGTAGAGATGCTGGATGTAGTCCTGTGGAACGGCTTGCCATGCCATTTCCACCTGGCGCCTCAGTTGGACCAGCGTTCGTGCTGGACGTGCAGACCGCGTGAGACGACGCTTCATCCAGTCCCAAACATGCTCAATGGGGGACAGATCCGGAGATCTTGCTGGCCAGGGTAGTTGACTTACACCTTCTAGAGCACGTTGGGTGGCACGGGATACATGCGGACGTGCATTGTCCTGTTGGAACAGCAAGTTCCCTTGCCGGTCTAGGAATGGTAGAACGATGGGTTAGATGACGGTTTGGATGTACCGTGCACTATTCAGTGTCCCCTCGACGATCACCAGTGGTGTACGGCCAGTGTAGGAGATCGCTCCCCACACCATGATGCCGGGTGTTGGCCCTGTGTGCCTCGGTCGTATGCAGTCCTGATTGTGGCGCTCACCTGCACGGCGCCAAACACGCATACGACCATCATTGGCACCAAGGCAGAAGCGACTCTCATCGCTGAAGACGACACGTCTCCATTCGTCCCTCCATTCACGCCTGTCGCGACACCACTGGAGGCGGGCTGCACGATGTTGGGGCGTGAGCGGAAGACGGCCTAACGGTGTGCGGGACCGTAGCCCAGCTTCATGGAGACGGTTGCGAATGGTCCTCGCCGATACCCCAGGAGCAACAGTGTCCCTAATTTGCTGGGAAGTGGCGGTGCGGTCCCCTACGGCACTGCGTAGGATCCTACGGTCTTGGCGTGCATCCGTGCGTCGCTGCGGTCCGGTCCCAGGTCGACGGGCACGTGCACCTTCCGCCGACCACTGGCGACAACATCGATGTACTGTGGAGACCTCACGCCCCACGTGTTGAGCAATTCGGCGGTACGTCCACCCGGCCTCCCGGATGCCCACTATACACCTCGCTCAAAGTCCGTCAACTGCACATACGGTTCACGTCCACACTGTCGCGGCATGCTACCAGTGTTAAAGACTGCGATGGAGCTCCGTATGCCACGGCAAACTGGCTGACACTGACGGCGGCGGTGCACAAATGCTGCGCAGCTAGCGCCATTCGACGGCCAACACCGCGGTTCCTGGTGTGTCCGCTGTGCCGTGCGTGTGATCATTGCTTGTACAGCCCTCTCGCAGTGTCCGGAGCAAGTATGGTGGGTCTGACACACCTGTGTCAATGTGTTATTTTTTCCATTTCCAGGAGTGTATTTCGTAGGCTCTTACTTTGTTTATCAGGCGACAGTGCGGAACTGTATCGAACGCCTTCCAGAAGTCAAGGAAAATAGCATCTACCTGGGAGCCTGTATCGAATATTTTCTGGCTCTCATGAACAAATAAAGCTAATTGGGTCTCACACGATCGCTGTTTCCGGAATCCATGTTGATTCCCACAGAGTAGATTCTGGGTTTCCAGAAACGACATGATACGCGAGCAAAAAACATGTTCTAAAATTCTACAACAGATCGATGTCAGAGATATAGGCCTATAGTTTTTCGCATCTGCTCGAAGACCCTTCTTGAAAACTGGAACTGCCTGTGCTCTTTTCCAATCATTTGGAACCTTCTGTTCCTCTAGAGACTTGCGGTACGTGGCTGTAAGAAGAGGGGCAAGTTCTTTCGCGTACTCTGTGTAGAATCGAATTGGTATCCCGTCAGGTCCAGTGGACTTTCCTCTGTTGAGTGATTTCAGATGCTTTTCTATTCCTTGGACACTTAATTCGATGTCAGCCATTTTTTCGTTCGTGCAAGGATTTAGAGAAGGAACTGCAGTGCGGTCTTCCTCTGTGAAACAGCTTTGGAGAAAGGTGTTTAGCATTTCAGCTTTACGCGTGTCATCCTCTGTTTCAATGCCATTATCATCCCAGAGTGTCTGGATATGCTGTTTCGATCCACGTACTGATTTAACGTAAGACCAGAATTTCCTAGGATTTTCTGTCAAGTCGGTGCATAGAATTTTACTTTCGAATTCACTGAACGCTTCGCGCATAGCCCTCCTTACGCTAACTTTGACATCGTTTAGCTTCTGTTTGTCTGAGAGGTTTTGGCTGCGTTTAAACTTGCAGTGAAGCTCTATTTGCTTTGGCAGTAGTTTCCTAACTTTGTTGTTGAACCACGGTGGGTTTTTCCCGTCCCTCACAGTTTTACTCGGCACGTACCTGTCTAAAACGCATTTTACGATTGCCTTCAACTTTTTCCATAAACACTCACCATTGTCAGTGCCGGAACAGAAATTTTCATTTTGATCTGTTAGGTAGTCTGAAATCTGCCTTCTATTACTCTTGCTAAACAGATAAACCTTCCTCCCTTTTTTATATTCCTATTTACTTCCATATTCACGGATGCTGCAACGGCCTTATGATCACTGATTCCCTGTTCTGCGCTTACACAGTCGAAAACTTTGCGTCTGTTTGTTATCAGTAGGTCCAAGATGATGTCTCCACGAGTCGGTTCTCTGTTTAATTGCTGGAGGTAATTTTCGGACCGAAGATATTTCTACAGCTTTATTCAGACTGTACTTCACTGTAGATAACTACATCATCTACGGAAAGTCTGAGGTTACTGTTAATCTTATCCGCTTCATCATTAACACGCAACATGAACAGTAAGGGACCCAACACGCTTCCCTGGGATACATCCGAAGCTACTACATCTGACGACAACTCTTCACCCAAAATAAGATGCTGCGTCCTCCCCGACCAAGAAATCCTCAGTCTAGTCACAAATTTCGTCTGATACCCCATATTATCGCACTTTTGATAATAATCTTTGATAAGGTACTGTGTGAAATCGAGAAATACTGCATCTACGTGATTGCCTCGATACGTGCTTTCAGGATGTCATGTCAGAAAAGTGCAAGTTGGTTTTTGCATGATCTGTGTTTTCGAAATTCATGCTGGTTGATATGGTGGAGGTCATTCCGTTCGAGTTACCTCATTATGTTTGAGCTCAAAATATGTTCCAAGATTCTGCAACATATGGATGTCAAGGATAATAGACGGTACTTTTGTGGATCACTTCAGCGGCCCTTCCTGTAGACAGGTGTCATCTGTGCTTTCTTCCAACTACTGGGCACTGTTTTTTGTTCGAGAAATCTACGACTGATTATACACACATCAAAAAAAGTTTTGCATCACCCCGTTTCCCAGAACACCTGAAGATAGACGTTGACTGTGGATATTGTATCGCAGACACAGTCCCTTTGACTGTACAAAGATTTCACTAAACCTGCCCAAAGATGTTAACAACCATGCATGAGCAGCGCCTATTAGGCGGAAGAAGTCTGACAGCGGATCAGTTCCAGTCATTCCACCAGGAAGGAGGTATACGGCTCGTGTTGTCTGTAGTTCAACCTTACCTAGACGGTCAATACCGCGGTTCGATCGCGTCCGCATTGTTAGTTTGTGCCAAGAAGGGCTCTCAATAAGTGACGTGTCTCACAGTGAACCAAAGCGACGTTGTTCGGACATGGAGGATACAGAGAGACAGGAACTTTCGATGACATGCCTCGCTCAGGCCGCCCAAGAGCTTCGGCTGTAGAGGATGACCGCTACCTACGAATTATGGCTCGGAGGAATCCTGACAGCAACGCCTCGATGTGGAATAATGCTTTCGTGCAGCCACAGGACGTCGTGTTACGACTGAACCATGCGCAATAGGCTGCATGATGCGCAACTTCACTCCCGCCGTCCATGGCGAGGTCCATCTTTGCAACCACGACACCATGCAGTACGGTACAAAAGGGCCCAACAACATGCCGAATGGACTGCTCAGAATTGGTATCACGATCTCTTTACCGATGAGTGTCACATATGCCTTTAACCAGACAATCGTCGGAGACGTGTTTGCAGGCAACCTGGTCAGGCTGAACGTCTTAGACACACTGTCCATCGAGTGCAACAAGGTGGAGGTTCCCTGCTGTTTTGGGGAGGCATTATGTGGCGTGACGTACGCCGCTGGTGGTCATAGGCGCCGTATCGGCTGTACGATACTTGAATGTCATCCTCCGACCGATAGTGCAACCATATCGGCTGCATATTGGCGAGGCATTCGTCTTCATGGAAGACAATTCGCGCCCCCGTCATGTACACCTTGTGAATGACATCCTTCAGGATAACGAAATCGCTCGACTAGAGTGGCCAGCATGTTCTCCAGACATGAACCCTAACGAACATGCCTGGGATTGATTGAGAAGGGCTGTTTATGGACGACGTGAACCACCAACCACTCTGAGGGATCCACGGTAAATCGCCGTTGAGGCGTGGGACAATCTGGACCAACAGTGCCTTGCTGAACTTGTGGAGAGTATGCCACGACGAATACCGGCATCCGTTATTGCAAGAGGACGTGGTACTGGGTCTTAGAGGCACCGGTGTGTACAGCAGTCTGGACCGCCACCTCTGAAGGTCTCGCTGTGTAGTGGTACAACATGCAACGTGTGGTTTTCATGAGCAATAAAAAGGTCGGAAGTGATATTTATGTTGATCTCTACTCTTGTTTCCTGTACAGGTTCCGGAACTCTCGGAACCGAGGTGGTACAAAACTTTTTTTGATGTGTGTAGTTAACAGAGGGGCTAACTCAGCCGCAAACTGTGTGTAGAATCTGATAGGGGTTCCGTTTGGCCCTACGGCTTTGTTCAGTTTCAACGATTTCAGCAGTTTATCAATGCCACTGACGCTAATATCTGTTTTACTGATACTTTCAGCGGCACGAGAATTACACTACTGGCCATTAAACTTGCTACAACAAGAAGGAATGGAGATGATAAACGGGTATTCATTGGACAAATATGTTACACTAGAACTGACATGTGATTACGTTTTCACGCAATTTGGGTGCATAGATCCTGAGAAATCAGTACGCAGAACAACCATCTCTGGCCGTAATAATCGCCTTGATACGCCTGGGCATTGAGTCAAACAGAGCTTGAATGGCGTGTACAGGTACAGCTGCCCATGCAGCTTCAACACGATACCACAGTTCATCGAGAGTAGTGACTGGCATATTGTGACGAGCCAGTTGCTCGGCCACCATTCAAAATGGTTCAAATGGCTCTGAGCACTATGGGACTTAACTTCTAAGGTCATCAGTCCCCTAGAACTTAGAACTACTTAAACCTAACTAACCTAAGGACATCACACACATCCATGCCCGAGGCAGGATTCGAACCTGCGACCGTAGCGGCCGCGCGGTTCCAGACTGTAGCGCCTTTAACCGCTTGGCCACCACGGACGGCCCGGCCACCATTGACCAGACGTCTTCAGTCGGTGAGAGATCTGGAGAATGTGCTGGCCAGGGCAGCAGTCGAACATTTTCTGTATCCAGAAAGGCCGGCACAGGACCTGCGACATGCGGTCGTGCATTATCCTGCTGAAATGTACGGTTTCGCAGGGATCGAATGAAGGGTACGGGACGTAACACATCTGAAATGCAACGTCCACTGTTCGAAGTGCCGTCAATGCGAACAAGAGGTGACCGAGACGCGTAACCAATGGCACCCCAAACCATCACGCCGGGTGATGCGCCAGTATGGCGATGACGAGTAGAAGTTTCCAATGCGCGTTCTCCGCGATGTCGCCAAACACGGATGCGACCATCTTGATGCTGTAAACATAACCTGGATTCCTCCGAAAAAGTGACGTTTTGCCATTCTTGCACCCAGGTTCGTCGTTGAGTATAACATCGCAGGCGCTCCTGTCTGTACTGCAGTGTCAAGGGTAAGCGCAGGTACGGTCTCCGAGCTGATAGTCCATGCTGCTGCAAACGTCGTACAACTGTTCGTCCAGATGGTGGTTGTCTTGCAAACGCCCCCATCTGTTGACTCAGGGATCGAGACGTGGCTGCACGATCCGTTACAGCCATGTGGATAAGATGAGTCATCTCGACTGCTCGTGATACGAGGGCGTTGGGATCCAGCACGGCGTTCCGTATTACCCTCCTGAACCCACCGATTCCATATTCTGCTAACAGTCATTGGATCTCGACCAACGCGAGCAGCAATGTCGCGATACGATAAACTGCAATCGCGATAGGCTACAATCCGACCTTTATCAATGTCGGAAACGTGATAGTACGCATTTCTCCTCCTTACACGATTCATCACAACAACGTTTCACCAGGCAACGCCGTCAACTGCTGTTTGTGTATGAGAAATCGGTTGGAAACTTTCCTCATGTCAGCACGTTGTAGATGTCGCCACCGGCGCCCATCTTGTGTGAATGCTCTGAAACGCTAATCATTTGCATATCACAGCATCTCCTCCGTGTCGGTTAAATTTCGCGTATGTAGCACGGTCATCTTCGTGGTGTAGCAATTTTAATGGCCAGTAGTGTAGATTGGAAAAATAGTCGTGGGTTTCGTTAAGGAAGGAGCACTTGCTAGGTGGAGAGGTGGTGCGGCACTTACCGGTGAAGGCGTGCCAGAGGTGTGTGCCGGGCGCGGCGGCGCGGAACTTGTACTGGAAGGTGGTGTGGGCCGGCACCGCGCACTGCGTCACGCCGGCCACGCCGTCCATGGCGGGCGTCTCGCGCTGCGGCTGGCCGCGCCAGTGCAGCGACAGCTCCACGCCCGGCGCGCGGTTCTCCAGCTCCACCAGCAGGATGTCGTTCTCGCACACCTGCAACACCACCGCGCACTCGTCTCCAACACACACGTCGTACTTTGTTTCACAGTTATACAGGGTGATTCAAAAAGAATACCACAACTTTAAAAATGTGTATTTAATGAAAGAAACATAATATAACCTTCTGTTATACATCATTACAAAGAGTATTTAAAAAGGTTTTTTTTTCACTCAAAAACAAGTTCAGAGATGTTCAATATGGCTCCCTCCAGACACTCGAGCAATATCAACCCGATACTCCAACTCGTTCCACACTCTCTGTAGCATATCAGGCGTAACAGTTTGGATAGCTGCTGTTATTTCTCGTTTCAAATCATCAATGGTGGCTGGGAGAGGTGGCCGAAACACCATATCCTTGACATACCCCCATAAGAAAAAATTGCAGGGGGTAAGATCAGGGCTTCTTGGAGGCCAGTGATGAAGTGCTCTGTCACGGGCTGCCTGGCGGCCGATCCATCGCCTCGGGTAGTTGACGTTCAGGTTTCATAACTAACCTTTTTCGTAGGACTCTCCATACAGTTGATTGTGGAATTTGCAGCTCTCTGCTAGCTCTGCGAGTCGATTTTCCTGGGCTGCGAACAAATGCTTGCTGGATGCGTGCTACATTTTCATCACTCGTTCTCGGCCGTCCAGAACTTTTCCCTTTGCACAAACACCCATTCTCTGTAAACTGTTTATACCAACGTTTAATACTCCACCTATCAGGAGGTTTAACACCATACTTCGTTCGAAATGCACGCTGAACAACTGTCGTCGATTCACTTATGCCGTACTCAATAACACAAGAAGCTTTCTGTTGAGCAGTCGCCATCTTAGCATCAACTGACGCTGACGCCTAGTCAACAGCACCTCAAGCGAACAAATGTACAACTAAATGGAACTTTATAGCTCCCTTAATTCGCCGACAGATAGTGCTTAGCTCTGCCTTTTGTCGTTGCAGAGTTTTAAATTCCTAAAGTTGTGGTATTCTTTTTGAATCACGCTGTACTAGGGACTGCCCGCAATCGGCCAAGGGAATGTTCGTTTCATGGAATAAAAGCGCAGGCTCTGAGAAAGAAATTAGCATCAAAGAGGGCACCTCCTGCCCGAGAGTCGTGTTGGGCTATGAACTGCCGTCCAATAGTGACAATACAGGGTGTCCACAAAGAGACTCCAAAATTTCAATATCCTATATGTTCCTCATTTCAGATGGTGGACCTGTGAATCCTGAAGGGGCAGACAGAGCAACTCAACGAGTTTGTGGTGTGCAAATTTGATACGCCAAGTGGCCGTAGTGGGGCTGCAATCAATTGCTTTAGCAAAATGGCGGATATGAAGGAGCGTGCACAAGTGGTCTGGTGGTATGCAGAGACAAAATCGGCGACCCAAGTGCAAAGAAGCTTTCGTCGAGTTTACAACAAAGCGCCCCCGTCGTTCGAGACTATAAAAAAGTGGTGTGATCAGTTTATGGCTACTAGGAGTGTTGCGAAAGGGCATCGTGGTGGTAAGCCTGCGATCAGCGAACATCATGTGGAACAAGTGCGGCGGTCATTCGAACAAAGTCCATAGAAGTCAGTGCGACAGGCAGTACGAGAACTTCGTATGAAACGTTCAACAATGCACAAAGTGCTTCATCAGCGATTACGTTTATACGCATATAAAGTGCAGGTTGTGCAAGAAATAAAGCCTGATGATCGACCAAAGCGAGAAGAATTTGCATGTGTCATGTTAGATCGCATTGCCGCGGTCGAGACATTTTTATCACGACTGATGTTTACTGACGAGGCAACCTTTCACGTGTCAGGGGCTGTCAATCGTCACAACGTGCGCATCTGGGGGTCCGAAAATCCACATGCTCCAAGGGAACACATGCGCGATAGTCCGAAAGTTAATGTGTGGTGTGGTTTGATGACAAATCGCATTGTTGGACCGTTTTTCTTCAGGAGCCGACTGTGGATGGAGCCATCTACCTGGACATGTTGGAACAATTTACGGTGCCACAGATAACAGACCTGCAGCCAAATGTGATGTTTCAACAGGACGGTGCACCACCCCATTGGAGCCTCGATGTCCGAAAATTTTTAAATGACACATTCCCGCAACGATGGATTGGCCGTAGAGATCCAATTCCTTGGCCGCCACGTTCGCCCGACTTAACCCCCCTCGATTTTTTTCTTGCGGGGTTATGTGAAAGACCGGGTATACGCTACACCAGTAAAGGACCTCCAAAACTTGAAATAGCGCATAAGAATTGTCATCAACTCTGTCACAGAACAGAGTTGTGTCGCTCCGCAACACATGACACGAAATCGATTATAGACTTGGTATTCTTCGCGCTACCCGTGGCGCCCAAGTGTACTGAAGTGTACTGAACCGTCCACTTGTGTATGAAAACTTGATAAGCTGCTGTATGATTTCCCTGTATTTGTTCGTCAATAAATTGTGTTTCCTCTCAGATTTTATGAGTTTCTAATGTCGGAGTCTCATTGTGGTCACCCTGTACTTCCTTCACCAAGCGGCGCCCAATCCTCCGCCACAACATCACTATTGCAGGCGTCCGCGTCCCATGGTCCCCTGAGACAAATATCTAGGTATCCGCATGGATAAAAAAACTGCTCTTCCGTCGACATGCAGGATACGTCACCCAAAAAGGACAGAAGGCGATAAAAGCGTCGTACCCACTGTTGAACAGCAGGGAACTGAACCTAGAAACCAAGCTCCAACTGTACCAAATGGTTGTCTACCCTTCCCTCACCTGTGGCTCCTCCGCATGGGCCACGATTAGTGCCTCCAGGATGCAGACCCTCCAGCGCCTGCAGAATAAGGTGCTTCGGTGAACCCCCCTTCCCCCCCCGCCTCACGAGGGTAGTTATCCTCCACGAGGAAACAAACATGGTAACTCTGAAGACGTCCATTCGAGAGAAGGCAAGGCGTCTCCATGACAAAGGGCCCGACACGGCCAGTGGCTTACACAACATCGGCACCGCGGCTCCCCGGCACTGGGACCATCACCCTCTTCCTCAAAAAAATGGCTCTGAGCACTATGGGGCTTGATTTCTGAGGTCATCAGCCCCCTAGAACTTAGAATTACTTAAACCTAACTAACCTAAGGACATCACACACATCCATGCCCGAGGCAGGATTCGAACCTGCGACCGTAGCGGTCACGCGGTTCCAGACTGAAGCGCCTAGAACCTCACGGCCACACCGGCCGGCTCAGTCTTGATACAACCACTCGATATGTGTTGACCATCATATGAGCACCAATATCAGTATCTATGTAGCTGTGTTACCTATTCTCTGCTACCTTTAACTTCCACAGTTGGAGGGTGGTATGGGACTTCAAATCCCAAGGCCACACCTTCAATGTGCACTCCAATGATGTCTTTGGAATGACTTCATTGTAGGATAGAACAATTTTACCCTTACACTAAGACAGCGAGACCGAGATCCACCGGTGACGTTGTACCTCAAACTACCACAAAAAAAAACAGTACTTCACAGTCTCTTCGGCGTCCAAGGCCAAGCAGCGAGTACGCACAACAAAACTCACTCCTACGGAAGAAGACGACTGTCTAACCATCGTGCGTATAAATGGAATCAACAACTCGGTTGAACATCCGAAAGCACGCCATTAAGAATTATAGTTATTCTCGTGAGATCACATTCGTTTTCTTCGTCAAGTTAAAATGGTACTGTCACCTTTAAATCTTACATAGATATCGGGACTACGCTACTGGTAAGTTGTTACCATAGGCTATATTCCAAAAGATAATATAGAAGCAAAATAAAAATTGTCTGTATTATGTTTTTGTCTTAGTATACATACGAAGGCCACTACACGCCGCAACCTCAGTACGTCATGTGTCAAAGTCGCGTTCGATGTCGGTAGGTTCAACGCACCCGTCAAATAATGTGATACCACACATGCACTTTGCATACATTTTCTTTCAGTCCCATCCAGACAGTCGGGGTAACTTTTTACCACTTTTTGAAAATACTGAATACAAAATAAATTACACATCGCAACAAACATTGTAATATTTTACATCTATACTTACCGAATACTCGGAAAAGTGAAAAATGTGTCCTAACTGTGCCCTATTAGAGTAAAATTTCAGTTTTAATTCTCGTACAAAGTTACACGGTCTTTCAGGATAACTTTAGACCAGTCTTCTAAAACAAAGGATTTGTCCTTTGTCTGGTGCTCTGGATACATTTAGATCGTGCCACAAGGAAATCACATGTTAATACGAAGTCAAAACAAAATGTGTTAATTCAGTATTGCATATTTACTTTGAAATATCAACATATTTTTATTGACCTGGTGTTGTTCAACTTCAATCGCAGTCACCAGAAGCTCACTTCACAGCCAACGCAACTAAAGGATAATTACAAACCTAAGAGCTTCTAGGAAGTTGGAAAGGAACTAAAATACTAACTAGAGATCACAGAGGTAACAAAACTGTTATTTTTAGTACAAAATAATGCAAGTAGATGGAGCACCAGCCTTTTTAAACAAAAGTAGTGAGTGGTAAGAAGGTACCCTCACTGGTAAAAAGTTACTCAAACAAAAATACAGACAGGAAGGAAAGCCCCACCATCGGATTTTTCTCGATTTGGAAAAATGCTTTCAATCATGTGTCTCACAAGGTGATGTGATATGTTGTTCGGTGGTCATAGTGTTAGTAGATATTTTTGAAAGGGTTAGGATAGTATACAAAGAGTGAAATGGCCATTAGAGTTATCAGGAAGGTTCGCTGTGACAGTGATCATACTTAGGGATCCGTTGCATCATCTCAGTCAAATTAATTCCTTAAGTAAGAAAGCGGAAGTGTTCTACCCTCATTCTCACTTTCTGGGATTTCGCTAGCCATGTCGTACAATGTATCGATTGCAAAGAAAAATTACATGAAAAGCAGTCGTTACATATAATTCAATTTCTTTTACTCAATTATCTACAGTCACTGGTTACCTTACAGCTATTCAAGTAGTGCATCTTAGGTACTATGTTGTTTATTTTGAAGTTCGACCATCAAACTGCATTTTAAGAATGTACTACCAACGTAAGATTTGACCGCAGACCATTTATGTCCGTTTGACAAGGTTATATCATACACCTGGAAATCGCTACACAACCAAAAGTGTGAAGCAGGACATTCTAACCCCAGTTTCGACAGCCAATGCGGCACACTATCGTTATTCAAAAAATTTTGTATGAGCTGTCGAACCTACTGCAACTTAGATATTTTTAATAAGTTCTTGGTGGCTCAAATATGCCTTCTAGAGCCTATAAAGTGTACGATACGAATGTGAATTAATCAATATAACAATGCATTTCATTTGACTTGGTTCTTTTTAATTGAATCATAAGAAAGGAAGAAAAATCAGGTATTAACGCCCCGTCGACGAGGTCATTAGAGATGGAGCGCAAACTGAGACTTAAAAAAAAACCGGCGGTGTACTTTTCAAAGCAGCTTTCCGGCATTCGCCTGGAGGTGTTTAGGAAAAGCACGAAAAATCTAAATTTGGATGCTAGGGCGGGGACTTGATCTGCCGTTCTCTCGAATGTGAGCCCGGTGTCTCAGCTACTAGGCCCTCTTATTCGTGCTTTAATTACGAAACGTTAGCTCGACTTCCGACGAATGACGTTAATGTTAGTGTAACAAAAGACAAACTCAGCTTAAAATTTTAAATAATTAGCTCTTCAGACTTATAAAACTGACGTTTTCATGGAAGTAGAGTGGTTTCTAGAGAGTAGGACAGCGACAGAATACCTAGAAAGACACAAGCCGGCGAGATGGCTGCAGTAGAAAGCGGACGCTGCGCCCTATTAGCATACTCCTCCACAAACGGTACATGTGTTTCTCTTCGAGAGACACTCCCGCTTGACTGGTGGGGAAGCCGTGTTCGTGTTTGTGCGAAGCAAACAGTAACAATCCGGATTTATTCGCCTAGACCCAGTAGGTACGTCTTCAAACATTAGGCTACTAAAGTAGCTGTAAACTCGGATATTGTGAAGCATGACTGCACGGCAATACTTCTGTAAGTACACAGGTACGCTGGTTTCTCAGTTTTCCTATATGCCTGAACGCTTCGTGACTCATTGGCGCTATGCGGCTCGAGTGGCTGCAGTTTATAAGCCATAGAAGTATCAGCCTACTGGATTGTGTAACGTGCCAGTGGTTATTAGCTAAAAGCACTGCCAATCGTCCAAATCCTGCCATGAATCGGCTCGAGATGCGACACAGATTTTTTTTTATTGAGTTTACGTATGAAGATCGGTTCTTAGACCTGTAAAAGTAATTTAAGACGGTAAACCCGTGATCTGGGGGTATCGTCTTTGATTAGTAATAAAAAATTCCTCGGTCCCAGGTTCGAACCTAGCCGCTGCTTAAATTTTGATTAATAATCAGGATTGGCAGCGGAAGGCTTCCAGCATAAGAAGTCACCTTCATTCTGCTAACTGCGTAGTCAGATAGGGCGGAGGAGCGGACAAAGATTCGGGGCAATCTCTTGTCCTTGGCGTGGAAAACTGCCCCTAAAGCCGGAAGAATCAGCAATGATCAACGGCATGATGATGCGGAAGAAAATGGAAACCACTGCATTAAAGACACAACGCATGTATCAACAGGACATGCGGCCTATAATTTTAAAAAAATCATGATGATCTTCCCATTGGCAAAAGATTCCGGGATAGTCTCCCATGCGGATCTCCAGGAGGGGACTGCCAAGGGGAGGGTACCATGAGGAAAAGATTGAATAACCAACGAAACGATAAAGTTGTACGAGTCCGGGCATGGAATGTCAGAAGCTTGAACGTGGTAGGGAAGCTGGAAAATCTGGAAAGGGAAATGCAAAGGCTCAGTGTAGATATAGTAAGGGTCAGTGAAGTGAAATGGGAAGAAGACAAGGATTTCTTGTCAGATGAGTATAGGTAATATGAACAGCAGCAGAAAATGGTATAACGGGAGTAGGATTCGTTATGAATAGGAAGGTAGAGCAGAGAGTGTGTTGCTGTGAACAGCTCAGTGATAGGGTTTTTCTCATCAGAATCGACAGCAAACCAACATTGACAAAGATAGTTCAGGTACACATGCCGACGTCGCAAGCTGAAGATGAAGAGATAGAGAAAGTGTATGAGGATATTGAAAGGGTAATACAGTACGTAAAGGGGGACGGAAATCTAATAGTCATGGGGGACTGGAATGCAGTTGTAGGGGAAGTAGCAGAAAAAAAGATCAGTACTGCTGAAGAGGTTAGTAGTGACGACACTCATATGATACAGTAACCTCGAGGCTCAAGGAAATGTACACGTGCTTTATTTCAAGAAGACTTTAAGGAGTCTGCTGTGTTTTGATATTGTAACGTATCGCTAATGTACTCGTTACTTGTAGCTGCCTCCTGAAACTTTCGAAGCCTAGAGCCCCTTTTTCGTGGATGAAGCATTGTCCTGCTGTATAATGGCAATGCCCCAGCGCTAGTGGGCAGTGGCCAGGCGCCGTTTTGGTGTTTCCGGTAGAGTCGTTATTGGGCTTCAGCGCGGGTGGTCGCTCGCAGCCGCTTCGCCGATAAACACGAGTAGTGTGAAGAATTTGGAAGAACGATAATTAAAATTTGAAAGCGCTTCGTCGTATGGTAGAAGAAAAGTGTTTCGGTAACAAAGTTATTTCGTGGAAAGGCGCGTGGGATTAATTATGAGATTTATGGTTGAAACAGTGTTGTGTTTTGTGAATCAGTAATTCTCGTGGAGGAACATGTTGACGATAGAAAGTAAATGAAAACGTTTCCCTGGTCAGTGATTATCTGTTTAATTAATGTGGAAACAAGCTTAACTTCAACACAAGAATGGGTGAGTTTAGCCGTTAGGGCGTTGTGTTACATGCTAAAGGGATAATAAAACAAAGTAATTTGACTTATACAGTTATTGTTTCAAACCGAAATTTTCTATTTTTCAATTGAATAACTTTATATTTGAGAGGTATAAGACACACATGTTCGTATTAGACACGTGGTCAAATTTATTTTGTAACGTAAGGTGTTCCCTATGTAAATCCGCAAAATTAATCTAAAAATAACCAGAAAAGACATGACAGAGCTTTACAGACTGGACTCGTATTCTGTGGTGACATCGCTGTAGAACCTGTGAACCTCATACACCTACCTGAGTTTTGCAAAGAGTATCTGTGTCACTTGCAGGTGAGCGGCTTGTCGCATTTGAATCAAACAAGTTTCGTATCCCATATTTAGTCAGCTATTCTCTCTGCACAATATCTTTGTTAATGGTCGAGTACGCAAAGACTGTCTTTAACACCTCGCTGTCTTTTCTAACATCCATCAAGTACAATTAAACGATGTATTCAGATGCACAAAATAAAAGCAGTCACTGCTCAGTTTGTTTAGGAAGAATTTCGGCAAGTAAATTTTCCAGTATAACAAACGTCGATATTATCAGATGCACAGAGCACAATGAGCTGGGTAAGAACTGTAGAGGAAACTGAAGAAACAGACCTAGTATTTGCCTTCACTGACTTCAGGAAAAAGATTGGAAATTGAATCAGAATGTTAAGTCATTTCTATGTCTTCTTTCTTTCCATAGTTTCTTGTTTATTATTAGCAGTATTATTGTCTTCTTAGAGATTGGTTCGTCTATGCAACTAAACAAAAGACTGTTTTTAGGCCATACACGTTTTATTTCCTTTTATTTATAAAGCATCATCGAGGGCGAGTAATACATGTTTGTTTCATTTTGTAATAAATGCGTTGTATATCCTCTTATTGTTAAGTAAGAAATAACCTTTGGAGAGCAAGTTTTGTAACATTAAATTATTGTTTGATCCTGTCTACGATTTTTTGGGACGCTTCTATCACATATGTGTTTCCTTGGATTTTATCTCGCTCTTTGTAATCCAGGTCGTCTGGTTTTCGACGTTCGCATGTACGTTTCATCTAAACACTTGATTTTCACTGTATGTTTTTCTAAAAGGTATGTTTCTTATTGTATTTACTGTTTATGGTTTTGCCAACAGTCGCAGCACACCGTCACGACACACACTGTTGCGAAAGTTGTTACTGTTTGACATGTGGAACGACGCTAGCGCCCCAAGCGGTAAGAAAGCAGCCACATGCGTCGTAAGGATAATGTTTGTTTTTAATTATTTCTACGTAATTAACGAAGTTATCAAGAGACATGAATTATCCTGAAATACATGTAAAACACCCGAATCACACTGATTCAGTGACATAAGCTACCATTAATTCATAAAATGTTTTTGAATATATATTTGCAGATTATTCCGCTGAAAGCAAGAGAATATAAAGATATTTCATACATGAGACAAATACATTTCCGTTACTGTCTGTTGTTACTATTGTAGGCACTTTCCTTTACGTTTCAAATATTTTTATGGGTTCCAATGATTCGCCCTTTCTTACACTTCATTTGACTTTCTAATAAACGAATATTTTTATAAATGTAATTACTTTTGCTTCAAAAACGAATGTGATGAAGATTCTTGCCGTTTGTAGCTCAGATTTAGCAACATGTATAGAATTGGTTTCTCCTGTGTTGGGAAACAGTTCCTCACAAAACTAAATAGTCACAAATGTGGTGTAATTGTTTTGTTATTGTCAATTTTTATGACACTACATACACTTCTTATTGTAAAAACTACGTTCATACCAATATAAACATTAGTATTCGCACTCATCCGGTATCGTGTTAGGAAATGTCGCTTGCTATCAACTTGGGGCGCTGCTATCGCTACTTCTCAGTGGCTAACGTCCTCATTGAGTTTGGGCATTTATTTACTTCTTGCTCACTGCGATGTCTCTATGAGAAAATTTTCGTGTAATGTTTGTAATTTTCTGTTGTGATTATTTATTCTAATAATTTTCATATCCGTTCCATGTTATATTTTTCATGCGTATGCTTTATCATGTATTCAGAAAATGTAGAATGCCTATTTTCATTCTTCCAGCTTCTTACGTATTATTTATATCTAGTTCTGAAATTTCTCCCTGTCATTCCAAAATACATTGATTTGCATTCTTGACATTCAATCTGATACATATCCGATCCTTCGTATTTGGTTTTTCTTTTACTGGTGTGTGTAAATATAACTTTAATCTGTCTCCTCTGTATGCTATGTGTAATCCCTTTCTCTTCAATATATTTGCTATCCTGCGTGTGTATGTTAACGTGTGCCATTTATTTTTGTTACCCACAAATGTTTCTGTTCTGTGTGTAGTGTAGTATCTGTTTGGCTGTGGAGTTTTGTGCCTTTTGTGTTCTCTGTTTATTATCAATGTTAGGACTTTGATTAGAAAATTGATTCTTCCGGCTTACGAGCCCAGTGCGTTAACTGATGGACGCTACTGGGCACTGCAAATATTTAAAGTAATTCACCGAGTGAGGGAGTCTTTGGAAATCCCTTGTTTACTTGATGCAGATATTACGAGCAAGGTCACTATCTAGAGCGACTTGGCCTACTTTCCCAGCAGGAGAACGTCTGCGGAGGACAACTGGACTACGCGACGTCTTTGCTCCACATCCTCCCGGCTGTAACTCTGGATGCATGTCCAGCGGAGATCGAGGTCACCCTTTTTGTGGTGGGCGGTCGTGATTGGCGAGCTCATTTCCTCCGGAGACAATGGAGAGAAAGGAGGCGCAGCTCTCTCAGAGGAGGCAGGGGCAGAGTCTGCACCATCCACCACCGAGCTGCGGTCATCTCTGCCGCGTGCGAGGAAATGCGGCCCCTGACCGCACCGCCGGAGAAAGCCTTTTTCCCCAAAGTTCACCCACTTATCTCTAGTTACTGTAAATTAACACACTGTCGTCCGCCTCGGTACCAGCGCTGTCATCGCAGGGGATGGCTAAGCGAAGGGAGCCGGTTTCGATTCCCGGCAGGGTCGGAGATTTTCCCCACTTGGGGACTGGATGCTGTGTTGTCTTAACGTTCGTATCGTTATAATTGACACTACTAGTGAGATGGGTGAATACGCTCGACCCAAAAGTCAATAAATTGCAAAAAGAGCCCTCCCTGTCCCGATTCCGGACTTTAACTTACAGTACATTGTGTTTCAAGAGCAACAGTGAGTATTTTAAGAGATGGAATTACGGCCTAAATTCAATAAAACATTTCGTATAATATCTACGTTATTTCTATTGGTTGCAAAGAAACAACATTTAGAATGTAACCCAAACAAAATCTCACAGAAAGTGTTAAGCAAAAGGCATTTGATTAAGTTCAAAGTTAATTTTTATAAATTCCACCGCCGATTTCAATGTACTTTCGAATTCTCTTGAGAACACCACATGTTGCTCTTCATAGGTCGTCTCTGCGCTCTTTTATGAAGGCATTACTATTCAGAATCCAAACGGCCAATTTGTTTTTCTTTTAATTTTTATTTGTAGTCTTCTCTTTTCTGTCATCTCACAGCCAAAATCTTGGTGACCAAGAAAAGTGACAATTTCTGCCAAGCCATTTATTGAGGAATATTAAATTTAGATGATATGCCACCTGACGTTTAGAATGTGCAGAGGCCCTGTCATGCTGGAACAACATATGCATCCTTCTAGCCAAAGGAGCATCGTTTACATCTACGAACTCTGCAAGCTACCGTACGGTGCGTTGTGGAGGCTACGTTATAGAACTACATTTCCATTCCTGTTCCATTCGCAAATACATCGAGGGAAGAACGACTGTCACATGCATTCTCTTTTCTTATGTTCGTGGTCCTTACGCAAAATCTACCTGGCAGCAGTAGGATCGTTCTATAATCAGCTGCAAATGCCGGTTCTCTAAATTTTCTCAGTTGCGTTCCTGGAAAAGAACGTCGCCTTCCCTCCAGGAATTCTCATTGGGGTACCCAAAGCATCTCCGTAATACCTGTGTGTTGATCAAAGCTACAGATAGCAAATCTAGCAGCCCGCCTCTGAACTGCTTAGATGTTTTCCTTTAATCTGATCCGGTAGTGATCTCAAACACTCAAGCAGTACTCAAGAATGGGTCGCACCAGTTTTCTACGTATATGCGGTCTTCTTTACATTTTCCTTAAACTCTTCCCGTTCACCTTTTCCACTACAATTCTCACATGCTCATGCCGCTTTATATCGCTTTGCAATGTTACGCCCAACTATTTAGTCGACCGGACTACGTCAAGTAACAGACTAGTAATGCTTCAATCGAACATTAAGGGATTGTTTTTCTTACTCATTCGCATCAACTTACTTATTTCTGCATTTAGAACAAGCTGGTATTCATAAAACCAGCTAGAAAATTTTCTACGTCATCTTGTATCCACCAATGGTCATGCAACGACGACACATTCCCGCACGCCGGAACATCATCAGCAAACAGCAGCAGATTGTTGTTCACGCTGTCCGTCAGAGCATTTATGTATATACAGAGTAAGAGCGGTTCTATCACACTTCCCTGGAGCATTCTTGACGATATTATCGCCTCTGATGAACATCGCCGCCGACAACGTATTGCGTTCTGTTATTTAAGTACGAGTCCGCAGCTCGTGGTCGTGCGGTAGCGTTCTCGCTTCACACGCCCGGGTTCCCGGGTTCGATTCCCGGCGGCGTCAGGGATTTTCTCTGCCTCGTGATGACCGGGTGTTGTGTGCTGTCCTTAGGTTAATTAGGTTTAAGTAGTTCTAAGTTCTAGGGCACTGATGACCACAGATGTTAAGTCCCATAGTGCTCAGAGCCATTTAAGTACGAGCCATTCCCATATCCGGAAATATTATCTTCCAATAACGCTAAAAGCTTATTTTCAAGAGAGTTTAGGCAACGGGGATGTTTAAGACGATGCGGTAACACAATAGGCCCAATCAACTGATCAGCTATCATACTACACCACACAATTACAGAGAAGCGTTCTTGAAAATGTGTCTCCACAAAGCCACTCGAGTTTTCTTCTGATCACCGATGTGAGTTACGAATGTTATTGACACAGTAAATGAATGGGCATCGTCGCCGATTTACCAGTAACAAACGACAAAATTCCAATCATACACGTTGGGTTCGGTTATTGTGGGGGAGGAGACGAGACAGCTAGGTCATCGGTCTCATCGGATTAGGGAAGGACGGGGAAGGAAGTCGGCCGTGCCCTTTCAAAGGAACCATCCCGGCATTTGCCTGGAGCGATTTAGGGGAATCACGGAAAACCTAAATCAGGATAGCCGGACGCGGGATTGAACCGTTGTCCTCCCGAATGCGAGTCCAGTGAGCGCCACCTCGCTCGGTCATATTTCATCTCCTCCTTGAAAGTATTGAATCCGCTGTAAATAATATGGGAAACGTCATGTCCACCACCTGTTTTACCAACTGAGTAATGTTTTCTACTTCATGCACACTGTGCTCCTTTGCACGTTCAGATAAAATATGACAGCCAATCTCAAGTAGTTTTGTAAAAAATGTGGCAGTCTGTGGTTAGGAAATCGTTTACCGTGTTCTCTACAAGCAGCAGCATCATTTTCATTACAAAACCTGTACACAAATGGTTCAAATGGCTCTGAGCACTATGGGACTTAACATCTATGGTCATCAGTCCCCTAGAACTTAGAACTAATTAAACCTAACTAACCTAAGGACATCACACACATCCATGCCCGAGGCAGCATTCGAACCTGCGACCGTAGCGGTCACGCGGTTCCAGACTGAAGCTCCTAGAACCGCACGGCCACACCGGCCGGCCCTGTACACAAATATCGGCACACTTAGCGTTTGTAATCATGTGGAGCAAAATACAATTACATAAACTCAAGCAGAACTTCATAATTTGAACTTCAAAACAAAAATATCTGGCGACCTATAAATACGTCACAACTGGAGTAGCAAGACGCGAAATGAAAATTTATCTACGAGGGTCATTCAGTAATTAATGAGGCAATTTGGTCTGGAGAAAAAACTATACTTTGTCTACTTTTCAACATAACCCTCTAGAACATTTATGCAATTGCTCCAACGGGCTGCAAGCCTTTTTATTCCGGCTGCAAAGAACTCTGTATCTTGATGTTTGAATCAATATCCCACAAACTTTTCCATGTTCTCGTCGTCCTGGAACCTCTTCCCACGTAATGCCTCTTTCAGTGCACCAAACAAATGGAAATCACTAGGTGCTAAATCAGGACTGTAGGGGAGATGAGGCAGTACTTCCCATTTTGTCGATGGTTTCACGGGTTAGTTGAGCAACATGAGGACGTGCGTTGTCTTGCTGGAGAATCAAACCTCTCCTCTGAGATCCATGATCTCTCTCTCATGGCTGGCTCCACCTTGTTTAAAAGCAAATCCGAGTAGTATTGGCTGTTCATTGTACGCTGCTCTTCGAGATAAACACAAAAAAAAACTGCACCTTCAGCATCCCAAAACACCGTTAATGTGACTTTTCCTGCTGATGCTTGGGTTTTGAATTTTCTCTTGACAGTTGAGTATGTGTGCTTCCACTCCATGCTTTATCTTTTTGAGTGGGGCTCATAATAGTGAACCCAAATTTCATCACAAGTTAAAAGAAGTGCTCACCTTCTCTTTCATAACTTTCCTTTAGCTCTGTGCGCACTCTAAACCTTGTTTCCTTGTGTAGCCGCGTCAACTCCTTATCGACCCATCTTGCACATATTTTGCGATACTTCAGCTTGTTACAGATAATGTTACAAACTGTACCAATACTAACTCGAACCTTATCAACTATCATTTTCGCAGTTACTCTGCGGTCGGCACGAATAATGTCATCAATTCCATTTTCATGTGAGGGAGTTGAAACTGCAACTGGTCGGCCAGAAAGGTGTTCGTCAGTCACTGAGTCGCGACCATTTTTGAACTGCTCTAGGCGCTTGTAAAAATTTGCAGGATCCATACAACCTTCACCATAAACATTAGACATTCTACAGTATATATTCACTGCTTTCTCACCTTCAACAAGTAAAAAACGAATAACAGAACGTTGTTCAACTAATGTGGACGTTTCAAGCGGACTCGCCATCTTGAAATGTATTTTTGAGGCTATAAACAAAACAATGTTGATACATCAGCTGATCAGGGCTCATCCCAGTGATGTCATCTTAAAGCCATAAAAGTACCAAATTTGCCCTACTAATAGTTTTTTGCCCAGACCAATTTGTCTCTTTAATTATTGAATGACCCTCGTATGTAGCCAGCTGTATCACTGTAATCAATAAAAGCTGACATTTTATATGAAATGTTTTATTCGAATTAGTCTATAATAACACATTGCTCTTGAAGCATCACGTACTAGGGCTGGAACTTTAATAGTGGCAACTATTTATTTGCAGCTCGTACAAAATAGATACATGTTTCAAAGTTTTACTGACCTTCAAAGTAATCACCAGCATTGTGTATAACCCGTTGCCAGCGATGTGGAAGTCGTAGGATACTCCTAGCAGTGCCAGTTGTGTTGACAGTTCGAGCGACGCGGTCTAATGCCCGACGAATTTGTAGCAGTTCTGAAGCGAACGCCGTGAAGTGTTTCCTTCAGTTTAGAAATCGAGATGAACTCACGAGGACTTAAGTCAGGGGAGTGCAGGAGGTGGTATAGTACTTAGAAGCCCCAACAGTCAAACAAATCAGTAACAGCTTGCTCTGTACGTGCTTGAGCGTTGTCCTGTAAAATGATGCTCAGGTCCTGTAGAAAGTGTCATCACTTCTGTCTCTATGCTGTTCATTTTTGGAATGCAACCTACGACCAGCTTAGAGACAGAAGTGATGACAATGGTCAAGCACGCACAGTGCAAGCTGTTACTGATTTGTTTGCCTGATGGGGCTGCTAAGTGGTATACTACCTACGGCACTACCATGACTTAAGCCCTCGTGAGTTCAACTCGATTTCTAAACTGAAGGAAACACTTCACGGGATTCGCTTCAGTACTACTACAAATCCGTCGGGCAATAGACCGCGCCGCTCGAACTGTCAACACAACTGGCACTGCTAAGAGTATCCTACGACTTCCACATCGCTGGCAACGGGTTATACACAATGTTGGTGACTACTTTGAAGGTCAGTAAAATTTTGAAACACGTATCTATTTTGTACGAGCTGTAAATAAATAGTTGCCACTATTTAAGCTCCAATCCTCATATTTCAGTAGAGGCTAGCCTTTGCAAAACGTAATTATTTATACGTTATTCTAACGAAATGTCAGAAGATAGAGTCACGAAAGGCAGACCTACATTTATGGCATTTGTAGATTTAGAGAAAGCTTTTGACAATGCTGACTGGACTACAGTCTTTGAAATTCTGGAGGTAGCAGGGATAAAAAAGCAAAGTAACTGACTTTGACCGAAAGGCTGAGAATATATAAAATGCAGACTTGTAGTAGTGAGAAAAGCATTTCTGAAAAAGAGAGATTCTTTAACATCTTCTCTACACGTAAAAATTCAAGTTCCCTGGTCGCCTCTTTCTATATGCTCGGTATAATCGCAAGAGTTTTGATAAGGTTTTTACTGATAGGTAGACTGATTTATGAAGAATGTTTATGTATATAATTCATAAACGTTTCGTGCAGATTGGCTGAACTATGATGAATTTGTGAACCGCTGGTGTGTAATGATGCCATTTCATCTAGCGTTGAACCACAGAATTCTTGGATTGAAAGCTCTCCTCGGAGAGATTTAGCAATGACCAAACTGAGTGCTCTGCTTCCTCTGATTCACTGACAACAGTAGGACCGCTACATGACACCTTAAAAAAAAATAGGATGGAGTGTCATTCAGAAACTCATAGCGGATAACGAGAAAATTTCGGAAGACTACTACAGATGTTAAGGGAGAATGGAGCGGGAGGGGGGGGGGGGGAGGGTGCATTTCGGAAAAGACTACATTTTGAGACTGCTTGCCTCATATTATGGAAAACTTAAAACTTTTCCGGTGAACCAGTTCAGCAAGGGATGCTCTTTGGACCCGTTCACATAACAGATTTTACAGATTTCTGCTTTCCTTCAATCATAAGTAGATTCGGATACGATTCTTTGCGTGGCAGTTAGAATAAGTCTGCAACAAAGAATTTCTAAACAATGAATCAGCGCATACTATGGTTTGTAAGAGGAGTGCTGTCACGGGCTACACATCTACAGCGGGCATGTTTCGTTCTGTTTCATTTTCTTTTATTTGTGGCATTCGGATCCACTCGGCCAGCCTCCGATACATGATATGCTACAAAAATTCAGACATATTCAATCATACACACGCATGCACCCACGATTCACATAAAGTATTTACATTGGTTGTACACACATTAATTAATCACGGTGTGCATCCATCGTTGCAACGAAATGTCAGCGAAGCGCCAATTACATTTGGGGCAGATAACGTTCATGCTTCTTAATAAGTATGTTGGCGTAAACTGCTTACATCATTTCATTTATATTACATGGATGATATTTAGTCACCTAACACTGTTCACGGAATTTTATGCATAAAACAACGCTGTCACCCGTGGACAACTTTACCGTTATTTCAGCCAAATCCACTGGCCACAGACGGTTATTACTACCCGTGTGGATCCTGGGCGAGTCGCTTGTCTACTATAACTTTAAATATTTTCCAAAGGCATTTGGCTGGATCGTAGTCTTGTAAGGAGGTAAAACGTAGAAGACAAACAGTCCAGACAAGGCGACACTAGAAGCTTTTCAGAAGTAGTATTATAGAAGTATACTAGAGATTAGGAGGATCCATTGGATAACTAATGATGAGGAAATGAATCGAATTGTAGAGAAAAGGTGTTTAAGGTCCAACTTGACTGCAAAGGTTTCTAGAACACATCCTGATGTACAAAGTATAAGTCTGTCTGGTAACAGAGGGCGTGGTGGGGGGGGGGGGGGGCGGAGGAGGAGGAGGAGGAGGAGGAGGAGGGAGGGGATAAAAACTGTAGAGGGAGACCAAAGGATGAATACAGAAGTAGGTTCAAAGTGCATGTACAAGGTAGGTCAGAAGTCACGATCGTAACTGTTTAATGTTATTGTATTGAAACAAGAAGCAACATGAAAGTCAAACAGAAATTGTATTTAACAGAAAAAGATACATGCAAAAATGGAATAACACAGAAACAAATGTTTTACACACTTCTCACATATTTCAAACTCTCTGTATGCTGACCCTCATTCTCGACGTAGAGTTATATTCACTGCCATGTGCGTCTGCTTGCCCAGCGCATTTCGGCAGTGACCATTTTCATGGTTGTCTTTTGTCCAGAGACAAACATTTCGTGGTTAATAACAATAAACTATTTCCAATATGTTCACATATAAACTCAGAGTGTTATATCAACGAAATAAGCGCCTGTGGACATTTATTATCCACCTCTTCTGAACATCCCGCTTTCATTTTATTTCCAGAAACTGCTTCAATACATTGATCCATCACCTATTAGAGTCATCAGTCATTACAATTAATAAATTTTTCGAAATTCAAGAAATAATAGTCACATACTTGGCCAAGCAGAGGTTGCAGTATCAGACGCCATTCCAGTTCGCCAGAAGGTAGGAGCGTCTTCTTTGTCTAAATCCTTTGTCACCGAAACATATTGACAGCAGAGTTGTGAACAAAATAAACTGTGATGTACATTTGTTCAGAGCATAGTAAGCAGTTGTATTTCGAGTTGACATTTCCGAATGAAGACTTTTTCCTTTTAACTGACGAGACAAACTATTTATTTAGAAGTATTCTCAGAGATGCACCAAATCGTCTGAAGGTCGCCAACTTCGTTACTCATCATGCGCATTCGTACGGCCATCTTTTAAAGCTCTCACCCAGTTCCGTACTATCCCATTACTCATAAGTCTGAGTAAGTATTCTTCATGCAGTTCTTACACAATATTTAAATTATCTAAAGTTATCCTCCGGTGCAGATTTCTACGATGATGTTATTCAAATATGTTTGTACGATATGATAAGTGCCTTAATATTGGTGGGAATCATTTAGAAAATCAAATTAAAGAACAGGCTTTCATGTGAAAACAAAATTGCTAAGAAAAGTCTACTTTTACAGAATAAAATTCAGTCATCAGTAGCAAATATATTTCTATTACGCTTTACCGGTTTCGACAAATAAATTTTCCATCTTCAGGAGCCTATAAAATTATGGATATTATAAATCTTTAGAGCTTGGCTACACATTTATGTAATGTGTAAGAAGTATATTACAGGAACTAACTTAGTATTGGTTTAGAAATTGTCATATCTTCTTTCTGAAAGCATAATTCCATGATATGACCACAAATATACATATTATATGTGATTGTTGTAAACACAGATTGAAAATTTACAGTAACCGAATCGCAATGCGCATATGTCAAGTTGTTGTGCTGGCAGCAAGGAACACATATAAAAGCATATCAATATGTAATCATGCTATACAAAGAAGTTATACATAATATGTCTGAAAAAATATGGTACATAGTTTTAATATATAAAAAGAATGAGCTAATTTTCACATTTTATAAAAGATGATATGCAATCAAAATAGTGTGTTTTTAGGGCTCATTATAATATTTTATAAGAGATGATATGCAATCAAAATTTTGGTTTTTTTTTAATGCTAGTTGGTAATTCAACAAGTCTTTTGAATTTAGGTGGAAATATTTATATAGTTAAAATTCTTCTAAAAGGTTCACTCTGTAGCCCTTGTCAACTATGTGCATAATTTCCATGTTATCCAAGGACAGGGCAGGAAGTCAGTGTTTCTCTGTTTTGAAATGTGCTACAAAAGTTTACTTATCTGAATTCTCGATGTCTTTGTTGAGCAAGTGCCCACGAAAGCGGGTCTTAAATACCCTTCCTATCTCTCCTATATAAAACCTCTGACATATATTACATTGTATTTTGCAGGTACTACAGATTCGAGAAATTTTTCTATTGAAGGTTTCTCATTATGTATAAAGAGCACTTTGGTAGTATTGTTGGTGGTAAAGGATAGAGTGATGTCATTTTTAAATAAATTCGCTATACAATATGCAGTGTCACCTGGTAATAGGATTGTAATGTATTTCTCAACAGTAAGGCAATTTTTATTGAGTGCAGAGAAATTTATACTTTTGTTGGTTTTATTATTATAAACTTTTTGTACAAGCATTGCTTGATATCCATTTTTGACTGCTTCTACTTCAAGTTATTACGTTCGGCAGCAAAAGTAGAAGGGGTTATGGGCACCTCTGTAATACGGTCGGTCACAGCGTAGACGAATGCCAGTTTTTATTTAAGGGGATGACAAGAAGAGGCATGAATGATGTAATCTGTTGCAGTCGGTTTCCTGTTTGACGAAACCGTCCAAGCTTTATAAAAATTTATTTGCAATTGAAGAATGAATTTTATTCTGAAAGATATATACTATAGTTGCACAAAATTAAAGCCTTGAACAAAATAAAAAAGTATGTTTATTTCAAAACGGTAGTTAATTAAAAAACACCCAAACAAATGCTCACATAAGGTGTTAAGGAAAAAGATGATTAAGTTCAAGTTGATTTTTACACAGGGTGATTCAGGTCCCCATACCGATGTCTTTTTTGCAGCCTGCAGTTCTATATCTGGCTTTCAAAAACCATTCGAAAGCTGTCCATATTCTCTCGCTCGCTACACCCAAATTATTAGTACTACAGAAAAAAAACGAACAGGACCATTTTGTGGGAAATTTAATAAAATTAAATGTTGTAGTGGGATACGTTTTCGCTAGAGGCCGCAGTTTTCCAGTTATTCAAGAAAAACATACAAAACTGACCTTCAAGCGCACCCCCATTCCCACACTCAGCATCCACCGATCAGGATTTCTAATGCGTCGTTTATGGCACTCCCTCCTACCAATGTGCAAGAATATGCGACGGCACGAATTATTTCCCAGATTCGACCTTCTTTGGTCTTAATTGACTGGGCTTATTTCACCCCAGGCTACTCGAACACTAAAAAATTGTAAATCTTATGTCTGTATAAATTTTACCTAACAACTGGGTGACGCTCTAACAGTTGTATCTCTGCAACTTATAGAAATTGGACGCACGTTATATGGAATAATTTATTCGCAATTGTCTACACTTCTACATATCAAAAATTTACATTTTCTCCTGAAGCACCGTGTATAGCATAATTTACATGAAATGCATTCGCAATTACCAATACATATAACCTCCAGCTAGCCGGCCGCGGTGACCGTGCGGTTCTGGCGCTGCAGTCCGGAACCGCGGGACTGCTACGGTCGCAGGTTCGAATCCTGCCTCGGACATGGGTGTGTGTGATGTCCTTAGGTTAGTTAGGTTTAAGTAGTTCTAAGTTCTAGGGGACTTATGACCTAAGATGTTGAGTCCCATAGTGCTCAAAACCATTTGAACCTCCAGCTGTATAGTTGAATGACGATAAGGAAATTATGTGCCGGATGGGTACTCGAACTCCGCTTTACGTGATCGATCGCCAGGCCTAAACTTTCATATGCATGCATGTATGTCCGAAAGAACACTGCACTGTACTTGTTACTAACGCAGACCCTGCAGTATCTTATTGCATCATGGTTTGTGGGGAAATGCTAACGGTACCTTACGGTGAACGCCCACATATTCTCATTCTAGATTATATTATAGTGACCTTTTGACCCTCTGGTGGGTGTAATCTGAACCTGCCATGCGCCACCCTAATGTCAACAGTCAGTCGATCCGTCGTGCACGCACGTACACTGAAGAGCCAAAGAAACTGGTACACCTGCCTAATACACTCCTGGAAATGGAAAAAAGAACACATTGACACCGGTGTGTCAGACCCACCATACTTGCTCCGGACACTGCGAGAGGGCTGTACAAGCAATGATCACACGCATGGCTCAGCGGACACACCAGGAACCGCGGTGTTGGCCGTCGAATGGCGCTAGCTGCGCAGCATTTGTGCACCGCCGCCGTCAGTGTCAGCCAGTTTGCCGTGGCATACGGAGCTCCATCGCAGTCTTTAACACTGGTAGCATGCCGCGACAGCGTGGACGTGAACCGTATGTGCAGTTGACGGACTTTGAGCGAGGGCGTATAGTGAGCATGCGGGAGGCCGGGTGGACGTACCGCCGAATTGCTCAACACGTGGGGCGTGAGGTCTCCACAGTACATCGATGTTGTCGCCAGTGGTCGGCGGAAGGTGCACGTGCCCGTCGACCTGGGACCGGACCGCAGCGACGCACGGATGCACGCCAAGACCGTAGGATCCTACGCAGTGCCGTAGGGGACCGCACCGCCACTTCCCAGCAAATTAGGGACACTGTTGCTCCTGGGGTATCGGCGAGGACCATTCGCAACCATCTCCATGAAGCTGGGCTACGGTCCCGCACACCGTTAGGCCGTCTTCCGCTCACGCCCCAACATCGTGCAGCCCGCCTCCAGTGGTGTCGCGACAGGCGTGAATGGAGGGACGAATGGAGACGTGTCGTCTTCAGCGATGAGAGTCGCTTCTGCCTTGGTGCCAATGATGGTCGTATGCGTGTTTGGCGCCGTGCAGGTGAGCGCCACAATCAGGACTGCATACGACCGACTCACACAGGGCCAACACCCGGCATCATGGTGTGGGGAGCGATCTCCTACACTGGCCGTACACCACTGGTGATCGTCGAGGGGACACTGAATAGTGCACGGTACATCCAAACCGTCATCGAACCCATCGTTCTACCATTCCTAGACCGGCAAGGGAACTTGCTGTTCCAACAGGACAATGCACGTCCGCATGTATCCCGTGCCACCCAACGTGCTCTAGAAGGTGTACAACTACCCTGGCCAGCAAGATCTCCGGATCTGTCCCCCATTGAGCATGTTTGGGACTGGATGAAGCGTCGTCTCACGCGGTCTGCACGTCCAGCACGAACGCTGGTCCAACTGAGGCGCCAGGTGGAAATGGCATGGCAAGCCGTTCCACAGGACTACATCCAGCATCTCTACGATCGTCTCCATGGGAGAATAGCAGCCTGCATTGCTGCGAAAGGTGGATATACACTGTACTAGTGCCGACATTGTGCATGCTCTGTTGCCTGTGTCTATGTGCCTGTGGTTCTGTCAGTGTGATCATGTGATGTATCTGACCCCAGGAATGTGTCAATAAAGTTTCCCCTTCCTGGGACAATGAATTCACGGTGTTCTTATTTCAATTTCCAGGAGTGTATGTAGGGCCCCAGCGAGCACGCAGAGGTGCCGCAACACGACGTGGCATGGACTCGACTAACGTCTGAAGTAGTGCTGGAGGGAATTGACACAATGAATCCAGCAGGGCTGACCATAGATCCGCAAGAATACGAGGAGGTGGAGATCTCTTCTGAACAGCACGTTGCAAGACACCCCAGATATGCTCAATAATGCTCATGTCTGAGGCGTTTGCTAGCCAGCGAAAGTGCTTAAACTCAGAATAGTGTTCCTGGAGCCATTCTGTAGCATTTCTGGACGTGTGGCGTGTGTAATTGCCAAAGCCCGTCAGATTGCACAATGGACATGAATGAATGCAGGTGACCATACAGGATGCTTACGTACGTGTCACCTGTCAGAGTCGTATCTAGACGTATTAGGGCTTCCACATCACTCCAACTGCACACGGACCACACCATTACAGAGCCTCCAACAGCATGAACAGTAGCCTGCTGACATGCAGGGTCCATGGATTCATGAGGCTGTCTCCATACCCGAACACGTCCATCCGCTCGTTAAAATTTGAAACGAGACTCGTCCGACCAGGCAACATGTCTCCAGTCATCAAGAGTCCAATGTCGGCGTTGACGGGCCCAGGCGAGGCGTATAGCTTAGTGTCGTGCAGTTATCAGGGGTACACGAGTGGGCCTTCGGCTCCGAAAGCCCATATCGATGATGTTTCGTTGAATGGTCCGCACGCTGACACCTGTTGATGGCCCAACAGTGAAATGTGCAGTAATTTGCCAAAGTGTTGCACTGAAAGGGTACAGTACTGTCCGACATTGAAAATAGGTACAATATTCTTCGTTATTCTTGTCAGAACAACATATTTTTTGTAATAATAACTCAATTTCACTTAATACACCGAAGCCGTATACCAGTGTAGGAAAGAAGAACAATTTATTTATTTAATTGATCACATGTGCCCTCCCACAAAATAAATCCCTACATCCAGTTTGGTGAGATCTGTGAAATGAATGAATGTATGGTCGTCTGCTAATCACAGATAGTGAATGTGCAATATATGTTCATCTTTGAGACGGTCCTTTGGTCACCTTTGGTGGAACCAAAGAGATGAAATTTACCTGAGCTTTGAGCGCCTGAAATGTGGCTGACCAGTACGGTAGCATGATGCTCCCCCACCTCGGCTGAGGTGCGGGATGACCTGAAGAACGGCCATGTTTCAGCACTCTGGCGCTGGATCTTGTGTTGGTAAGACCTGTCTTAGGTGTGCTCCGTAAAGACAAAAGAGTGGAGAAAATGGTATGCATGTGAAATACTTATGAGTAGTTTGGAATAATTATTTCTCTATTTCCGGAACTTTGGGGGGGGGGGGGGGAGAATTAAATGACAGGCAGGTAATATTAAGGGGATCATAGTAATCTTCGGAAGTGACCAACGGTCACAGTGAAACCACGTGCAGCAATAAGTTGAAATACTTGCGAGTGCTAGTACTAAGTTGAAATACTTGCGAGTGCTAGTACTAAGCTGAAATACTTGCGAGTGCTAAAGTTAAACTGAATTACTGGCGTGTGTACTATAAGTTGGAAATATTTAAGAAATGCCGTATGCAGGACTTGAAATTAGAGACGAGCACTTCCACATGGTGAATACTGTGTGAGTCTCAATCTGTGTATGAGACAAAGGGTAAAGAGAAGTACTCGTCCAAGGTATCAGTTGAGGACTCGTGTGTGTGACGAATATGATCTTAATATTACTTTGCGTGTTATGTTTCCGTGTGACGCTAGATTCAAACTCTAATACTCAGAGAGAAGCAAGGTGAGTCAGCCGTCTATCCAGCAATATCCTCCAGAGTTCGTAGTAGGAAAGAAAAGTTACGAAGTGGGTCAGTGTGGTGTGAAACTGGGATGAATACTAAATAAAGTGGGAAAGCTGAAAGTGAAGTGATTCTAACCGTTGTGACTATTCTTTGTGACGTATTCTATGTTGCCAGTGTGATGTATTTCATGTAATTTAAGTATGTGTGGTTTGCAAGGGAGAGTAGCAAGATAGGTTCAGAGGCAGTGGGTGATGCATGTTCCTTTTTGTACCGCTCGGTCTGGAGTAAATTTTCGTGATGATGGGTGTGAGAGTCGAAGTGTGAGATGTGGCAAAAGATCCACCATCCTATCCAGAAAGTGCACTGTAGCGTTAGATAATTTCGAGACCATAACATAGGGAATCACCAATGTAAAGTCATGCCCACTGGGCGTACTTCTCATGTGCAATTCTTGTATAAAATGTAATGGTGTGTTTAGGTTATCTTTGAATCATAATAGAATTTATCGGAATAAAAAAGATAGTGAACAGAAAAAGATTGGTGGCCTTGTTCTTCGAATAGTGTGTAGTCATGATATCCAGAATTTATAATGTGTGCGCCTTCATATTCAGTGCGATGGCAACGTGTTGTTCATAGCCGTTGGGTAAGAAAGAAAATGTGGTATTGCCAGAGCGTAGTGAACAATCAGAGTTGTGGAAATTCCTAATAGTCAGATGTGCGTTATCCGTTTCCGTTGCGTAGTATTCAAACAGGAGAATAATTTGTAGCTTAATTGTGGGTACTAGAGCTCATGATCAGTCATTGATGTTACTCGTGAAATAAGAATAAATCCGCTCGCTTGGCAGACCACTCATCTTGCAGACCTGACTGCTTGATGCCACAGTATGAGCAAGGCATGTGGGTGCCTCTCAGCACTTTTGTTACGTTGAACGATTCTCTTCAGCCGTCGTTGGTCCCGTTCTTGCAGGACCTTTTTGCGGCCGCAGGGATGTCGGAGATTTGGTGTTTTACCAGATTTCTGATTTTCACGGTACGCTCGTGAAATGGTCATACGGGAAATTCCCCACTTCTTCGCTACCTCGGAGATTCTGTGTCCCATCGCTCGTGCGCCGACTGTAACATCACGTTCAATCTCACTTAAAACTTGATAACCTGCCATTGTAGCAGCTGTAAACGATCTAACAACTGCGCCAGACACTTGTTGTCTTACATTGGCGTTTCTTGCGCAGCGCCGTATTCTGCGTTTACGTATCTCTGTATTTGAATACGCATGCCTATACCAGTTTCTTTGGCGCTTCAGTGTAGTTTCTCCATCGGGCGGAGGGAGGTCGCGAAGCTGATTTCTCTCATCGTGTTACGGCGGCGGTGGGCGCAGAGGAGCAGAAAGCAAAAACGGCGCCTGACAATGCGGAAGGGCCGGCCGGCAAGCGACCTACTAGCTCGCCGACGACAAAAGCGCCCGCGGCGGCTTCTGCAGCAGCGCTTCCTGACGGCGTGAAGCCGTCGGCACACGGACCGTGCTGCCGAACGTTAACGTTGGGCGTGCCAAGTTCAACGTGCTGCTGAACACTCAGGAACGATGTGACTTGTGCATACGGTACGTGGGCCCCACCGTGGTATACGCGATCGCAACGCACTCCAGCGGCAGTTGAGGGATGTTTCTAGTTCGTAAATCACACTGTCTACTCAACGGGCGCGCGTAAAATTCCCACGTTAGCTCTGTTGAAACGCACATTTCCTCCATCGTCCACGAAAAGGAAAGTACCATGTCCAGTCAATAAGGACACAGGCTTATAAAAGTTCCATTACAAACAGCGCGGTACGAATCTGGAATACTTCTCTGCATAAGATAAACATTATTTCATCATTCCCACATTTTGGTAAAACCCCAAGATCAGTCTTACTTGACCAGTGTTCCTGCCCAGTAGCAGAATCGTTGCAACATGTGAATTACGAAGCGTAAAAGATAAAGGAGCAAAATATCTTTATACAAGTAGCGCAAGCTGTCTGTAGATTAAGCCAATCGAACAGTCACCACTCAAAAAAAGGTGAACTTATATTTACATAACATCAAATATTATAGTATATACTTACATTAAGCTAATTTTAAAGTATCAGAACCTAATAAAAACGGAAATGTTAGGAAAAAAAGTTGTGGAACTGGCACGAAGCGAACCACAGCCCCTACAAACAACTCAACAGCGAGCAGTGACGCTACTCATTACGCTACACGAATAACGTACGACTACCATTTAATCATAGTATCTTACGTCCTGCTGAAAACCTTAATCGTAGATATGTTACTAACTCAAATTTAATTATAACAAATTGTACCAAGAACAATGCGTTTTTGGTGGATCTTCAGTGTGTCACTGCCTTCAAATAGCCTACTCCCATAATACACAAGTTACAATAATTCTTTTGGCACGAACATGATGTTTCTCATTATTTTATTGGAATGAATCACACAACTAACAAAGGATTTTCCAGTGATTCTCAATTTGCTGGTGCTCAGAAACGGCATATATACATGTAGGCTTGAAATGAATGCCAATATGGCGCCTCGTAACTCTGTACTGAAGGGAGACGGCGTGCGTGTGACGTAGGTGGTGGTGTGCCATCTCATTGGTCAACGCTCAGACGCACGCTCAGAATATCTGACATGCCAGATATTGCTCTGCACGTTCGGAAAGACTCCCGAACGTGCTATTCCACGCTATGACGTCAGAACCTCGGCACGCTCAACGTTCGGATGCACGGTCCGTGTGCCGACGGCGTAAGCACTGATTGTGAGCGCGCAAGGCTGGCGCGGCCTCTGGGTCGACCAGCTGCTCTCCTTGCCAACCACTCACGCGCTTTACGAGAAACTGGATCCACCTTGACCTCATACAGAACCTGCAAATCAAGCTCAGTGAGTAAAAGTAACAGGTATTGCATTTGTCCTTTATGAGGTAACTGCTCACGTAAACTTAGCTACTTCTTCCTGGACTAAGCAAGAAGAGACACTTACGCATTATTTTAAAACTAGCTGACAAACCCGGCGCAAAGTGGGTATCCATTTTGCCAATTTTCTCGGGTCTAGTGAAGCAGGGGGGACAACCAACACCGACTCAAAGGAAGGCCTCGGCGCTTGTTCGTAACGTCACGTCAGCTAGGCACGGCAAAAACGCCTGGGCGTGCTTATCACTATAAATCTCTTTTTTTTTTTTGGACAAAATGTTTGGTATTGTTTTCGATTCTGCAGTTTTATTTAGATGAATGATTTTCTTACTATCGTAAAGCTACAAATGAAGATCATAGTTCTGTATTACTGAACCCTGTCGAAACAAACGTAGATCAATATGAGAAGATGCTTTGCCCCATTGCAAGCTTCGGAAATTTTACATTCAAGTAACTATATTTACTTGATCCATTTTGTTATCGAAACTTACCCCAACACCCTTACAATTAACTCGTTTCTTTTATTTATTTATTTCTTTTCGTTTGACGTCGTCACTTGAAATGTGAGCTAATTTACATGTGTAAATGTCCAACTGTTGCCAGTCATTAGATTACAGTCGTTTTCAACGAAAGGAATTCTAAACAGGAAACAAAATAGCTTCATACATCGAAAATACTGCTGAGCTTAAACTGTTTTTAAACATGCACATTAGAAAAGATAAATATTCCCCTATTGCAACTGAAAGGAGAAACTTTACAATAAATAAAATTATTTTGTAAGACAAGTATCTCTCTTTTGCCTCTTCTTCTGTCCCCCACCCCCTCCTCCAACGTGTAAAATCTCAAGATATTTCATTAACATTCAGTGCTCACCCCAGTCAACCAATATACCTAAAGAAGAGCACCAATATGTTCACAGTTTATTGTAAAACGTAACTTCCTCAGATTTACAAATAAGGTAAAGAAGCACGAATTCTGTTGCTGCTGGACCATGAAGTTGTTTTTGTATGTCAATCCTTAAAACAGGTGGAAATTTAAGTTCAGGAGTACACTATTTGGTAAGAAGTGTAATGAATTGCACAATTAATTGATTGCAGAAATCTCTCAGAACAATGTGACACCACCATTATGAGTATGCCTGCAACAGACCTGGCGTTCGCCGTGCCTAGCTGACGTGACGTCACGAACAAGAGCCGAGGCCTTCCTTTGAGTCGGTGTTGATACAACCCGTCGGCTTTGACCAATGACGTCATACATTAGTCATAGACAGTAATGTCTTCACTGCGAGGCATAGATAATAAAACAGTTCTGTGTTCCGGATAAGCGCTATCATTGTACATTAAAATAATTATTCGTAATGATATTGAGGTAATTTGGAGTATTAGTTTGTTATTGTAGAACAATTTTTAGCGTCTTATTTTCATTTATAGAAATGGATTTGTCTGTTTGTGGGTATGTAATTTTCGTTACTGTCTGTCTAGGCGAGCTTCGGTTATTCCTCAATATTTCCGCGTGCTAAGCTCACTTTTCCATTTGCTTCTTTCACTGTATTTCACAATTTTGACATATTTCACTGTTTTATTCCACCAATATATGTATTTTGGTGTTGTGAAGTACGTAATAGAAATTTCTCAGCTGTCGATCTTCTTTCGTTTCCCAGCACTAGTATCAGTACGACATTTTCGAATGTGTACTTGTTATATTACAGGCGAAACCCCCGACACAACTAAAATTTGTATCCAGTCCTTCACTTCGCCTTTACACTGACACTATATATGTCAATTGGCGAGCAAGATACAAATGTTGCGTATAGCTATATAGCTCAAGTAACGAATGGGATACTATTAGCATCCAAGGCAACAAGTAAACTGTACCCCATACTGAAGTACGGGATGCAAATTGTACATGTGTCGTCTTCTTGTCTCCATGTAGTTCAATTGAGGTACAGGTTGCAAATGTAACGTACGTCTATTTCCACCTTTTCGTTACCAGTGTACATATATTGAGTCAACGGAAGTCTGGTACACGTATATTACATACGTAGGTCCTTCTGTCATCAGTAATACTGATATGTACGTAAGAAAAGACTGTTAGTAATAGCGGAGACGAAATAAACAACACATCTACAATTTGTATCCCGTGTTCCACTTAGGGTTTACTGAAACGGAGGATACATCGTTCAAGTGAACAACAGGACAGCAATGCTAGTTGAAACTAAGAAATCGACGTACGCTGAACTTGTATCCCGTTCTGCACTTAAGCAATACAGTTCGAAAGAGTTTCGAGATACAACTGACATACACGTAACGTGGTGTATTCTTTGCTAGTAATATATTACATTCATTTCTTTCCATTGTATTTTGCGGAGAAATACTAAGATACAAACACGCGATATCGTTAACGTGAAAATACTAATGGCCCTTATATATGTGAAGTACAGTTTTTCTCTCTTGCATGCCTTTGTTTCTAAACATTCTTCTCAGCTCTTTCATCTTTGTAATACATGCTCTCTGGCGAATTCTGACGTCATTGGTCAAAGCTGACGGGTTGTATCCCCTGCTAAACTAGACCCATTTTCTCTTAGAGACGAAAAGAGTGCACTGTGTGTTTGTAGCGTATCACGTATTCGTGAAAACACTTTTGAAAAGATGCAGTAGACTCACTGTGAGAGATGATACCGCACCGTTTCTATACGCTGGGCGCTACTTCGCGTGTCTGCTACGCGATTTTGTAAACGTCTCTATGGCAACGGCTCTTCGTAGCTCTATGGCCCAGAGATGGGTAGTTCGCGAACGAACGGGTGCAAAGCAACGGTTCACCAAGATGAACGAAAGGACCGAGGAACGAATTCCAAGGAACGATCGGTTCATAGTTCACTTCGGTCGCGGCGGTCTACTTATAGTTCCCGGGAACGAGGAACGATCGGTTCATAGGTCACTTCGGTCACGGCGGTCTACTTATAGTTCCCGGGAACGAGGAACGATCAGTTCATAGTTCACTTCGGTCGCGGCGGGCACTTCGGCAGTTCTCGTTCCAGCCTCGGAGGCGTGCTCGTCTCAGTCTCGGTCTCCCTCGGCCGCACTCGTCGTTCTTCGCATGACCACCTGTCTCAGTTCCACTGCCGACTGCTCCTAGTTAGTTCAGTATCCAGTTGTTCGTTTCGTTCACTGCGCTCGCCCATTTTACATGTGTTCCAAACTGTTCTTGCACTTGGTTCTGGCTATTCAGCGTCCACGACCGGTAATCAAAAAGTATTTTATAGTTACGTAAATTACATAAAAATTACGTTGTATGTAATAGGTACGTCTTTTCAGGTAACAAAAGGGCATATCAGCTCACTTCATTATATCGATGAACAGCAAAAGACATACTTATAACAAGGCAAGTTTTTTTTGTTATTCATGTATTTTTTGGTTTCATCGACTTGATTTAGCAGCTAACTTTCAATAATTTGCTTAATCTTTAGTGTAACAAAATTCATATAAAACGATTTTCGTGTATCTTTCATATACAAAACATAGGAAGGCTCTAATTATTTTTAAGTTTGGTTGTTTCCAATTTGCATTACCTGCTAGTTTCGTTTCTTTGAAAAAAAAAAAAAAAAAAAAGTGGGTTGTCGGTCATTTTGGCTCAGCAGGAAAAGCAGTGCCTCTCCATTTGAAAAGACACAGATTGCCATAAAATCGTATTTACTTATCTCAAAAACATTTGTTCAGAAGGAGCTTTCAAACCAAAAACTTTATTACTGCGAACTTAATTATTACTATTATTGCTGCAGTAACTTTAATAATGCAACATAAAAACCTAATTTTTACTAAGCGTGTGACGCAAGTATGAGAAAAACCACATTTTATTTTATGCTTCGATAAAGTCTACTTCGCCTACGAACTCAGAGACAACGTGAAGTATATATAGGGTGTAAATGATTATTGTTTACAACGTAGCATAGCTATATAGTGGAAGTTGGAACGAAGAATTTTATACAAGACACTTGTGGTCTTTAAGTTGGGAAACAGCCACCAACAGGTTTACGAGACTACATGAGCTATAGCCCACGCGCGTCGCGCGAGATTTTCATGTTCTCTCCTCCACCTCTACACATCGTCATCGATTGTTTCGCAATTGTTGTTTGCATTAGCTTGTTATTTATTCACTGCCTAATTATTACATGTTTGTCTGTTTGTTGTATCTGCTCGTAACGGTCAACACATCGTCTGTAATTGGCGAGCAGTCTGCACTCGGGGCCGGTTTTCCGTGCGCCACCCTATATTATTTCCCTGCGATCAGCCACACAAGGCTACGGTTGGCTAAACGAGAGGTTCTGCAGAATCACAGAAATTACTTCTAAAAGTGTGTAAGAATTCTGTAATGAATAAAAACTCTATACTCCAGGGGGAGGCAAGTGCCCCCTCTTGGTGCCCTCCATCCTTCAGTCACCTACATTACTAGTTTTCAATTTTTCATAAGAACCATATACCAAGCCCCCCTCAGGAGACACCGCCTTAACGAAACACTGTCCGTGTGGGCGAGGGGGTTTGTGTGATCCAATGAAGTGGAGGGCTATGCCGGCGGTGGAGTAACTACCGGCAGGGCCTCCCAAGCCGGACAGGTCTCCATAGAGGATCCAGACAAAGTGTGTCTCACAACGTCCCGTCTACTGTCCTGTCCTATCCTATTCTGTTCTGTCCCATCCTATACATTCCCTTCATTTCCTTTTCCTCCTTGTGATTGTGTGGCAGCAGACACAGTCCCCTAATGTGGACAGCGGAAGATCCTTGGAAACCAGAACAGCGTTGATGCACATAGGCCCTACTGCGAAGGGATGGATAGCGTTCTGTAGTCGTGGTGAAGACAAGCTATCTAAGGGGTAAGGCCCTGAAATAAAACCTTGGCAGGTGTCCAGGCCATGAGGTGGCAGCCCCACCAGGACACTCGGGGGCTGTGGGCTGATAACCCGCACCACCAAAAAACACACATCACAGAAACTAAAAGGAGAAACAGCCGGATGGATCTTAAGGATATGACCTTTGGCCTGAAAAGGAAAACCCGTATCGGTTTTTGGAATGTAAGGACGTTGAGAGAGGCAGGAAGGCTAAGACAAGTTGAAAAAGAGATGGAGAACTATCGACTAGATATATTGGGACTAAGTGAAGTAAGGTGGCCAGAATCTGGGGAATTCCAAACACAAAATGGTGGAGTGTTGCTGTATGCGGGTGAGACCGGTGCGGACGCGATGCACAAGAATGGTGTAGGGCTCTTACTACACTCCTGGAAATGGAAAAAAGAACACACTGACACCGGTGTGTCAGACCCACCATACTTGCTCCGGACACTGCGAGAGGGCTGTACAAGCAATGATCACACGCACGGCACAGCGGACACACCAGGAACCGCGGTGTTGGCCGTCGAATGGCGCTAGCTGCGCAGCATTTGTGCACCGCCGCCGTCAGTGTCAGCCAGTTTGCCGTGGCATACGGAGTTCCATCGCAGTCTTTAACACTGGTAGCATGCCGCGACAGCGTGGACGTGAACCGTATGTGCAGTTGACGGACTTTGAGCGAGGGCGTATAGTGGGCATGCGGGAGGCCGGGTGGACGTACCGCCGAATTGCTCAACACGTGGGGTGTGAGGTCTCCACAGTACATCGATGTTGTCGCCAGTGGTCGGCGGAAGGTGCACGTGCCCGTCGACCTGGGACCGGACCGCAGCGACGCACGGATGCACGCCAAGACCGTAGGATCCTACGCAGTGCCGTAGGGGACCGCACCGCCACTTCCCAGCAAATTAGGGACACTGTTGCTCCTGGGGTATCGGCGAGGACCATTCGCAACCGTCTCCATGAAGCTGGGCTACGATCCCGCACACCGTTAGGCCGTCTTCCGCTCACGCCCCAACATCGTGCAGCCCGCCTCCAGTGGTGTCGCGACAGGCGTGAATGGAGGGACGAATGGAGACGTGTCGTCTTCAGCGATGAGAGTCGCTTCTGCCTTGGTGCCAATGATGGTCGTATGCGTGTTTGGCGCCGTGCAGGTGAGCGCCACAATCAGGACTGCATACGACCGAGGCACACAGGGCCAGCACCCGGCATCATGGTGTGGGGAGCGATCTCCTACACTGGCCGTACACCACTGGTGATCGTCGAGGGGACACTGTATAGTGCACGGTACATCCAAACCGTCATCGAACCCATCGTTCTACCATTCCTAGACCGGCAAGGGAACTTGCTGTTCCAACAGGACAATGCACGTCCGCATGTATCCCGTGCCACCCAACGTGCTCTAGAAGGTGTAAGTCGACTACCCTGGCCAGCAAGATCTCCGGATCTGTCCCCCATTGAGCATGTTTGGGACTGGATGAAGCGTCGTCTCACGCGGTCTGCACGTCCAGCACGAACGCTGGTCCAACTGAGGCGCCAGGTGGAAATGGCATGGCAAGCCGTTCCACAGGACTACATCCAGCATCTCTACGATCGTCTCCATGGGAGAATAGCAGCCTGCATTGCTGCGAAAGGTGGATATACACTGTACTAGTGCCGACATTGTGCATGCTCTGTTGCCTGTGTCTATGTGCCTGTGGTTCTGTCAGTGTGATCATGTGATGTATCTGACCCCAGGAATGTGTCAATAAAGTTTCCCCTTCCTGGGACAATGAATTCACGGTGTCCTTATTTCAATTTCCAGGAGTGTATCTAAAAGCAGCAAGAAGGGCTTACTGGAGTGGAAACCAGTCTCAGAACGGATAATAACCGCACGCTTTAAAACAAATGTGCGATATGTCACTGTAATTCAATGCTATGCACCTGCTGAAATAGCTAAAGGAGAATTAAAAGATGCATTTTATACAGAGCTTAACGGAGTTCTTAGACAGATAAATTCTAGGGACATAAAAATTTTAATGGGTGACTTGAACGCAAAAGTTGGTTCAGAAAATGAAGGGCTTGAACATATCATGGGCGTGCATGGCTTGGGGATCAGGAATGTAAATGGTGAACTGTTGATAGATACATGCGCTCAACATGACCTAGTCATTGGAGGCACATTGTTTCCACATCGTAACTGCCATAAGATAACGTGGGTTTCTCCAGACCACGTTACCGAAAATCAAATAGACCACATAGTCATAAGCCGCAAGTTCCGGCACTCTCTCTTAGATGTCAGAAATAGAAGAGGGGCAGACGTTGGAAGTGACCACCACCTAGTTTTGGCGGAATTCAGACTGAAGATAGTGGCAAATAGAACCAAGCTCAATCATAGGTGCAAGAAAATAGAGGTGGCAAGATTAAAAGACCAACAGATCAAAGAAACATTTGCCCTTGAACCACAAAACAGATTCCAGGTCCGCTCTGAAGAAAACTTTATGGAAGAGGGAATTGAAACGTGCTGGCAAAAAATCAAGAACTGTTATTTAGATGTGGGAGAAAAAATCCTAGGATTTAAGGCACATCAAAGGAAGGAATGGATCTCCGATGCTACGTGGAATGAAATCAGCCTCAGTAAAGAACTAAAACTTAAGTTAAATTTTTGTAAGACAAGAGCGCAGAAGAGCGAAGCGCATAAAGAATACATGGAGGCAAACAAAAAAGTGAAAACATTGCTACGTCGAGATAAAAGGAAATGGATAGATGAGCAAGCAAAATTAGCAGAAGAGGCAGCAAGACAAGGAAATATGAAAGACCTCTACAACATTACGAAACGGTTGTCAATGAAGAACTTCAGACATGAAGGACCATTTAAGAACAAGAATGGTGTGATGCTTACAACTACAGAGATGGGAGGAGCAGTTCAGGGAACTGTTAAATTGTGAAGACAACCAAGAGAAACAAGTACGAGATGTTCCAGAGGAAGTCGAAGAAGACCAAAATATAAATTTGCAGTGCCCCACAATGGACGAAATTAGGATTGCCTTGAAAACACTAAAAAATACAAAGGCTACAGGCCTAGACAACATAGCACCGGAGCTCTTAAAAGCCGATACTGAAAGTACTGTTAAAATGCTCCATCCTTTGCTGAAGCATATTTGGCTTGAAGAGAAATCTCCAAAGGAGTGGAAAAATGGCTTGGTGGTAAAGCTCCCAAAAAAGAGAAATTTGTCAGACTGTAACAACTGGCGTGGTATTACATTGTTGTCAGTGCCCAGTAAGGTCCTCACCAGAATTATCTTAAACAGAATTAAAGAATCCCTTGAAAAGCGACTGCGTAAAGAACAGGCCGGTTTTAGGGCACAACGCAGCTGTGTTGATCTTATTAACACTCTTAGGATCATCTTAGAGCAAAGCAAAGAATTCCAAGAAACCATGTACCTGGCATTCATTGATTTTCAAAAGGCCTTCGATTCCGTGAAACATAAAGTGCTCTGGCAGGTGTTGCGGAAGTATGGTATACCACAGAAGATCTTAAACATCATAAAAGATCTATATGATGGCTACGAATGCTGCATACTCCACAAGGGAAATATGACAGAGCTCATAAAAGTAACAACTGGAGTCCGGCAGGGTTGCATTTTGTCACCAACACTTTTTCTACTCATTCTAGACTCTGTTATGAGAAGAGTCACATCAGGCAGGAGACGAGGAATCCAGTGGGGGATCCACGAACGTCTAGAGGATTTGGATTTTGCAGACGACATAGTTTTATTAGCTCCAAGGCTGACTGATATGCAAGCTAAATTAAGCTTGCTGAAAGAAGAAGCAGAGACTGCTGGCCTCAAAAGATAAATACAGGCAAAACAAAGGAAATGAGAGTAAATTCAGGTAACATGGAGATGCCCCTGTTAATAGGTGAGCAGCGAGTGGAGACTGTCAACTCATTCCTGTATCTGGGTAGTATAGTGGCGGAAGATGGTGGAGCTGGAGATGACGTGAAAAACCGCATTAAAAAGGCAAATGCTGCCTTCATACAATTGTATCGAATATGGAAAAATAGAAATATCACATACAAAACAAAAATCCGTATTTTTAATACAAATGTGAAGGCTGTCCTGTACGCCAGTGAAAGCTGGAAAATGGATAAAAAGATAACAACCCAGTTACAAAGCTTCATAAATAGATGTCTTCGACGTATCATGAATATCTGGTGGCCAGAAAAAATATGTAATGAGGAGCTCTGGCGAATAACAAACCAGATACCTATAGAAGACCAGATACGAGAGAGAAAGTGGGGCTGGTTGGGGCACACCTTGAGAAAACCAGATGGAGCCATCGAGAAAAAAGCATTGGAATGGAATCCCCAGGGAACAAGGAAGAGAGGAAGACCAAGGGGCACATGGAAGAGGACAGTGGAAGGGGAAGCAAAAAGAGTTGGCAAGACCTGGGCAGAATTGAGGCAAATGGCCAAAGACAGAGACGGATGGCGAGTTCTCCTGGATGCCCTATGCCCCCATAGGGGCCAAAGGAATTAAGTCAAGTAAGTCATATACCAAGCACAAATGAACGGTGAACGAGTAAAAATGAACCGTTCCCAAAAAAGAACGATCAGCAGTGAACTAGTTCCCAAGGATGAACGAGTTTGCCCATCTCTACTATGGACGGCTGTTGTTCTCGCCTACATCCGTTTGCGCTTCGCAGTTGAAAGCTGTCAAAAGCGCTGCTAGGTGTCAGGGATTTCCTTAAGTCGACTGGACTACAGGAGTGTGTTAGTAGTAAAGAATAAATGAATTAAAGATTCTTGCATGATACGACATTTTTCACGTGTATCAGTGTTTACGACGTCATATCTCTTGAGCTATGAGTCATACAATGTTATATTTGTGAAGGTCCGTTCAGCGGCATATGTGGATACCGTCTGCCAAATATGTTGCGAATAGAATTATTAGCCAAGAAGTAATAAATTTCAACTTCATGTACAATGCGGCAGTTTTTCATGCCCCTTAGTGTTTATGCTTCTGAGCTATGACAGGTGGTTCTTAGCCCAACAGCGATTGTTGGCTAACAGTAAGGGATCTTTGTACCAAGTTTTGTTGAAATCGGTCCAATGGTATAGAAAAGGAGCCACACATACATACACACGCAACTACATACATCCATTTTCATAATGTGTATGGATATAAACAATCTAATAAGGTCAGGGCAGGGTAGGGAAGCCGATCCAGTCAAAATTTTTCAGATAACGACAGGTCGGAATTGCATCGTTGTGGAGCTGCAGCGATTAAGTGCCGAACTCACAGAGGTGTGTGCATATGAACTACATATAATTCTTCCCAGCTGGTGTCTGTCATGCCAAACAGCGCTTAAAATGAACGTTTGCAGCTGACCAGAAAAAAAACAGATTCTTAAAGATTTTGGTAGACTCGCTGGTAATGTCAGGGTCTTTGCACTGTGCGATAACCAAATATTGTCTGGATGGGAGACTACTAGCATCTGTGTTACGCCACTGCCCGAGACTTGAGTTGCAAGTTAATAGTGAGCTCGTACTAGAAGTGCTTGTAAAAGTGCGCGAAAATAAGTGTGTAAATGACATGACGACGGAATGTATGCCAGGGCCTTGTAGATAAAACGAGCGAGCAGTCGTATGAGCCACACAGTATGGCAGTAAGACGTCGTCTGCAACATCGAGTTGGCGGAGACGATGACAGAGCGCCCATAGCGTTTCGGTGATAGTACGCCTGAGGCGGCAATGTCCCCATACATGTTATGTTGTTGAAGTTCTACTCTAAGGCTCTTTCCAACACCACAGAAATAAGCATATAAAACCAAGAAAAGAAACAAAGTTTTTGTCATACTTCGATAGCTATAAACGTTAACAGTTGCGCAAGTCAAAAACATTCCTAACATTTCCAGTAAAAATTAGTGAAAACCGCCCCTCTGTATAACTACTTGTGGAATTTGTATCTGTTGTGTTCAGCTGGAGGAGTAATGTCCAACTAAAAGTAAACCAACGAATTCTCAGTGCTTCCAGATCATATAACCAGTCCATATTTACGCATTGGCGGTAAATTCTTAGGGACGCATATTTTTTACTAAAAAAATTAACGTACGAAAAAAACCAGCGATATTTTGAGGAATTTTTATTAGTGAGAGGGAAATCGTAGGCAGAGCGATGGAGATGTGTGCATCACGCAGCTGGCAACACTTTGCTTCAGGTATGTTTTTGGGTGCAAGGCACTTTATTATTGTTTGTGTGTATTTACCCCTGTTTTATTAATGTGGCGAAGTTCCTATTTACATTAAACGTCAATATGAACGGTAGGAAATGTCTCAGTGGCGCAGGCTGCAGAAAATTAGTTGAACAAAAGAGGAGGAGGGGAAAAGGAAGTGTTAGATCAGACGCCGAGGTCACACCCTCTTTCGTTAACGAAGGTCTACATTCTCTCATGAGGACTTCAAACATACAAATAATTCACAGTGCAGTGCCAACTGTGATTAAAAGCTCGACGTTAGTATATCTGATATTGATAACCAACATACGAATACGGCATGTACTCGTAGTAGCGAATATGAAAAAACATCAGCTGTATAATGGAATGACGACGCTTATGGCGTGTAGTCGCCCTATCAATAGACTATCCGAACACGACTCACGACCAGGCCCAAGTTTCCGTATGTCGTCAACCATGTGTCTACAACCTGTGCTCTTATATCCATTATGTGTATTCCCGTACAGGGGAGACATTTTACTTGAAAGGCACTTGCCGGTGTCGGCGGTTAAATACGAGTACATATTGCAGATACACGGTTAACGACATCTGGAAACTTTGGTCTGGCCGTGGAGCATCAGTCACCCGGCGCACACTGAAGATGGCTGGACGGTGTTCTGACAAAATATTAGAAGAAGTATTCGAATTTATGCGGCTGCATGCCTGAACTTTTATGGAACAGCCCAATACTGTACAATAAGCGAAGGTTAATCGACTACAATGGACTTGGCACGTTGCGAGGATGACAGATGCTATTCCTAAAATAGAGTCGCCAGAAGGGCCAGAAGGAAAGTGCCCCCGGAGAAGGCCACGAACAAGGTGTGAGAATGGACTGTGGAAGGACCTGCAACGACTAGGATTCGCAGGAAATAGGGTGGAAGTTGCACAGAACAGGATCTGCAGAAAACAGATTGTGAAGTAGGCGCACGGTCTTCAAGGTCTCTGACCGCCGGTAAAATAAGTAAGCATCTTTGGAGTGACCGGCCATAGCTGCCTCACTATATATGAATGATATCTCGCATAGCTAGACAGACAAATCGTATTTACGTTGTCGGTTAAACAGCTCTCCCATTTATCACGACAGGGATCGTGTGAATTGCCTATTGAACATGATTAGCCTGCTAGTTACGACAACGTAAAGGAGCAAGTTGAACTAACCTCTGATGCCTCAGAGATATGTTCATATGAAGTCCAAAACCGACGTCGAACCGTGAGGATACAAGATGGAGGACGTAGATGGTAGAAAGTGCACGCTAGGTCCGCTCTTTCCTAGACACTGTGATTGGCAGGAAAGAGAGGAAGATCTCAGAGCCGCTATAATGTTTTTCGACTACAGGATGGGCACTTTCCTCTGGGTTCTGCTTGGGACCGGTTCCCGGCAGGGAGAGGTCACGGCAGTGTCGGGATGTAGGCGAAACTGGACCGCAGCCTCCATCTTGCGAGCGATATCGGGGTTACTGGGTGGCATTGGTGACCGCTAGCCAACGGGTGGGAAAGCTTCCCCACTACACTACGACCCATCCGCTAGCGTTCCCCTGCACACGCCGCTACCATATCTGTCTTCTGTCTCACTTTCTACTATTTACACTACCATCACGTGCGAACCTACTGACCGCACTTCATCATAGCTTGACAATTGTTAAGAAACGAGAATGCGTTCTGTTGCAGGCCAAATAACGTTCGTACAGTGACATCGAAAGACCATAGAGTCTACACCAGAAAACATAGAGGACATGCCAACTTCTCATACACGACTAGGCAGAAATAGTGGAACACAGACCGATACAGGGGAGGAGGGGGGGGGGGGGAGTAAAAACCTACAAGTTTAACAATATCGCGCGATGACGGGAAGAGCCATTTCAACATTCATACCAACATATCGATAACCTGAAAGTTCAAAACGTCCAGTACTGCACGAACCACATCTGGGATACATTCTACATGGCAGTGCAGATATTCTGTAGCAAAGCTGCCCCATCCCTCGTTCAATGAGATTTTAGGTTCCCAAGCGCCTGCATCTACATACACACTCCACAAGCCTTGCTAAGTGCGTGACTGAGGGTACCAAGCACTTCACCACATGTTAGGTTTCCTTCCTTTTCCACTAGCGTCTTGAGCGCAGGAAGAATAATCGCTTAACTGTCTTTGCACGCTCTGCAATTAGTCTAAGCAGACATGGTGCGGTCCAGGCAGCGAGTACGCTTAACAACATGGATGCATGAAGACAAATAGGTTGGTGATGGAATCATTGAGCACATGAATGAAGATAACAACTTGTCTGAACACTCGAAAGCACACCATTAATGAAACAACGATAAGACCTAATACAGTAGATCACTTCCAACACTGTCACCTCCGTTGTTAATACATTTATCATTCCGGTGCACCAGAAATTGTGCGCCAGTATCGCAGGAATCTGCTGACAATACCTGCAGCCATGAGGTAACTGTGGTCTGTACAGGAGGTGGACAAAAACACGGAAAAACCAAAAAACAACATATTACTATGCCTAATACAGTGTAGGAAATACTATACATTGGCTTTCAAACAGTTTTCAGTGCTTTCGGAATGGATATATTCAAGCGCTGTGTGATTTTCAGTGGAATTTTATACTATTCTTCCTGCAAAATAGTGGCAAGTTCAGGTAACAAAAATGGACGTGGATAGCAATAATACACTCTTCTCTCCAAAGTAGACCCAATAATATTGAGATCTGGTGAGTGTGCTGGCCAGGGGAGGGGCAACAATTCATCCTCCTCCTCACAAAACCAGTCCTTCATGATGCGAGCTGTGTGAACAGTGGCCTTGAAGTCTCTGAACATAGCATTACCACTGGGGAACAAATATTGTACCACGGTACAGACATGATAAACCAAAAGGATCACATAATCATTGGCAGTAATGCGACCCTGTAAAGTAACCATGGGACCCACGAAATACCGCACAATATGGCTGCCCAAAACACCACCGAAACCCCGCCACGTTTCATTATTTGGGACCTAAACTCGGCCTGAAATTGGAAACAGCGTGAAACAAAACTCATCCGACCAAATGACTTTTTCCATTGCTACATAGTCGAGATTCCATAGCTTCGGCACCACGTTTTCCTATTATGGGCATCTGCATCACTGATGAGTAGTTTTGGAACTCCATCTAGCCGTACAATTCCCTGCTTACGGAGTTCCCTTCGTATTTTTTTCTTTTTTTTTTTTTTTTTTTTTTTGTTGTGCTGACAGGGTTCGCGAGTGCGACATTCAGTTCTGCAGTGACTCTTCCACCTATCGCCCCTAACTTTTCGAAAGAATCCTCTTCAATAACCGTCTGTCACTATCATTCAACGCACTGTTTCTTTCGCGTTATGACTTAGCGAATGATGTTTTTCCGCTTTCCATGTATGCAGTATAGATCTTCGATATTGTTCCTCTAAAAACACAAAACACTTCGGCTACCTTGGTTATGGAAACACCTATCACACGATCACCAAGAATTTTCCCATGTTCGAGCTCTCTTAGGTAAGACATAATGATGATGATATTTCGTTTGTGGGGCGCTCAACTGCTCGGTCATCAGCGCCCGTACAAAGTCCCAATTTTTACACAGTCCATTTTCTTTTCACAGTCCAATCTAGGCACTCTCACAAATGATGATGATGATGATGATGATGATGATGATGAAATGATGAGGACAACACAAACACCCAGTCCCCAGGCAGAGAAGATCCCCAATCCGGCCGGGAATCTAATCCGGGACCCCGTGATCCACAGGCAGCAACCCTAGCTCTTAGACCACGAGCTTCGGACAGCTAAGACATAATGCAGTCACAACTAAACAGAGCACTGTTTTGAGATTGACACTTTCAACGTATCGAGAACATTGTACAGATGCCGCTCATGGTCAAATAAGACAGTGCAAGCTGCAGGTTTGGCTATCATCATCTACATTTATGTTCAAGGGTATAATTCTCGAGGTTTTTCTGTACTTTTGTCCAACCCCTGTATCTCAGCTTCGTCGTGGTAACGCTTTCCTGCCTGAAAGTTCTCCGCCAGCCGGGGTGGCCGAGCGGTTCTAGGCGCATCAGTCTCGAACCGCGCGACCGCTACGGTCGCAGGTTCGAATCCTGCCTTGGGAATGGATCTGTGTGATGTCCTTAGGTTAGTTAGGTTTAAGTAGTTCAAAGTTCTAGTGGACTGATGACCTCAGACGTTAAGTCCCATAGTGCTCAGAGCCATTTGAACCATAAAGTTCTCCTGTAGAAGAAACAGATGAAAATCAACCGGCATGAAATCGGGGGCGGGGGGGGGGGGGGGGGGGGGGGATGTAGTGTGGGCGGTCGAAGATCTTCACAAATTAAAACAAGTGATTCCTGCGGTAGGGAGCGCATGAGGTCACGTATTATGATGAAAAATCGTAATGCCTCCTCTCAGTATTGCAAGTCTTTCGTTTTTCATCGTAATTTGTAGACTTCGCAAGGTCTGATAATACCGATTAGCATTTGCAGCCTTCCCTCACAGTGACAGTGTTTGAGCCTGGACTCATTCCGGAAGAGCGAGGTTCATATCCCCATCTGGAAAGCCTAATAAAGAGTTCTCTTGACTGCCCTGCATCACTTTGGCTATACCAGGAGAAGTTTCATCAAGAAGACCACTGACCCGTCCTGGACCAGATTTAGCTCTGTTCCTAACAATGAACGACTCTTACCTCGAGACCCAGAGCCAGGTGGCTCAGAATTCTGAAGGACCTCCTCCTGACCAGCCAGATCTAGATTTACTGAGGTTTCTCTAAATCGTTTAGGACAATCGGTGGTACAGCTCCCTTGAAAAAGACATGACCGACTTACTTCGCTATCCTTACCCATTCGATAGATGGACTGAAAATTATTTGGCGCTTAGTACCATGGTCGTTAACGCCCTTTCTCAAAATCGTGGTACTGGTTCGGAAGGAGTTACTCTTGTTAAAATGAAAATCAAAGGCCATAAGCAACATCAACAGTCATAAAAAATTTCGCATGCAGTCTCCAGTATAACGAAATAAATTTCAGTTCAATGCGACGGCCTTATGCCGCTTTACTGAGTGGGATTGTATATGCGGATGCTACCACTCTACTGGTCAATGTCGAAGCCAACGTCTTACTATATAAATATTCTGCCCATCATCACGTACTGCTTCCCACGAAGTGCATCATCCTTCATTGGGCCGAAATGATGGAAGTCAGAAACTGCGAGATCCAGGCTGTAGGGCGGATGAGGAATAACAGTCCAATGTAGTTTCGTGAAGTTCTAGCGGGTGCACTAGCTTGTGTGAGCCCTTGCGTTGTCGTCGAGAAGGAGAAGTTCTTTTGCATTTTTGTGGCGACGAACACGCTGAAAACGTTTCTTCAGTTTCCTGAGGGTAGACCTTTGCACTATCAGGGAGAACATCAAACCGAACATCTCCTTCAGAATGCCGGAAGACCGTCATGATGACTTTACCGGCTGAGCTTGCAGCTTTGAACTTTTTCTTCGGAGGGGCGGTGGAGTGGGGCTAATTCATGGATTGGCGTTTTGTTTCCGATTCGAAGTGATTAACCCATATATTATCACTTGTTACAATTTTAGACAAAGAATTATCACTATCAGCCTCGTAACGCGCAAGTAATTCCGCACAGATGGTCCTTCGTTGCTCTTTATGGTGTTCTTTAACGGAGCGGGCGCACACCTTTCAGCACCCCAACTGGTGGAGAAGTATGTCAGCACGTCCAGTTGCGCAATGTGATGTTTGATTATGCTGTACTTCTTATCCATAAGGTGATCGGCAAATGTAGAATGACAACTGTTACTTTTTAGTTCTCTTCTCTGTATTTACTATTAAAGTTTTGGCTTGCCTGGCCAGCAAATTATTTTGCCGTCCTGACATGTCAGTTGGGTTGGTACATACCACATCTGTTTGTCTGGGTTTGTATTGGTTGTCATTAGTTTTTTCTGTATTGAGTTATATGTTCTGTAGGTTAGTTATTTAGTCTTTGTTTTCTGTGTCTGTCCAATGGGCTCCGTCCTTGTTGTGAGAGTTTACCATTGCTTGTTGTGGTGGCTACTTCTTGTAAGCGTGTTCTTGTAAGCGTGTTCTTGTAAGCGTGTTCTTGTAAGCGTGTTCTTGTAAGCGTGTTCTTGTAAGCGTGTTCTTGTAAGCGTGTTCTTGTAAGCGTGTTCTTGTAAGCGTGTTCTTGTAAGCGTGTTCTTGTAAGCGTGTTCTTGTAAGCGTGTTCTTGTAAGTGTCCTGGCGACGACCTGTGTGTCCTGGCGACGACCTGTGTGTCCTGGCGACGACCTGTGTGTCCTGGCGACGACCTGTGTGTCCTGGCGACGACCTGTGTGTCCTGGCGACGACCTGTGTGTCCTGGCGACGACCTGTGTGTCTTGGTGATGATTTGTTTATTTTTGTCTGCTTGGTGCCCCCTTCCTTTTTTGTTTTAAAGTTGTGATTCAGTTTGTCCATAATATTTGTGTCCTATCCACTCTCCACAGCTTTTTGTTTCATTGTCTGCAATTCTTCGTGGCTATTTGTTTGATTATCCGTAATTCATTTTTGTAGCTGTCTTCACTGTGTGGAGTTTTATTTAGTATGTGCAACATGTATTGGAAACTGGTTTGTTTGTGTGATTTAAGTCTTTGTGTATGGCTGTGCTTATGGTGGTGGCTTTCCTAAACATGGACAATTAGTGTTGGTTATTGTGTCCATGTATTGTCAGGTCAAGGAAATTTAATATTTTGTCATTTCCTGTTTCTATGGTGAATTTTGTTGTTTGATGAACTGCGTCTCTGTCAAGATAAAGTTGTTGGATGCGGCGGGGTATTTCATTAGAAGGCGTCTGATGTCATCTACATGGCGATGCCGGTGTGACACAATAACAGTGTTAATAAAGCAGCGGATGGCATTAAGATGGCTGGTTGATCACTGAACTACAAGGATAAGGCAGCCACCCAAAAGCACATTACAACCTTCGTCCAATTAAATTGGGCAAGATTCCTGACGCCACGGAAGCTTGTGCTGTCTCTGCTGACCTCACCGTCGACAGGACGTTAGATCTTAATCTTTCTTACTTGCGTCGAGAAGACATTAAACGCTAACCCTCCCTTTCCTTCTTTGTATTGTGTAAGGGACAGTCAAATGAGAATGAGACAAATGAAAAAACGTAAGGAAACTGTTTATTATTTCAAAAGTAATCGCCATAACTTAATACATTTTTCCCACTGTCAGACAAAACAGTCAACACCCTCACGGAAAAATGTGGTTGACTATGAAACATGATTGTATCCAGGAGTCCACCTCTTCGTCCGAAGAAAATCGTCAGCCACTAATGTCTTTCTTCAGGGCTCCAAAAATATGGAAATCGCATGGGGGAGACCGGGTCTGTATGGAGGCTTCCCAGCGAAACTTCATCGTAGTCGAAACAACAGGCACGCCAGAGCCGAAAGTCATGACGACTTTGTCTGCAGGAACGCTCTGCTCTTTGACTGACTTAAAAACATTAACGCGCAGCGGTACACGGGCCGTTTCCAACTGAAGCGCACCATCAGCTCCAACAGCTCTAGAATGTTGACGGACGGCATAATTTTGTTGCACATGTTGCCAATGTTCGACTGTGCTGCAGAAGTTTGAACGGGAAACACCGCCATGAAGTCTCGATCTTTCGCCACGAGGTTCCCATGTTTTTGGAGCTCTGAAAAAACATATTCGTATCTATACACATTCTTCGGACAAAGAGTTGCCCTCTTGGATACATCTGCGATTCAATGGGCAGCCGCAAACATTTTTCCAGGGAGGCACTGACCATCTTGTCTCAGACTAGCACGTATTAACAGTTATGTCGATTACTTTTGAAATAATAGACAGTTTACTTTTTTCCATATGTCTTGTCTTCATTTGACTGCCTCTCACATTTATTTTTTCCATTTTCGACCCTATGGACTCTTCTCGCAGTAAAGGAAATGGCCATCAAAAATTAAATGATAGTCTAAGTATGGCGGCGAAACTTGACTTTAGTCATGTGTTCAGGTTTCAGTTTCCTATTCCATACCTTGGCCTAACTTGTCCATATTTTCTTTCAGATACTTCATTTGAATGAGTGGTTGCTTCCCAAGGCAACTTCTAATTCCATTCTTCGTGATTTAAAGACGTTTCTCTTAGCTTTAGTATTTACGAGACGCTAAACATTGGTTAAACAATTTACGCATACATATTAAGAAATTGAAAAGATGTATACTATAACGTTCAATAGCTGTTTTCTTAAACAGCCAGAGATGGGCAAATGGAACTATCAAAAGTCAATGAACATTCCAGTCGAGAAAATGTCGAAGTCAAGACATTTCCGTCTGTAAATTATTTCATTAAAACTTTCTCCTTAGTGATAATCTGGAAAGGAGTAATATAGTGGAGGCAACTGTTCAGAGTTCGACATTCGGTTACTTTTTCATTACGTACTATTATTTGCATTGCCTTGCACTATGTGATCAAAACTATCCGGACACACCCAAAAACATACGCTTTCCATATGTGCATTGTGCTGCCACCTACTGTCAGGTACTCCATATCAGCAACCTCAGTAGTTTTTAGACATCGTGAGAGAGCAGAATGGGGCGCTCCGCGGAATTCACGGACTTCGAACCACTCAGGTGACTGGGTGACTGGGTGCCACAAGTGTCATACGTGTGTACGTGAGATTTTCACACTCCTAAACATCCCTAGTTCACTGTTTTCAATGTGATAGTGAAGTAGAAACGTGAAGGGACACGTACAGCACAAAAGCGTACTGGCCAACCTCGTCGGTTGACTGGCAGAGACCGCCGACAGTTGAACAGGGTCGTAATGTATAATAGGCAGACATCTATCCAGACCATCACACAGGAATTCCAAACTGCATCAGGATCCACTGCAAGTACTATGACAGTTAGGCAGGAGGTGAGAAAACGGATTTCATGGTTCGAGTGGCTGCTCATATGCCACACATCACGCCGGTAAATGCCAAACAACGCCTTTCTTTTGGTGTAAGGAGCGCAAACATTAGACGATTGAACAGTGGGAAAATATGGTATGGAGTGACGAATCACGGTAGACAATGTGGTGATCCCATGGCTGGGTGTGGGTATGGCGAATGCCCATTGAACGTCACCTGCCAGCGTGTGTAGTGCCAATAGTAAAATTCGGAGGCGGTGGTGTTATGGTGTGGTCGTGTTTTTCATGGAGGGGGCTTGCTCCCCTTGTTGTTTTGCTTGGCACTATGACAAAACAAGTCTACATTCATGTTTTAAGCACCTTCTTGCTTCTCACTGTTGAAGAGCAATTCGGGGATGGCGAATTCGTCTTTCAAATCGATCGAGCACCGGTTCATAATGCACGGCCTGTGGCGGAGCGGTTACACGACATTAACATTCCTGTAATGGACTGGTCTGCACAGAGTCCTAACCTGAATCCTACAGAACACCTTTGGGATGTTTTGGAACGCCTAATTTATGCCAGGCCTGGCCGACCGACATCGATACCTCTCCTCAGTGCAGCACTCATTGAATAATGGGCTGCAATTTCCCAAGAAAGCATGAAGCATCTGACTGAACGTATGCCTGCGAGAGTGGAAGCTGTCATAAAGGCTAAGGTGGGCAAACACCATACTGAATTCCATCATTACCGATGGAGGGCGCCACGAACTTGTAAGTCATTTTCAACCAGGTGTCCGGATACTTATGATCACATAGTGTAGATGTTCCGTTCTACTAGCGTTAAGTTATTTATGATTGTCTCTTAGAAATCGAAAGTGAGCATGTAGAAATACATATCGTCTTTTACGGCCAGTTCCCACAAGAAATTCTTCTCACGTACGTCAGCGTACACAATTTGCGTCAAGACTATACAGATTCCACAAATAAAAGTGACCAACACTGGAGTGCTTTATGATATCTACCCAGTCAATGATAGGAGTGTAACTTGCATTTGCAACTTTTCATTGTGCCGGTTTTCACCTTAAAAATTATTGCCAGTAAGTTGCCCGGCTTTTGTGACCGAGAAAAGTGACCAACACTGGAGTGCTTTATGATATCTACCCAGTCAATGATAGGAGTGTAGCTTGCATTTGCAACTTTTCATTGTGCCAGTTTTCACCTTAAAAATTATTGCCAGTAAGTTGCCCGGCTTTTGTGACCGAGCAGTTCTAGGCGCTTGAGTCCGTAACCGCACTGCTGCTACGGTCGTAGGTTCGAATCTTGCCTCTGGCATGGATGTGTGTGATGTCGTAAGGTTTAAGTAGTTCTAAGTCTATGGGACTGATGACCTCAGATGTTAAATCCCACAGTGCTCCGAGCCATTTGAATTTTGAACCATGTGGATTTGAAAGTCCTCACCAGTATTCTCCAGCTGCACTGTGAAAGTTGCATATCACGAAATTTGTCAAGCGGAGCCCGATGTATGCAAAAGAGCTGCTGGATTACCGGCAGCTTTCAATCATTAGGACCTCGCCACTTTTCCGGATTAACTCAGCGTCGTTAGGATAAGCGGAGCGAAAGTTCCATCTCGAATGTCCGGAAAGTAATAACGGAGAACGTCGGTGAAAGTTCGTTTAAAACAGGACATGGCCACAAGGAACCAAGACCTTAAGGCACAAACTAGGAGAATATGAGCAAAGTTAAATAACTTAAACCGCGTTACATCCGAATTGTATTGTATTGTATGTTAACCGGGGACCTAGAAACGACGTAGAGGCCCCGTCCCCGCCGCAGCCGCAGTGGTCCACAACCCCACGACGACTACCGCAGTCCACTTCACCCCTCCGCTGCCCCACGCCGAACCCAGGGCTATTACATCCAAATTACCTTCATGCAGAGTGCTGATTGTTCATTAGTTTTACCTTATATCAAAAGGCAAGGAGTAAAAATCAATTATTTTTCAAGGCACCAAATACGATGAACATCGACGTATTTTTTATGTTTTTTTGTCTTTATTTTGTACGCGACATTTATTTATACCTTGACTGGGTTAAAAGAAATGTCGTATAGCATTACAGCCGAAAAATCTCAAGGGGCATGAGGTAATCCGGCTAACTGGAAACATTTCCTTCCTTCGCGCACTTCCACACTTTTCCATAGTGAAGCTGTGCGTGTCTATTGTATTCACGTCAGTGCATGTGACGGCATGACCTATACTGTCGTGTTTATGTTGTTGACACAGAAAGGAGCAGGTGGAACCTCGTGCTAGCACATTATCTACTCATCACAAATAACACAAGCTTGACCGCCAAGCTGCACCTCCTCATCCGCCGGGGGTATTACCGTAAAGATCCCGACCATTTTATGTCTAGGATTTAACCCAGAATATAGCCAAAGACCTGCGAGTAGGAACTTCACGCACCCGAACCTAAAATATAAACTGCTCAGGGCTGTCGCTCTATCGTGCATTGTGAATCGGCTGTGGTGGTAGGTGTAATAGTGGGCTGTCGTAATAGGATCCTTTAACACTTTTCATTAGGCCACTTTCTTGTCTGTCTGTCCTGTCTGGTACAACTTTTGCAATTGATTTTAAGCTAACTTCCCGATGAGATAGAGTGTTGAAATTTAAACAAAGCCCAGAAGTGGATGAAAATGTAACAATAACTAGTTTTCTTGTCAGTCTGTTTGGTAGAGGTAGGACCCCGAATGAGAAAGCTGAGTAAAGCCTGTCACGTCAGCTGTTCGCCAGGACCGGAGTGTTACGTGGGTATTATCGTAATGCGATCCGGCTGGTACGCCAGCAGATGGGCACGGCTAAACGCGCGGAGGGCTGGGGAGGGGGGGGGGGGGGGGGAGAAGAGAAGACTGACAGAGGGAGGAGGAGGAGGAGGAGGAGGAGGAGGAGGAGGAGGAGGAGATATGTGTAACGTATGTGACATACGTGTACACGGGTGAAGCTGCAGGAAAGATCATTTATGTATACCGGAAGATTCAAAAAGAAACACATCATTTCAACCTTTTATTACGGACAACACATGTCGCTGGATGGAGGAAGACTCAAAGTTTCGACACAGCTGCGCCTTTGTTTGTTCGTAGTAGCATAGTGATTGCACCACAAGAGAGATCATTTTATGTGTTGCAATTTGTGCGGAGTCAATCCACTGTTCAAATGCACCGCGCATTCCGCCTCGATTCAGCAAGAAGGCGCCTCTGCACAAGCAGATTTATGACCAGCATATAAAATTCTTGGAAGGTGGATGCATATACAGGGCTATTACAAATGATTGAAGCGATTTCATAAATTCACTGTAGCTCCATTCGTGGCATATGGTCACGACACACTACAGATACGTAGAGAAACTCGTTTTGTTCGGCTGAAGCCGCACTTCAGGTTTCTGCCGCCAGAGCGCTCGAGAGCGCAGTGAGACAAAATGGCGACAGGAGCCGAGAAAGCGTATGTCGTGCTTGAAATGCACTCACATCAGTCAGTCATAACAGTGCAACGACACTTCAGGACGAAGTTCAACAAAGATCCACCAACTGCTAACTCCATTCGGCGATGGTATGCCCAGTTTAAAGTTTCAGGATGTCTCTGTAAGGGGAAATCAACGGGTCGGCCTGCAGTGAGCGAAGAAATGGTTGAACGCGTGCGGGCAAGTTTCACGCGTAGCCCGCGGAAGTCGACGAATAAAGCAAGCAGGGAGCTAAACGTACCACAGCCGACGGTTTGGAAAATCTTACGGAAAAAGCTAAAGCAGAAGCCTTACCGTTTACAATTGCTACAAGCCCTGACACCCGATGACAAAGTCAAACGCTTTGAATTTTCGGCGCGATTGCAACAGCTCATGGAAGAGGATGCGTTCAGTGCGAAACTTGTTTTCAGGGATGAAGCAACATTTTTTCTTAATGGTGAAGTGAACAGACACAATGTGCGAATCTGGGCGGTAGAGAATCCTCACGCATTCGTGCAGCAAATTCGCAATTCACCAAAAGTTAACGTGTTTTGTGCAATCTCACGGTTTAAAGTTTACGGCACCTTTTTCTTCTGCGAAAAAAACGTTACAGGACACGTGTATCTGGACATGCTGGAAAATTGGCTCATGCCACAACTGGAGACCGACAGCGCCGACTTCATCTTTCAACAGGATAGTGCTCCACCGCACTTCCATCATGATGTTCGGCATTTCTTAAAAAGGAGATTGGAAAACCGATGGATCGGTCGTGGTGGAGATCATGATCAGGAATTCATGTCATGGCCTCCACGCTCTCCCGACTTAACCCCATGCGATTTCTTTCTGTGGGGTTATGTGAAAGATTCAGTGTTTAAACCTCCTCTACCAAGAAACGAGCCAGAACTGTGAGCTCGCATCAACGATGCTTTCGAACTCACTGCGCCGAGTGTGGGAGGAACTTGATTATCGGCTTGATGTCTGCCGAATCACTAAAGGGGCACATATCGAACATTTGCGAATGCCTAAAAAATCTTTTTGAGTTTTTGTATGTGTGTGCAAAGCGTTGTGAAAATATCTCAAATAATAAAGTTATTGTAGAGCTGTGAAATCGCTTCAATCATTTGTAATAACCCTGTACAAAGGGAAGAGTACTGGTCTACCATGCACGTGTGATGAAGTCGAGCGTATCCGAGATGCGTTCAAACGGAGCCCTAGGAAGTCCGCAAGACGGGCATGCCAAGAGCTTCAACTTCCTCAAACAACGGAGTGGCATGTTCTGAAACGACGCCTATATGTGAAACCTTACAAGTTGCAGTTCTTGCGACAATCGCGTCACGGTGACCACGACACGAAGTTCGAATTTCGCATTTCAGTTCTCTAGGGTATGGCAGATGACACTTTTTCCGAACGATTCATACATTTCGGACGAATCGACGTTTCATCTATCTGGTGAAGTGAACCATCAATATGAAAGAATTTGGGACTCTCAAAATCCTGGCGTCGTCATCGAACATGAAAGATACTCGCCGAAACTGAATATGTTTTGTGCAGTTTCTGTTCGCAGCGTTTGTGGACCTTTCAGTTTCGCAGAGGAAACTTCGCTAGGAATATTATACCTGGACATGCTGCAAAATTGGTTGTTTCCTCAACTTCACGAAGATTCCAATGATTTAATTTTTGTACATCGCAGCGCCCCGTCTCTCTTCCATCTTGAGGTGCCGCGTTATCCTACCACCACCATCCCACAACGTTGGATGTTTCTCATTATCACGCAGTGCGCTCATGAGTGTATGGCGCGAACATAAACTTTTTGCCTCACTTTAGCCAGTGCGCAACGTGTTACTATCTTTCATAGTTTGTCCGTAATACAACTGATATTTTCTTTCTTTTGAATCCCCTTGTATATACTAAATATTTAAATGAAAATATACTCTCATCAAAATGTTTAAAATCCATTTAGAAATTTCATACACACAAGACTAAAAAGCAGAAATAATTATTTAAATAAACATAAATTTTAATGTAACACATTTTTAAATCGGACTAAAAAGTATCAAGACTTTCCCAGCCCCAGACGGGTTCCTAACTCCTTAAAGGTAGTCCTGAAAATTTTTACTTGTGAATTTTTAATAGCAATGACAATATTTGTAAGATCTATAATGAAAAATGTGGGGCGCATGCAGATAATTTTGATGCATATTCATCATTGTATTATGTATTGAATGAGCCGATATTTCTCGTTATATAACTTACAAATATTGTTATAGCTCTCAAAATTCGCAAGCACAAATTTTCAGGACTGTTTGTATGGGATTGTGACCCTACCTGGGAGTAGGTAAAGTTATTTTACACTTTTTTTCCAGACTGAAAAATGTGTTACATCAAAAATTAATTTTATTTAAATAATTATTTCCCAACCAGACTCAATTAAGGGCGTGTCATAAGACTATTTTTCGATACGTGAAGCGGTCAGAATGATTCAAGCCTAGCCCACGAGAAGTAAATTTTACAGGAGAGCAAATGCAAGATTTGCAAAATCTATAAATCAAATTAAAAATTTTAATGTTTTAAAATATGCGTACATTACTGTACCGTCTGTTGAAAAATCAACAAACCATTTCACTAGTAGACGCACACGACTATAATCAATCGATACATATTAAAATCTCATTTTTCGAGACAGTGAGGCTTAGGCTTGAATCATTCTGACCTCTTCATATGCGTAACAAGTAATTATGAGGGTGGTTTGAAAAGTTCTCAGAATCACGAGAGGTCAGCGCTAGTCCAATGAGTTGTTCACGTGATATTAATTGGACTGTTGCCTGCAAACACGTGCCACGTCAGTGCTCTTGGAAGAGAGCTGTGGCGGTGACGTGACTTTGTTGTTCCCACGTAGTGATTTGCGAAGATGGAAAAAAATCGAGATTCGAGCAGTGATTAAATACTTCGTAAAGAAAGGTATGAAAGCAAAGGACATTCATGCCGATTTCCAGAATACACTGGGGGACTCTGCTCCTCATATTCAACTGTTGCCAACTGGACAAATGAATTTAAATTTGGCCGGGAGAGCTTAGATGATGATCCGCGCAGTGGTCAGTCCAGATGTGGCACTACCCCAGAAATCATTGCAAAAGTGCACAGAATGGTCATGGAGGATCGCCGATTGAAAATGCGTGAAATTTCTCACCCTTGCCAGATGTCATCTGAAAGGATATATCACATTTTAACTGAAGAATTAGAAATGAAAAAAATTATTTGCAAGATGAGTGCCGCGACTCTTGACGCTGGATCAAAAACGCATGAGGATGGATATGTCTGAACAATGTTTGGCCCGTTTTAGGAGAAACGAACAAGATTTTTTGCTCCGGTTTGTGACCACAGATGAAACTTCGGTGCACTACTGTACTCCAGAGACAAAACAACAGTCAAAGAAGAGGAAATATGCTGATTCTCCGCTACCAAAGAAAGAAAAGACAAAAGGTCATGGCATCAGTGCTTTGGGATACGAAGGGGATTATGTTTGTAGATTATCTCCCCACTGGGTAAACAATTGCTGGAGAATACTATTCTAACCTCCTGGACAAACTGCAACAAAAGACACGCGAAAAAGGCCAGATTTAGCAAGGAAGAAAGTCATCTTCCATCAAGACAATGTGCGCCCGCACACATGTGCCGTCACCATGCAAAATTACACGAACTAAAGTATGAATTGCTGCCACACTCACCTTATTCACATGATATGGCTCCGTCAGACTTCCATCTCTTCCCAAAAGTGAAAATGTTTCTTGGTGGACGAAGATTCACTTCAAACGAAGAACTGATAGCCGGAGTTGACAACTATTTTGCAGGCTTGGAGGAAACACATTTTCGAGATGGGATCAAGGCAAAGGAACATCGTTGGACCAAGTGCATTAATCTACACGCAGACTACATTGAAAAATAAAAAAGTTTCAGTGATGTAAGTACTTTTTTTTCTATTCCGTTCTGAGAACTTTTCAAATCACCCTCGTACCTTCCGGTAACTTCAGTAAGAATCTAATGAACATGAAATTATCTTAATATTCTCCCTAAAGTAACATCGTCGCAGCAGAAATTAATTGGAATTAACATGAAGATGTCGAATTCTTTGTGTAATGGAGAGCGAGCAGTGGTTCATTCTAAATGTGCTGAAGTCAACCCATGTCAATAAAGACAGTCCATTGTTACCGACGTAGCTACAACACAGCTTTGTGGGAGCGTTATAGGAAGTACATTTCCTTGAATAATTAATTATTTTCATCATTACTCAGTGACCTAGTTGATCCTGTGGTAGATGGTCTAAGATGAAATATTCTGAAGAAAAATAGGATCACCATGGACAGTATGCGTGTACCAGTAAGCATAGAAGTCCCTGGCGGCATAATTAAAGCATTAGTGTCTGCAGTGGATTCCTATTGCAATTCAAGTGGTATAGTGATGATCGAGATGCGCGATACATTGCAGATGGGAACTCCATATGCGAGTGTCGTACCAGATCACGTCTCGTCATGAGAGACTGGAGCGACAGTTAGAGGCTTTGTAAGTACTCTCAGGAGTTACAGGTACACTATGGATGTTGTAAAAGTCACAATGGCGCCCTTCTTTCAGTCCGTTAGCGGAGGTGTATTCCATAAGAACAGTCGTCCTCCAAAAGATACAAGGAATAGATAAGACAACGTTTACACGACATATGTCGCTTCTTTCCTGGCTACTCCATGTATTTTGATACCATACATTGAACGAAGTTGGATCGGGGACTCACTACAGGTGAACGTAGCTGAAATGACTGACCTGGTTCACTGGCTGAGTCTTACTGCTTCGGAGGAAGCTTCACCAAACGGCGATTCTGGTCAAGCAATACTTACTTGTTTCTTTCAATCACAGTACGTTGTATGTGCTCTAAATCAGTTAATTTAAGATTACTAATTCGTTTTGTTTGGAGATATGATACGGATTTCTACCTATAAAACAGCTAACAGGTAAAATCTATTCATGAGTGTGATAGAAAATTCGGCTGAAGAATTTTATTTTCTACACGACTGAGGCAACTATTAAATCTACCATTAGAACCTGAGAGACGGCAGAACGCTTAGGGTAATGGGCCCTCATTCAGAAGGAATTGAACTGAAATCTCCGTGCCACTACCCAGATTTAAGGTTTCTGGGTTTCCTTAAATCTATTTAGGCAAAAGCTACTCTCTCTGAACTTTTTCCTCAGCCTCCAAAGTTATGGTCCGCGATAAGGCATTAAGCTTCAATCTTCCTTTTCCTACCATTAGAACATATTTTATTCGGAGCCTCATTGTTGGGCCAAATGGTTCAAATGGCTCTGAGCACTATGGGACTTAGCATCTATGGTCATCAGTCCCCTAGAACTACTTAAACCTAACTAACCTAAGGACAGCACACAACACCCAGTCATCACGAGGCAGAGAAAAATCCCTGTCCCCGCCGGGAATCGAACCCGAGAACCCGGGCGTGGGAAGCGAGAACGCTACCGCACGACCACGAGCTGCGGACATTGTTGGGTCAGTTGTCACCTGTCTGTTTTGGCAGTGCATTATCCCGAATATTCATCTCTTCTCAACTGCTAGTTTGTTCATTGGGATGATGTTGATACTGTTGGTCAAGAGTAGAAGTATAATCCGTGTATACTACATTGTACTGTAAATCCAAGTGGATATACAAGGTGGTTCAAAGACTTTATGACGAACATCTAGGGTTGATAGACCGAAATGTGTTTTCCGTATGTTTCGTCTTTCGTGTGCTCCATGTAAATGTGGATTATTGGCATGTGCTTTTACCTTTGTATCGGTAACACAATGATCGATTTCCAAATTTTCTCTGCTGCGTCGGCTACACTTACGAGTAGGTCTTTGTCTCTGATGTTTTGAGCGAGTTTGGCCCAGCAAACGAATAGCGAGAGCGTGGTCGCCTTATTTGGGCAGGCTAGTTTACGAAACGAGGAAAGGTCAGTTGGAGTGTGTTGTTGTGGTTGCGACCAGGCAGACATTGATGGCCGGGAAGTGGTCGCTAGAAGTTGCATGTGATGGCCACACAATTGTCTGGTGTATTCTCTTTCGATACGCTGGGAAATGAATATCGCTACAATAAGATGCTCTGTACATAAGTGCAGTAATGAGTTCGTATTATGGACGTGAGAATAACAAGCATATACCGCTGCTCTCTGTTTTTCTGCTCAGCAACACAAGGTAATGTGTTCTTTTTCTTTACGACTTGGCATACTACATTGGAGCAGTGTGATTGCTTAGGTCTTCTTGTCGAATTTGCAGGACACTGGCAATGACGGCTACAATCTGTGTGACAGATCTTGCTCTGTTCAGGAACTGAATGTAACTCGTGATCAAATCTAGTAAGTCGATACTTAATTCACCATACAGATCTTGTTCTTCTCATACCATTTTCAAACGCAAATTGGGGAATCGATCTTTGTATGACTGCTGAGAGCAGCAGGTGTTTGCACATTAATCAGTAAAACGGGGTGACGCTTTCGTAAATTTTGAAGGACAATAATAATTATAATTAGTACAAATTTCACATCTTTATTGAAGATTCGCACGTTATTTAATTTCAATTAGATGAAGCATCAGTTTCATCAGGTAACAGAAGCAAGCAAGCTTGAGGCGCAGCCCCGTGGCTACATGGAAATACTTACACTAATTTTTCTCATACCTAACCCAAGACAGTTTTTCTCAATCGAAAACCCATTTCTGCTCGTAGTAGGTGCTCAAAGAGAAAAACGTTTTGTATTAGCAAATTATTTTCTAGTCAGATAAGCCAAGTCACTTCGAGTGCTTCGCGACAACAGCTACGCGAAATTTTATTCACTTGTCTTGTGGTGTGGTGTTGCTAGGTCATTTCGACGAAATATAACTACTTTGCGCCTGAAAGCATAAATCTGAAGTGGAGAAAATATACAGCAAGCAATCGTCAAAAATCTGTTTATTGCGGATCTAGATTGCAACCACTGTGTGGGTATCTTCAGTATGTTATGATGCAAGTTACACTACTGGCCATTAAAATTGCTACACCAAGAAGAAATGCAGATGATAAACGGGTATTCATTGGAAAAATATATTATACTAGAACTGACATGTGATTACATTTTCACGCAATTTGGGTGTATAGATCCTGAGAAATCAGTACCCAGAACAACCATTTCTGGCCGTAATAACGGCCTTCATACGCCTGGGCATTGAGTCAAACAGAGATTGGATGGCGTATACAGGTACAGCTGCCCAAGCAGTTTCAACACGATACCACAGTTCATCAAGAGTAGTGACTGGCGTATTGTGACGAGCCAGTTGCTCGGTCACCATTGACCAGACGTTTTCAATTGGTGAGAGATCTGGAGAATGTGCTGGCCAGGGCAGCAGTCGAACATTTTCTGTATCCAGAAAGGCCCGTACAGGACCTGCAACATGCGTCGTGCATTATCCTGCTGAAGTGTAGGGTTTCGCAGGGATAGAATGAAGGGTAGAGCCACGGGTCGTAACACATCTGAAATGAAACGTCCACTGTTCAAAGTAGTCCATGTTGCTGCAAACGTCGTCGAACTGTTCGTGCAGATGGTTGTTGTCTTGCAAACGTCCCCATCTGTTGACTCAGGGATCGAGACGTGGTTGCACGATCCGTTACAGCCATGTGGATAAGATACCAGCCATCTCGAATGCTAGTGATACGAGGCCGTTGGGATCCAGCACAGCGTTTCGTATTACCCTCATGAACTCACGGATTCCATATTCTGCTAACGGTCATTGGATCTCGACCAACGCGAGCAGCAATGTCGCGATACGATAAACCGCAATCACGATAGGCTACAATCCGATCTTTATCAAAGCCGGAAACGTGATGGTACGCATTTCTCCTCCTTACACGAGGCATCACAACAACGTTTCACCAGGCAACGCCGGTCAACTGCTGTTTGTGTATGAGAAATCGATTGGAAAATTTCCTCATGTTAGCACGTTATTGGTGTCGCCACCGGCGCCAACCTTGTGTGAATGCTCTGAAAAGCTAATCATTTGCTTATCACAGCAGCTTCTTCCTGTCGGTTAAATTTCGCGTCTGTAGCACGTCACCTTCGTGATGTAGCAACTTTAATGGCCAGTAGTGTACGTTAAATGAAACAAAATATTCCGTTTTGCTGTATGAGTACGGGTGTCTGTAGAACCACAAGTGAGGATAGTCTTATAGCATTTTGTTAATTTGGGCCTTCTAATGTTTTAGGGAATTATATGTATAGACCCATATAATTTAACCCTACAGAATCATGTTATGGGAAACAACTTTTGTTAGAAACTATTTGCTAACACTGTCCGTCGATACTCCGCATTTTTAAGACTAGTTATGGCCCTGAAAGGCGGCAGGGCATAGGCACTCTATAGCCTTAGTATGCACTGTGTGTTGCCTATCATCCAGTCATCTACTCCCCATGAAAGACAGTATGCTGGGAAAAATTAAGGTCCTGATTCCTTCTAAAATACCTTCTTCTGCTTAGAGACGTCCATTCTTATGGCTTTCTTGTGGAAAATCACTCTAAAAGTCTACAGCGGTAGGTAGTATCGGGCAGGTGTTGTGTGTCGGACATAATTAGAAGTTGGAAAGTACCTGCCAAAGCAAAAATCACGGTGGGGGGGTTAATGGTATACCACCTGTCGACAACTAGGTCATCAGAGACGGAGCACAAGCTTGGATTAGCGAAAGTTGGGGAAGAAAATCGTTAGAGCCCTGTCAAAGGAACCGTCACGGCGTTTGCCTTAAGAAATTTAAGGAAATCACAGACAACCAAATCAGGATGACCGAGCGCGGATTTGAGCCGTCACCCAACTGAATGGAAAGATCATCATGTACAAGTCGCACTATCTGTCAATTTTGACCTATGGATTGGAGTGTTGGACTTGGACAAAGAAAGATCTGAGTAGAATACAAGCAACAGAGATACCCTTTCTACGAAGGTTCCTGTATAAGACGAGAAGAGTGAGGATAAGGAATGAAACAACGCAAAACATCTTGCGAATCATGCCCCTAAAAGAAGCTATGGAGCGTCTGCACACTGGTTAGTAGGCGCTGCTAGTTCGGCGAAATCTCCACATTCTGGGACCGGCGCGTACTCAAGTGTCAGTGAATTTTTTGTCTCTAACCTCCGGAGTTTCTCCAAAAGACTTTGAAACCCACACTATTTCTTCGCAAGTGGAAGAGCTAATAGTTCATGATGACGGCATCTAAAACAATCTTCAACAGTGACAGCTGATTTTTTTCCTCATGAAACTCTCCAAAATGTATGTTATGATACCATCACTTTGCTGTTGAGACCTAGTTTCATGAGGTGCATACAAACTAACTAATTTCAGGTTTTTTTCTGTATGAGGATCAGGACGTCCCTTTAACAGTACATGCTACATCTAAAATTCAAATAGAAACCCACCATAGATTTTAGCTGATGAAATGATTATGGAGAGAGCACAAAAATGTTGAACAGTGCCTGAACTGTTTCCAGCAGGATAGCCTAAGGCGACGGTGCGAGCTTGGTGAAGTACAGGCAGTTGCGAAAGTGTTCATCCGATTTCACAAGACTACGTCTGCTACAGAAATGAAGATAGATACTTGCGGTAAATGTTAACTTACGTATCGAAATTGAAAGATTACCTTGGCGCCGGTTTTAAGCTGCCGGTTCATGTGGTTGCCGCTAAGGGTCTCCTTGGTGCAGTTAGTTCGTACGCCCGCTTCTCTATGTGACCCATATGGGTCAAGATACAGGCAACACAGCAGTAAAAGACAATTTGCGTTCTCCGTTCCAACAGACGCAACAGATGAGCACATGCTCACTTCGATTTATTTTTTATTCAACGAACAGTACACTGAACAGATTGGTGGTGTCGCAATGGGTAGTCACTTGTCACCCGTTGAGGCTAACTTTCTTTTATGGAAGATGTCGAGGAGAGAGCACTTCAGATGGCGGAACTGACATCAACGGCTTTTGGCGGTATGTGGATGGGACCTTCGTAATCGGGCCGCAGCGTACTGCACCGCTGGATATGTTTTTACGATATATAAATGGTCTTCATTTGAACATGGAATTTACGATGGAGAGAAACTGCGAACTACCGTTCCTGGACGTGTTGGTGCAGATAAAACAGAATGGAACCTTGGGTCACGCTGCGTCTTGTAAACCTACAATCACGGACTTGTACTTGCAGACCACCAACTGTCACCATCCTGCACAAGGAAGAGGTGTGCGTAGGACGACGGTTCATAGAGGACGAGTCATATCGGGTTTAAATAGCTTATCAGTTGAGCTATGCCGCCTCCGTACCGTACTCTTTCGGAATGGATATTTCGGGCGGAAGATTCGCTGTACCTTACACCCGGCGCCTGTTAGACAAAGTGAGGAGCCGTAAGGAAAAAAGAACAAAGAGGAATGACCGTCTTGCCATACGTCTGCGGTGTTCCTTCAATAATAGGAAGATTAGTTGAATGGGTCTGCCGTCGACCAACGAAACTCAGAACTTCTCTAGGGCGTGTGAAAGACCTTTTTGGTTTCAGAAGGTCTGGTGTCTATAAGATTCCTTGCAGCTGCGGGATGTCATACACTGCACAAACTTGTCGCACAGTGGAGCACAGATTCGTCGAACACTGACGGCACACACGTGTGAACCAGCCAGAGAAATCTGCAGTGGCTGAGCACTGTTTGCGTACGGGGTACAAAACGGACAACAAAAATACTAAAATTCTCTCGTCGACGTCTTTTTGGTGCGACATCTAGGTTGCAGAAGTGGTGGAAATTCGCAGCCCGACAGATCTGCTGAACAGCGACACAGGATACAACTTAGCACTGCAGCGGATCCAGCACTGGCCTTGTTACAGTCACCGAGACCGCGTAGGGAAACTATTGGTCATACAATGGATGACGCTTCCGTGGCGACAGATATTCGGATAACAAAAGCGAGAAAGGACACACGCCAGCGCGGACACGTAAATCGTCAGGCTGCACCCGAAAGAAAGCGCACAGTATAACTCGCAGCCTTTGCGCGTGCTTCAAAGGTCTAGGTTTATCTTCCGACATGTGGCTGGCGTCTGTCCTCTACCGATCACTGTTGCCAACCGAATTTGGCGTGTTGACGCCTGCGAGATTTCTTTCTTTCTTTTGTGTTTGACTGGTATAAACAGGAAGCTTCGGACATAGCTAAGCAGTGTGATCACTGCTCCGAAGATGTCTGTCAGTTGAACCGTAGAAATATTGTGGGAATTTCAAAACGATAACCGACATCTCGTTCAAGAACCATTTTTGCAGGTACAGTGTAGTTAGAAATGTTCGGCGTGGTTTTCTTCGAGAGTACAGTATTGTCCCTCCTGCAACTCGAAGCATTCAAAGATGGTATCAACAGTTTCAACACACCGTTCATTATGCAAGGGGAAACCAAGAGGTGGCTCCTGTTAGCTCATTCAAGACCTAGAGCGCATTCAAAAGAATTATCCATGTTGTCCACAGAAGTCTATTGGCTGTGCCAGCCGAGTCACTCATTTCTAATGTGACTGTGCGAGTCGTGTGAAGTTAGCACCCCTTTTTCGAGAAATATACATTTTTTTCACAGTTCTTGATAGATGTAGCATAGTTCTAGAGTTCTTTGTACAAAATTTCAATAGTTCTGCAGAATTTAGCGACGAAAACAACAATACTCGAAAAAATTTTCGTATCGAAAACGTTCTTTGGCAATTTCTGCAAAATGTAAATAAGTACAAGAGTTCTGAGCACAGTTCTGAACAGAGCTCCAAGAGTTCTTTCGAAAATCCAAGTAACATTTTTTTGTGCAGCTAATAGTTTACGAGATAATTGCATTTTAATGAGAAAATCTTTTCACTTACTGTGAAGTTGGCACCCTTTTTTTCAGAAATATATATTTTTTTCAGAGTTCTTGATAGATATGGCATAGTTCTAGAGTTCTTTGTACAAAATTTCAATAGTTCTGCAGAATTTAGCGAAGAAAACAACAATATTCGAAAAAATTTTCGTATCGAAAACATTTTTTGTCAATTTTCGCAAAAATTAAACTTGTACAACAGTTCTGAGGACAGTTCTGAACAGAACCGCAAGAGCTCTATCGAAAATCCCAACAACATTTTTCTATGGCGATAATGGTTTGAGATAAATTGATTTAATATGGGACACACTTTCTTTACGGAAAATATAAATATATTCGTACAACAGTTCTGATGACAGTTCTGGACACCACGTGAAGAGTTCTATCGAAAATACAAGTGAAATGTTTTTTGGGCAGGTAATAGTTTAAGAGGTAATTGCAACTTAATTAAAAATTCCATAAGAGCTCCTACTGTGAAGCTGGCACCCTTTTTTTCAGAAATATATATTTTTTCATAGCTCTTGATAGATAAGTCATAGTTATAGAGTTCTCTGTACAAAATTTCAATAGTTCTGCAGAATTTAGCGAAGAAAACAACAATACTCGAAAAATTTTCGTATCGAAAACATTCTTTGGCAATTTCCGCAAAATGTAAGTAAGTACAAGAGTTCTGGGCACAGTTCTGAACAGAGCTTCAAAAGTTCTTTCGAAAATCCGAGTAACATTTTTTACTGCAGCTAATATTTTACGAGATAATTGCATTTTAATGAGAAAGTCTTTCCACTTACTGTGAAGTTGGCACCATTTTTTTCAGAAATATATATTTTTTTCAGAGTTCTTGATAGATATGGCATAGTTCTAGAGTTCTTTGTACAAAATTTGAATAGTTCTGCAGAATTTAACGAAGAAAACAACAATACTCGAAAAAAATTTCGTATAGCAAACATTCGTTATTAATTTTCGCAAAAAGTAAACTCGGACAACAGTTCTGAGGGCAGTTCTGAACAAAACCCCAATAGTTCTATCGAATATCCTAATTACAATTTTTGTGCAGCTAACACGTTACGAGATAATTGCAATTTAAGGAGGGAACCTCTTCACTTACTGTGAAGTTGGAATCCTTTTCTTCGGAAATATATATTTTTTCAGAGTTCTTGATAAAAATGTCATAGTTCTAGAGTTATTTGTACAAAATTTGAATAGTCCTGCAGAATTTAGCGAAAAAAACAGCAATACTCGAAAAATTTTTCGTATCGAATACATTCTTTGTCAATTTTCGCAAAAAGTAAATTCGTACAACAGTTCTGAACAGAACACCAAGAGCTCTATCGAAAATCCTAATAATATCTTTTTGTGGCGATGATAGTTTATACGGTAACTGCTTTGATGTTAGACCCACTTTCTCCACAGAAAAAGTAAATTCGTTCAACAGTTTTGATGAACAGTTCCGGTTAACACCTCAAGACTTCTATCGATAATCATAATAACATTTTTTGTGGTTATAATAGTTTGTACGGTAATTGATTAATTGTGGGGCAGATTTACTCAAAAAAAAATTATGTCTGTTCGTTTGCTCTGATGCCAGCTCTGGATAGCATTGTAAGAGTTCTATCGAAAATACGAGTAACATATTCTGTGCAGGTAATTGTTTACGTAGTAACTGCCTTTATTAAGGAATGCTTATGAGCATTTCCCGTACAGTTTGAACCCCTTTTACGATAAATGTAAATTTTTTTCACAGTTCTTGATATATATGCAATAGTTCTAGATTTCCCTGCTCAAAACACGAATAGTTCTACAGAATTTCGGGAAGAAAACAATAACTCGGCAAAATTTTGGTATGGTAAAAAATTATTGGTCAGTTTGGAAAAAATAAATTTGTATAACAGTTCTGTTGGCAGTTCTGGATAGCACCGGAAGAGTTGCATTGAAAATGATAAGAACATTTTTGTGGCGATAATAGTTTATACAATAATTGTTTTAATCTGATACTCACTTTATCTAATATAGCAAAATTCGTAGAATAGTTCTGATGACAGTTCTGAATATCACCCACAGAGTTCTACCAAAAACTATAATAACATTATTTGTGACGATGACATTATATGAGATAATTAATGTGGGACTCACTTTTGTCATGTAAAAGTAATAAATTCGTACAAAAGATCTGATGACATTTCTTAATACGACCCTAAGAGTTCCACCGACAACTGTAATAACATTTTTTGTGGGGATAACAGTTAATGAGATAATAGCATTTTCGAGAGACCCACTCGGTCTACATTATAATAAATTGGCACAACCCTTTTGCTGACAGTTCTGGATAGCACCGAAAGAGTTCTTCTAAAAACCCTCATAACATTTTTATGGTGCCAGTAGATTATGAAATAGATTGTGTGTTCACTCTGCAGTGGGTGTGCGCCGATGTGAAAATTACTGGCAGATAAAAACTGTGTGCCGGACCGGGTCTCTAACCCCAGGCTGTGACGAAAGAATATCTTCACAATATCCTTTAGTCCAGGAGTGCTTCTTCTGCAATTTTCGTAGGACAACTTCTACGAAATTGGGAACGCAGGAGATGAAGTACTGCTGGGAGTACAGCTATGAGTATGATCGTAAATTCTCACTTTTATTTTGGAAAACCGAAAATCGAAAACCCGGATGTATATTCCACTAAATACAAAAAGTCTAAATGTTCAGCACTATACAAATGCCAGTACACCTTCTTAAGACTGACTGTAGTAACTGTAGGTGGAAGCGTGGGATGTGCACGCTTAGATGATTCAAGGAGAGAAGGCTCGTCAGTGCAAAACAAACAGATGGCTGAGAGAGCAGATACATTCACACGCGCCACTAACCAGATGGTGTCACACCTGTCGAGAATCGCACCAGAGGTACAATGAGCTGTGGTGGAGTGCTGTTGGCGTGGTTACTATGCAACTTACTTGATGGGCATCAATACACCGTTATATTAATGTACAATACTTGAGAAACAATGTCATTCCCACACTCCGAGTTCCTTATCACTCAGTACTAGACTAAATTACCGGCCTAGTGATAAGCAGCCTATGTACCTCACCGACTACACATCTTCGTGTTATTAGAAAAAAAGAGAAAAATACCAAGGGACACAAAATATGAATCTGGATAAACCGGAAATCCGGATTACTGAGGACCAAATAAACGAGGTTCTTATTTACAAATTTCGAACTTCTTATTAACTTTAATACTGTATCCCCTCAACATAATAACACCTTTATCAGTCATGTATTGAATTAGGATTTAAACATACTATTTAGTTCGTTTGTACAATATATTCAGTAAATATACTTACATTTCTATACATTGTAAAGACTTTTAACTCTCGCTGTAGTGTAACTCATCAAACTTCCACACTTCCTTTCTAACTAGAACAAATGTTTGCAACAATATTAACGACAGCAATTTCAAATTTATTCGTTACACACAGCACATGTTTTTTATGTATCCTAGCGTCTGGTGATGTTGCCACATAACTTTCATCCATGAGGGTCCTGAGCATATTTTTAGCTGTTAGTGGGTCCTGGATGTCATGAGAGCTGAAAACAATTACTGTTTTACGTAATAAAATTCATCTGGTTCTTCCTGATTCTAAAAATATACACTTCATGTATGCCTTTCATTGTTGTATGATTCAGTATCGACGCTAATGCTCTCTTGATGAGATATGAGCCGATTGCTCGTTTTTATCCACTGTGCCCTTTCGTATTTCATTTCAGCGATTAATTTATTTTTTTATCAACGTAGTAAGTAGTAAAAAGCTAATCCAGAATGTAAACTGCACTTATATTCTGTTTGAACTGTTTAATCGTCAGTGTCCGCTGTCTGAACGTCAAATATCAGATTAATACACTGCGCCTGGTTGCGTTATTTTATAGGAATTTTATTATTTTAAGTGGGATGTACTAGATAATGTTGAAGAAATCCAAAGCATATTGTTCGAAGAGCATAATATTATTCGAAATTTACCTGTACCAATAGGTGCAGCCAAAGCAGCATTTTTGATGCTGTAATTACCTCATAGATAACGATATTTGTCTATTGTAGTTTTGTATTCCAATCAGAATTTTGAGAGCATCAAAGCCTCATTTCAGCGTGAGAGAGGGGTAAAATCAATAGATGATATTGAATTGAAAGCCTTCATCAGTCTCTTGTTTTTAATTGTTGTTAACAAAAGTAACAGATAAAGCCTGGAAGATCTGTGTGGAACTGATGGTGATGGCATTGAAAAATTACACCTCGCAAATGAATATAAAACGTTTCAAATTTATTCTGGAGAGCCTTATATTTTACAGTCGCGCTATTCGTGATGGAAGGAGACAATTAGACAAGCTAACAGCTATTCGGGAAATATTTACTGTGATTGTACGCAACTACCACAAATCTTACACCCTTGGAGAAAATGTTACAGTAGACAAGAAGCTGGAAGGATTCTGTGGAAGGTACAGTTTTCGCCAATATGTATCAATCAAAACAAACGAGTATGGATTCTTAAGTGTGGATTCTTAAGTATTTTACCTGTACAATTTGGAAATGTACGCTGTGTTGCAACCAGAAGGATTTACCAACTGAGCAATAAACATTTTGATGTTGTTCTGTGATTGTGTAAACCTATATATCAGTCAGGTCGAAATGTGAAAGCGGACAACTGGTTTACTAGTACTGGAATAATAATAGAGCTATGAAGGGAGAATTTTTCTTTTGTTGGCATGATGAAGAAAAACAAGCGTGGAAATTTCTCTAGAGTTTGCTATCAGTAAAAGAAGGGTTGCCCACATTTCCTTTTTTGGCATCCACAACACTGAACTCTAGTTTCCTCCGTACCTAAAAAGGGGAAGTGAGTGATCCAGGCATCACGTTTGCATGAAGATAATTTAATATATGCTGACATTGTAGATAAACGGAAGCCATCCACCGTAAATTTTACAATAGCGTTAAGTGTGGTATTTTCACAGCGGATAAGCCGAATGCTTTGTACAACGCTGCAAGAAATGTCCGCCGCTGGTCAATGGTTATATTTTTGTAATGATCAGTACAGTTGGAATCTATGCACAAGTGATTTATTGTGGCAACAGTAAGAATTGTATCAGAAGGAAAGGGTTCCTGAATCAGCTATGTTATACAATGTTGTTTTCTTCGCTAAATTCTGCATAACTACTGAAATTTTGTACAGAGAACTCTATAACTATGACTTATCTATCAAGAACTCTGAAAACAATATATATTTCTGAAAAAAAGGGTGCCAGCTTCACAGTAGGAGCACTTATGGGGTTCTTAATTAAGTTGCAATTACCTCTTAAACTATTACCTGCACTAAAAAATTCTACTAGGAATTTCAATAGAACTCTTCACGTGGTGTCCAGAACTGTCATCAGAACTGTTGTACGAATATATTTATATTTTCTATAGAGAAAGTGTGTCCCACATTAAATCAATTTATCACAAACTATTATCGCCATAGAAAAATGTTATTAGGATTTTTGATAGAGCTCTTGGGGTTCTGTTCAGAACTGTCCTCAGAACTGTTGTACAAGTTTAATTTTTGCGAAAATTGACAAAAAATGTTTTCGATAGAAAAATTTTTCGAGTATTGTTGTTATCTTCGCTAAATTCTGCAGAACTATTGAAATTTTGTACAAAGAACTCTAGAACTATGGCATACCTGTGAAGAACTGTGAAAGAAATATACATTTCTGAAAAAAAGGGTGCCAAATTCACAGTAAGTGAAAAGATTTTCTCCTTAAATTGCAATTATCTCGTAAACTATTAGCTGCACAAAAAAATGTTACTTGGGTTTTCGATAGTACTCTTGGAGTTCTGTTCAGAACTGTGCTCAGAACTGTTGTACTTATTTACAATTTGCGAAAATTGACGAAGAATGTTTTCGATACGAAAATTTTTTCCAATATTGTTTTCGTCGCTAAATTCTGCAGAACTATTCAAATTTTGTACAAAGAACTCTAGAACTATGGCATATCTATCAAGAAATCTGAAAAAAGTATACATTTCTGAAAAAAAGGGTGCCAACTTCACAGTAAGTGAAAAGATTTTCTCCTTAAATTGTAGTTATCTCGTAAACTATTAGCTGCACAAAAAAAATGTTACTTCGATTTTCGAAAGAACTCTTGGAGCTCTGTTCAGAACTGTGCTCAGAACTCTTGTACTTATTTACATTTTGCGGAAATTGTCAGAGAATGTTTTCGATACGAAAATTTTTTCGAGTATTGTTGTTTTCTTCGTTATATTTTGCAGAACTATTGAAATTTTGTGCAAAGAACTCTAGAACTATGGCATATCTAACAAGAACTGTGAAAAAAATGTATATTTCTCGAAAAAGGGGTGCTAACTTCACACGACTGACTGTGCGGCATGTTTTTTGGCGACGAGTGTTTAAAATCATGCAACACTGAGTTGTTGCAAGCCCTTCACGATGGTGATAAACAACAGCGTGTACAATTTTGTCAATTCACTTTGGGTGTTGAGACGGAAGATAATTTCAAGTTTATTGTTTAGTGATGGGGCTACATTCCATTTAAATGTCAAAGTGAACCGTCAGGACGGAAGAATATGGGAAACACGGCAGCGACATATCACAGTCAAGACGTAAAGGCGGATAAAGCAATCCCGTCCCTGGCTACGCTGGAAACCTTGAAGAACGTGCGAAAACATGAAAAATGTTTTTTTCAACAGGAGGGAGCGCCTGCACAATGCCACCTGCATGGAAGACCATTTCTTAACAATGTACTGGTCTCATCGTGCGCATTTTTAAGAATGAGTTGCCTCGACGATGGATCTACCATAAGGATTGAAGGAAGATTATGTTTTAGCCTCCCGTCGACACTGAGGTCATTAGAGAGGGTGCACAAGCTCTGATATTTCAAAGACTGGAGAACGGAAATCGGCCGCTCCATTACGAAAGAGCCGTTCCGACATACGGCTAGAGCTATTTATTGACTCCACCTCGCTCGGTCGGCCGTGTACAGGGTCGTCCATTGACAGTGACCGGGCCAAATATCTCAAGAAATAAGCATCAAATGAAAAAACTACAAAGAACGAAACTCGTCTAGCTTGAAGGGGGAAACCAGATGGCCCGCTAGATGGCGCTGCCACAGGTCACACGGATATCAACTGCGTTTTTTAAAAATAGGAACTCCCATTTTTTTATAACATGTTCGTTTAGTACGTAAAGAAATGAGTGTTTTAGTTGGACCACTTTTTTCGCTCTGTGACAGATGGCGCTGTAATAGTCACAACGTATAATTACGTGGTATCACGTAACATTCCGCCGGTGCGGACAGTATTTGGTTCGTGATACATGACCAGTGTTAAAATGGACCGTTTACCAAGTGCGGAAAGGGTCGATATCGTGTTGATGTATGGCTATTGTGATCAAAATGCCCAACGGGCGTGTGCTATGTATGCTGCTCGGTATCCTGGACGACATCATCCAAGTGTCCGGACCGTTCGCCGGATAGTTACGTTATTTAAGGAAACAGGAAGTGTTCAGCCACATATGAAACGTCAACCACGACCTGCAACAAATGATGCTCAAATAATGTTTTAGCTGCTGTCGCGGCTAATCCGCACATCAGTAGCAGACAAATTGCGCGAGAATCGGGATTCTCAAAAAAGTCGGTGTTGAGAATGCTACAACAACATCGATTGCACCCGTACCACATTGCTATGCACTAGGAACTGCATGGCGACGACTTTCAACGTCGTGTACAGTTGAAACGTCCCCTTTGAACAATTATAAAGGACTGTGCTTAAACTGACAATGTTTTTAGCGCAACGCAATCTGACTTTCAATTATCCCTACAAAAGAATCGCCCTGACTAACAATAACCTATACCTTTCATGAATCACTTACCTCACAAAAATCTTCGTTACTCAAACTACTGCAATACAGCGAGCGCCAATACTGCCAGCTAAATAAAAGATTCAAACTACTGAGGGCACTAACTACTGATAGGCATAGTTAGCAAATGAAAGATTTTGATACAGAAAAAACAATGTATTTACCTTAATATTGTTCAAAAGTCATATTATATATATCAGTTCATGACATCCAGACTTACAAATTTACTGTCTCTGTCCAGATCATCCGCTCTCAAAACTCCGCCATCTCACTCCCCACATCCACCACTGCAGGCGGCTCATCTCCAACTGCGCAACGCTACGCGCTGTTAACATCCAGCTGCCTAACACTACAATGGCAGACAACAATGCAAACTAGCCACAGACTGCACAAAGCACAGCCAGTGATTTTCATACAGAGCGCTACGTGGCGTTACCAATAAGAAAACAGAAACAGCCTACTTACACAGTTCTGCCACTGGGCACAAGAGAAGTTACGGGACGATGGCAGATTTTTTGCACGCATTCTATTTAGCGACGAAGCGTCATTCACCAACAGCGGTAACGTAAACCGGCATAATATGCAGTATTGGGCAACGGAAAATCCACGATGGCTGCGACAAGTGAAACATCAGCGACCTTGGCGGGTTAATGTATGCTGCGGCATTATGGGAGGAAGGATAATTGGCCCCCATTTTATCGATGGCAATCTAAATGGTGCAATGTATGCTGATTACCTACGTAATGTTCTACCGATGTTACTACAAGATGTTTCACTGCATGGCAGAATGGCGATGTACTTCCAACATGATGGATGTCCGGCACATAGCTCTCGTGCGGTTGAAGCGGTATTGAATAGCATATTTCATGACAGGTGGATTGGTCGTCGAAGCACCATACCATAGCCCGCACGTTCACCGGATCTGACGTCCCCTGATTTCTTTCTGTGGGGAAAGTTGAAGGATATTTGCTATCGTGATCCACCGACAACGCCTGACAACATGCGTCAGCCCATTGTCAGTGCATGTGCGAACATTACAAAAGGCAAAGTACTCGCTGTTGAGAGGAATGTCGTTACACGTATTGGCAAATGCATTGAGGTTGACGGACATCATTTTGAGCATTTATTGCATTAATGTAGCATTTATAGGTAATCACGCTGTAACAGCATGCGTTCTCAGAAATGCCGCGCGGGATTAGCCGAGCGGTCTGTGGCGGTGCAGTCATGGGCTGGGCGGCTGGTCCCGGCGGAGGTTCGAATCCTCCGTCGGGCATGGGTGTGTGTGTGTTTGTCCTTAGAATAATTTAGGTTAAGTAGTGTGTAAGCTTAGGGACTGATGACCTTATCAGTTAAGTCCCATAAGATTTCACACACATTTTTTGTTCTCAGAAATGATAAGATCACAAAGGTACATGTATCACATTGGAACAATCGAAATAAAATGTTCAAATATACCTACGTTCTGCATTTTAATTTAAAAAACCTACCTGTTACCAACTGTACTTGAGGACAATATTATGGTAATGGAAGTGGATGTAGATGAAGATGAAATGGGAGATACGATACTGCGTGAAGAGTTTGATAGAGCACTGAAAGACCTAAGTCGAAACAAGGCCCTGGGAGTAGACAACATTCCATTAGAACTACTGACAGCCTTAGGAGAGCCAGTCCTGACAAAACTCTACCATCTGGTGAGCAAGATGTATGAGACAGGCGAAATTCCCTCAGACTTCAAGAAGAATATAATAATTCCTATCCCAAAGAAAGCAGGTGTTGACAGATGCAAAAATTACCGAACTATCAGTTTAATAAGTCACAGCTGCAAAATACTAACGAGAATTCTTTACAGACGAATGGAAAAACTGGTAGAAGCCGACCTCAGGGAAGATCAGTTTGGATTCCGTAGAAATGTTGGAACACGTGAGGCAATACTGACCCTACGACTTATCTTAGAAGAGAGATTAAGGAAAGGCAAACCTACGTTTGTAGCATTTGTAGACTTGGAGAAAGCCTTTGACAATGTTGATTGGAATACTCTCTTTCTAATTCTGAAGGTGGCAGGGGTAAAATACAGGGAGCGAAAGGTTATTTACAATTTGTACAGAAAGCAGATGGCAGTTATAAGAGTCGAACGGCATGAAAAGGAAGCAATGATTGTGAAGGGAATGAGACAGGGTTGTAGCCTCTCCCCGATATTATTCAATCTGTATATTGAGCAAGCAGTAAAGGAAACAGAAAAATTCGGAGTAGGTATTAAAATCCATGGAGAGAAATAAAAACTTGAAGGTTCGCCGATGACATTGTAATTCTGTCAGAGACAGCAAAGGACTTTGAAGAGCAGTTGAACAGAATGGACAGTGTCTTGAAGGGAGGATATAAGATGAACATCAAGAAAATCATAACGAGGATAATGGAATGTAGTCAAATTAGGTCGGGTGATGCTGAGGGAATTAGATTAGGAAATGAGACACTTAAAGTAGTAAAGGAGTTTTGCTAATCGGGGAGCAAAATAACTGATGATGGTCGAAGTAGAGAGTATATAAAATGTAGACTGGCAATGGCAAGGAAAGCGTTTCTGAAGAAGAGAAATTTGTTAACATCGAGTGTAGATTTAAGTGTCAGTAAGTTTTTTCTGAAAGTATTTGTATGGAGTGTAGCCATGTATGGAAGTGAAACATGGACGATAAATACACTCCTGGAAATGGAAAAAAGAACACATTGACACCGGTGTGTCAGACCCACCATACTTGCTCCGGACACTGCGAGAGGGCTGTACAAGCAATGATCACACGCACGGCACAGCGGACACACCAGGAACCGCGGTGTTGGCCGTCGAATGGCGCTAGCTGCGCAGCATTTGTGCACCGCCGCCGTCAGTGTCAGCCAGTTTGCCGTGGCATACGGAGCTCCATCGCAGTCTTTAACACTGGTAGCATGCCGCGACAGCGTGGACGTGAACCGTATGTGCAGTTGACGGACTTTGAGCGAGGGCGTATAGTGGGCATGCGGGAGGCCGGGTGGACGTACCGCCGAATTGCTCAACACGTGGGGCGTGAGGTCTCCACAGTACATCGATGTTGTCGCCAGTGGTCGGCGGAAGGTGCACGTGCCCGTCGACCTGGGACCGGACCGCAGCGACGCACGGATGCACGCCAAGACCGTAGGATCCTACGCAGTGCCGTAGGGGACTGCACCGCCACTTCCCAGCAAATTAGGGACACTGTTGCTCCTGGGGTATCGGCGAGGACCATTCGCAACCGTCTCCATGAAGCTGGGCTACGGTCCCGCACACCGTTAGGCCGTCTTCCGCTCACGCCCCAACATCGTGCAGCCCGCCTCCAGTGGTGTCGCGACAGGCGTGAATGGAGGGACGAATGGAGACGTGTCGTCTTCAGCGATGAGAGTCGCTTCTGCCTTGGTGCCAATGATGGTCGTATGCGTGTTTGGCGCCGTGCAGGTGAGCGCCACAATCAGGACTGCATACGACCGAGGCACACAGGGCCAACACCCGGCATCATGGTGTGGGGAGCGATCTCCTACACTGGCCGTACACCACTGGTGATCGTCGAGGGGACACTGAATAGTACACGGTACATTCAAACCGTCATCGAACCCATCGTTCTACCATTATTAGACCGGCAAGGGAACTTGCTGTTCCAACAGGACAATGCACGTCCGCATGTATCCCGTGCCACCCAACGTGCTCTAGAAGGTGTAAGTCAACTACCCTGGCCAGCAAGATCTCCGGATCTGTCCCCCATTGAGCATGTTTGGGACTGGATGAAGCGTCGTCTCACGCGGTCTGCACGTCCAGAACGAACGCTGGTCCAACTGAGGCGCCAGGTGGAAATGGCATGGCAAGCCATTCCACAGGACTACATCCAGCATCTCTACGATCGTCTCCATGGGAGAATAGCAGCCTGCATTGCTGCGAAAGGTGGATATACACTGTACTAGTGCCGACATTGTGCATGCTCTGTTGCCTGTGTGTATGTGCCTGTGGTTCTGTCAGTGTGATCATGTGATGTATCTGACCCCAGGAATGTGTCAATAAAGTTTCCCCTTCCTGGGACAATGAATTCACGGTGTTCTTATTTCAATTTCCAGGAGTGTATTTTGAACAAGAAGAGAATAGAAGCATTCGAAATGTGGTGCTACAGAAGAATGCTGAAGATTAGACGGGTAGATCACACAACTAATGAGATGTTGAATAGGATTGGGGAGAAGAGGAGCTTGTGGCACAACTTGAGCAGAAGAAGGGATCGGTTGGTAGGACATGTTCTGAGGCATCAAGGGATCACCAATTTAGTATTGGAGGGCAGCGTGGAGGGTAAAAATCGTAGAGGGAGACCAAGAGATGAATACACTAAGCAGATTCAGAAGGGTGTAGGCTGCAGTATGTACTGGGAGATGAAGAAGCTTGCACAGGATAGAGTAGCATGGAGAGCTGCATCAAACCAGTCTCAGGACTGAAGACCACAACAACAACAACATGTTACCAACTGTTCGTCTAATTGTGAGCCGTATGTTTGTGACTATTACAGCGTCATTTGTCACAAAGCGAAAAAAGTGGTCCAACTACAACATTCATATTTCTTTACGCACTACACTCCTATTTTTAAAAAACGCAGTTGATATCCGTTTGACCTATGGCAACGCCATCTAGCGGCCCAACCAGTGCCATCTGGTTTCCCCCTTCAAGCTAGACGAGTTTCGTTCTTTGTAGTTTTTTCGTTTGACGCTTATTTCGTGAGATATTTGGCCCGGTCACGATCAGTGGACCACCCTGTATATCTCGCATTCGTGCATTAGCTTCCAAAATCGCCTGATCTTTGAATTTTTTCTGTTTTAGGGAGTCTGTGGTAAACTCCGTGTATGTGTCTCCCCAATCTGACAACTTTGGCGAAATGCGATGCCACATGGTAACGAATACATTAACTGCAGATATGCTCGCAATAGTATGGGACGAGTTTGACATTTTGGATGCACCTGAAATTTGAGCGTGTTCACGTGTAAGTTTTATATACCTCGTAATGTCAGATGATTCTCTTCAAAATAAAAGTTCCTTATTCCTATGTGTAAGTTAAAATTTACCCACATTTCCTGTGTTTATTGGTGTTGATTGTATATTTGGTTGTTTTGGTTAGAACAGTTCATTGTCGGTTAGACCGTCAGTGAGGAAGCTCCTTGCGTTGCTGAAGCTCAGGCGAGTTCACCGCTCGTTTGTGAGTTATTTTTACGAGCTTCAATCAGGAGTGACTTATGTTGAGTTATCTGTGCATTATTAGGTTAATTTTTAAATTTATTGCATGTTTGGATACTTATTAGGCACAGATTATCGTTTCAATAACTGTGATGTAGAATTTTAGTGTTTGGTATGGATAGGGACTCAGAGCTGTGTTCGGATGCTGGCATAGTTGCTGGCACTTTACCAACAGCTACAGGCGGTGCTGACTTCGGTCACGTAAACAGAGTGTTGCTAATGTGGGGGCCGGGGTAGACGTGGGGATCCAAGGGACGTCTCAAGTGTCCGCCGCCGATTGGTCCACTACTGTTGATGCGCTAGTTACTGCCGGCACCGAGATTGACCTCTCACCAGACCTCGAATGGGAAGTCATACCTAGGTGTGGCAGCCAGCGAAATCTTTCCTCTGCCAAACAGGTTTAAGGCGCTTAATGTGGCTGATGAAGATCCTGAGCCAGATGCAGTCGCTTGTCTTGTTTTAGGGGAAGCCTTTCAGCCTGCAAGATCTCGGCAGAGTAGGGTTATTGTTAGTTGGGAGCTCCAATGTTAGGCAAGTAATGGTGGTTCTTAGGGATATGGCTGTAAAGGAGGGGAAGAAATCTGATGTGCACATATTGAGGAGAGTCATCCAAGATATAGAACGGGTCCTTTTGGATACATTTAAGAGTGCAGGGTGCAGCCAACTGCAGGTGGTGGCTCTTGTTGATAGATGCGATGTGTGCTGCTTTGGGTCGGAACAGATTCTCTCTGGGTTCGGGCGGCTAGCAGAACTACTAAAGACCGCCAGTCATCATTATCTGTTACACCGTCGATAGGACCGATTGCGGATCTTTGTTACAGAGCCGAGTGGCGGATCTGAATCAGGGACACAAACAGTTCTCTGAAAATGTAGGCTGCAGAGTCCTCGAACTGCGCAGCATATCGGGTCCCGCTTACACACGGGAAGCGGCTATACAGGTGTCAGGGGCTTTCTGGAGCAAACTGGGAGGTTTTTTTATGTTAAAGGGTCTTGGGGAAGGATCCAAAAGGGTTCCAGTACCAAAAAGAAGGAAGATTGTCCGGTTGACATCGATGTCGTTAGAGACGGAGCACAAGTTCGAATTTTGTAAACGATGGGGAAAGGAAATCGGTCGTGTCCTTTCAAAGGAACCATCCCGGCACATGCCTGGAGCGATTTAAGGAAATCACGGAAAACCTAAATGTGGATGGCCGGATGCAGGTTTGAACCGTCGTCCTCCCGAATGCGAGTCCACTGCGCCACCTCGCTCAGTCGCCTTCAGTATCGACAGAAGAGAGATTTGTACCAAATAAATTAATAATAGACGTAACAGAGCCCTCCTGGTACACAAAACGGGTTAGAGCACTGTTTCATAAGCAACGATAAAAGCATGCCAAATTTTAAAGAATGAAAAATCTTCAAGATTAGAGATATTTTACAGAGGCTCGAAATTTAGCGCGAACTTCAGTGCGAGACGCTTTTAACAGTCTGCACAACGAAGTTTTGTCTAGAACTCTGGCAGAATATCCGAAGAGATTGTGATCGTATGTCAAATACGCCAGCTGCCAGACACAATGAACACCTTCACTGCAAGGTAGCGAGGGTAATGTTACGATGACAGTGCCACTAATGTGGAGTTACTAAATACAATTTTCCGGAATTCCTTCACGAAAGATGACAAAGAAAGTATTCCAGCATCCGAATCAATAACTGCTGCCAACTTGAGTAACACAGAAGTAAATATATCCTCGGCGTTGCAAAGCAGCTTAAATAACGTCATAAATGCAAGTTCTCCAGTCCAGATTGTATACCATTCAGTTTCCTTTCAGAATATGCTGTTATAACAGGCCCGTATACAACAGCTCGATCGACGAAAAATCTATACGTAAAGATTGGATAATTGCTCAGATCACTCCAGTTTTCGAGAAAGATTGTAGGAGTAACCGGGTTAATTATAGAACCATATCACTGTCGTCGATTTGCAGTAGGATTTTGGAACATATACTGTGTTCAAATACTTTGAATTACATCGAGGAAAACCGGTCTGTTGACGCAGAGTCGGCAAGGATTCAGAAAACATCATTCTTATTCTCACGACATAATGAATGCTATCGATAGGGGAGCTCAAACTGATTCCATGTTTCTAGATTCCAGAAAGGGTTTTGATACTGTTCCTGATAAGCGGCTTATGATCACGTTGCGTGCCTATGGAGCATCGTCTCAGTTGTGCGACTGGATTCGTTATTTCCTGCCGGAAAGATCACAGTTTGTAGTAATTGACAGCAAGTGAACGAGCACAGAACTGACGTGTGGGGTTACCCAAGGAACTGTTATAGGTCTTCTGCTGTGCCTGATTTACATAAACGAGTTAGGAGACAATCTGATCAGCCGTCTTAGGTTGTTTGCAGATGATGCTGTCATTTACCGCATTGACCCTAGACAATGACAAATGTTTTGTTAATTTGTGGTAAGGTCTTAAGGGACCAAACAGCTGAGGTCATCGGTGCCTAAGTTTACACACTGCTCAATCTAACTTAAACTAACGTACGCTAAGGCGCGCACACACACACACACACACACACACACACACACACACACACACACACACACACACACACACGCCCACGCCCGAGGGAGGACTCGAACCCCCGACAGGGAGAGCCGCGCTGACCGTGACAAGACGCCCTAGACCGCGCGGCTAATGACAAGTGTGAGGTCATTCACACGAGTACCAAAAGGAATCTGTTAAATTACGGGTACACGATAAATCACACATATCTAAAGATTGTCAGTTCAACTAAATACTTAGAAATTACAATTACGAACGACTTCAGTCGAAATGACCACATAGATAATACTGTTGGGAAGGCAAATCAAAGATTGTGTTTTATTCTCAGAAGACTTAGATGATGCAACAGGTTTACTAAAGTGACTGCCTACACTACGCTTGTCTGTCATCTGCTAGAGTACTGCTGTGGAATTGACGGTGGACATCGAAAAAGTTCAAAGAAGGGCAGTTCGTTTTGTACTATCGCGAAGTAGGGGAGACAGTGTCACGTATATGACACGCAAGTTGGTTCAAATGGCTCTGAGCACTATGGGACTTAACATCTGTGGTCATCAGTCCCCTAGAACTTAGAACTACTTAAACCTAACTAACCTAAGGACATCACACACATCCATGCCCGAGGCAGGATTCGAACCTGCGACCGTAGCGGCCACGCGGTTCCAGACTGAAGCGCCTAGAACCGCACGGCCACGCCGACCGGCCGCAAGTTGGTGTGGCAATCTGCTCCGAATGCAAAAATATTTTGTTGATACCCGCCTGTAGAGTGATAAATGATCATCACGATAAAAGAAGAGCCGGCCGGAGTGGCCGAGCGGTTCTAGGCGTTTCAGTCTGGAACCGCGGGGCCGTTACGGTCGCAGGTTCGAATCCTGCCTCGGGCATGGATGTGTGTGATGTCCTTAGGTTAGTTAGGTTTAAGTAGTTCTAAGTTCTAGGGGACTGCTGACCTCAGATATTAAGTCCCATAGTGCTCAGAGCCATTTGAGAAAAGAAGAGGAAACAGAGGTCGTAGGGAAAGATTTAAGTGCTCGTTTTGCCCGCGGGCTGTTCGAGAGTGGAACGGTAGGGAAACAGGTTGTTTGATAAATCCTCTGCCAGACACTTAATTGTGAATTACTGAGTATGCGTGTAGATGTACGAGTATAGTGCTGTGAAATCGGATGAAACTTTTCGAGCCTCCCCGTACCCCCAGGCTTGCGCGCTCTTGCTTAACTCACGTGTATGCTGGGCCCGGGCAGCTGTCGGTTGACGGTGAGCATGGGCTGGCGCACGCCGTCCGCCGTGATGCACTGCGGCCGGAAGCAGTCGGTCGCGTTGCTCGGGCACGACCCGCAGCTGCTGCAACAGGAGCACCACCACACCTCAGCACGCTGCGTCCGTCTCTAGCATTAAGCATGGGCACACGCTGTAAAACTAGCCACGAACAGTACGGACAAATACGCAAGCTCTTCTGATATTTTCAGAACGCGTTTTGCTATGTTGAACATATTAGTTACGCTTCTCAAGTGAACCTGTGACTCAGTTCGTTATTAGTCACTGATCGAATAGTGCTAGACTTTTTTTTTCATCTGGCGTGCAAAGTGTGTTTAACTACATCTGTCCTCTGAAAGGAGGAGGGTACTTTGGATACAACTATAATTTCACCTCTTTCTTGTTCTGTTCAGGAATGGCATGATAAAAGGAGGACTATCTGTACTGTGTGCCATCGGGTTCCCCTAAATGGCAGGCAGCACCGCATAACAGCTACGCTATGAGGGAAACAAACCAACAGCCAAACAGGCTAAGACATCAGGTAAACACGCTCAAGATTCCAGTCGATTAATAGGAACATTTCCTTGCAGAGGTCGCCTCGACATATCCGGCCACGGATTCCTACGCCGGGTGTCTATTGGCTCCAGCTCACTATATAGGCCCGGCCGATCGAAGGCAGACCAGTCTTCGTCCGCTGCCATAGCAGAGTCTCCGAGAAGATGTCACCGAAGCCGCTGTACTGCACCGCCGATCGAAGTACCGCCGACCGAGAGGAACCACATCTCCGGCTAGATCGACGGACGTCTACATCTATTGTACAACCAGCTATTGTATTGTAAAAGCAGTTACGTTCAATAAACTGTTGGAGAACACAACACTATCGGTATGACAATTCTTTTTTTTTTTTTGCTGATTTTTTCCTGTCACGACAATTTATACAGTTGCAGTAACATCAAAGTTCTCTGGCATAGTCTTGGCCTGTCCAAATTTGATACGTTTCCACAAGGGATATAAACACACTGGGGGGAAAAGTACTCACACGCCACGGACGCCGAGGAGGCGAGTCAGCATCAATCTTCAAGTATGCCATTTCCAACTGAAGCTACTATTTGCCACCTCCAGAAACAACACGCCATGTGAAGTGCAGTGGTATCCAATGTAGCCATCAGGCTTGTGACTTTGGACATCTCACTGCTGACTATCAAACCTTTCTTCCTCTTAGTTGCATTCTGAATGGTTGCATTTGGCAGGCAACAAACTTTACCAGGATATGCGTTTTTATAGAATAGTTATTTGCAAGCAAGGAACATCAGAGCATAATACAGGCGCTGTGTGCGAAAGTACTGAAGTGTCGGCGCAAAGCAAGCGATGTTCCCAACGACTGAAGAATCGTACAATGCCCTGCAAAACTTAGGGACGAGATAGATAACGTAACATAACACTGTAGCGCCAAATTGGGCTGTCCCCGCAACGTCAAGCATTTGGAGGAACGGGAGGAGACAATGTTGTGTCAATCAGCGAGCGGAGAGTGTGCACTGTCCTGACGCTCTTCATTATAACGTGTCCCGAGGACAATATCTGGATGACATAATACTGTGTGGGTGTACTGACCTCCAAATCTTAGATCACGGCACACTATCCGGTCAACTTTAATGTGACACTGTATTTCTTCCCCATGTGGTTCTTTTCAGGCTGCATTCGGTCCTGACTTCATTTTTATGAATGACAGTGCGCGCTAACGTCGAACAACTTAAGTGGAGGAGTCCTTGGAACATCTACATCATCTGCATCTGCATTTATACTCCGCAAGCCACCCAACGGTGTGTGGCGGAGGGCACTTTACTTGCCGCTGTCATTACCTTGTCGCCGAGCGGTTCTAGGCGCTTCAGTCTGGAACCGCGCGGCCGCTACGGTCGCAGATTAGAATCCTGCCTCAGGCATGGATGTGTGTGATGTCCTTAGGTTAGTTAGGTTTAAGTAGTTCTAAGTTCTAGTGGACTGATGACCTGAGAAGTTAAGTCCCATAGTGCTCAGAGCCATTTGAACCAATTTTTTTTGTCATTACGTCCCTTTCCTGTTCCAGTCGCGTATGGTTCGCGGGAAGAACGACTGCCGGAAAGTTTTCGTGCGCGCTCGAATCTCTCTGATTTTACATTCGTGATCTCCTCGGAAGTTATAAGTAGGAGGGAGCAATATATTCGATACCTCATCCAGAAACGCACCCTCTCAAAACCTGGACAAAAGCTACACCGCGATGCAGAGCGCCCCTCTTGCAGAGGCTGCCACTTGAGTTTGCTAAGCATCTCCGTAACGCTATCACGCTTACCAAATAACCCTGTGACGAAACGCGCCGCTCTTCTTTGGATCTTCTCTATCTCCTCTGTCAACCCGACCTGGTACGGATCCCACGCTGATGAGCAATACTCAAGTATAGGTCGAACGAGTGTTTTGTAAGCCACCTCCTTTCTTGATAGACTACATTTCCTAAGGACTTTCCCAATGAATCTCAACCTGGCACCCGCCTTACCAACAATTAATTTTACATGATCATTCCATTCCAAATCGTTCCCTACGCATACTCCCAGATATTTTACAGAAGTAACTGCTACTAGTGTTTGTTCCGCTATCATATAATCATACAATAATACATTACATTTGTCTATGTTAAGGGTCAGTTGCCACTCCCTGCACGAAGTGCCTATCCGCTGCAGATCTTCCTTCATTTCGCTGCAATTTTCTAATGCTGCAACTTCTTTCCGACACTATCTACTAGGTCATTTATATATATTGTGAAAAGCAATGGTCCCATAACACTCCCCTGTGGCACGCCAGAGGTTACTTTAACGTCTGTAGACGTCTCTCCATTGAGAACAACATGTTGTGTTCTGTTTGCTAAAAACTCTTCAATCCAGCCACACGGCTGGTCTGATATTCTGTAGGCTCTTACTTTGTTTATCAGGCGGCAGTGCGGAACTGTATCGAAAGCATTCCGGAAGTCAAGGGAAATGGCATCTACCTGGGAGCCTGTATCTAATATTTTCTGGGTCTCATGAACAAATAAAGCGAGTTGGGTCTCTCACGATCGCTGTTTCCGGAATCCATGTTGATTCCTACAGCGTAAATTCTGGGTTTCCAGAAACGACATGATACGCGAGCAAAAAACATGTTCTAAAATTCTACAACAGATCGATGTCAGAGATATAGGCCTATAGTTTTTCGCATCTGCTCGACGACCCTTCTTGAAAACTGGAACTACCTGTGCTCTTTTCCAATCATTTGGAACCTTCCGTTCCTCTAAAGACTTGCAGTACACGGCTGTTAGAAGGGGGGCAAGTTCTTTAGAGTACTATGTGTAGAATCGAATTGGTATCCCGTCAGGTCCAGTGGACTTTCCTCTGTTGAGTGATTCCAGTTGCTTTTCTATTCCTTGGACAATTATTTCGATGTCAGCCATTTTTCCGTTCGTGTGAGGATTTAGAGAAGGAACTGCAGTGCAGTCTTCCTCTGAGAAACAGCTTTGGAAAAAGGTGTTTAGCATTTCAGCTTTACACGTGTCATCCTCTGTTCAATGCCATTATCATCCCAGAGTGTCTGGATATGCCGTTTCGATCCACTTACTGATTTAACGTAAGACCAGAACTTCCTAGGATTTTCTGTCAAGTCGGTACATGGAATTGTACTTTCGAATTCACTGAACGCTTCACGCATAGCCCCCCTTACGCTAACTTTGAGATCGATTAGCTTCTGTTTATCTGAGAGGTTTTGGCTGCGTTTAAATTTGCAGTGAAGCTCTCTTTGCTTTCGCAGTAGTTTCCTAACTTTGTTGTGAATGGACTGCCAGCTCGTTCCCCCCGACTTAAATCCCTTCGAGCGCTTGTGGAGTACGTTGGGGAGACGTATTGCGGCACATCCAAATGCATCAACGGCCATCCAGCAGCTGTCATCCATGCTGGTGGAGAAATGGAACGCCCTACCACAAGAACTCCTCAGCAACATTGTGGAGAGCATGTTGCAGAGATGATCTCACGCCGTATTAAGAACCATATCCTGCCGTCTGTTATGCCGAGGGGACCATCATGATTCGCGGGACTTGTGTAAATATTGTCTTTGGATAAAAAGGTCATTTCTGTTCGTCTCATTTCGTATTTCACTCAGTTAGCTTCTGTACTATAATATAGAAATTCATTCTATGCATGGTCCATGTTTCGTCGAAGAACGTTACTTGGCAGCAACACATTATCTGAAAGTTACTTTCATCCTTAAGTTTTACACACCAGCCACTATCTCGGAAAAAGAACGATAACTACGCGGTTGTTAGTTGCGACGATCCCTAACAGAGTAAATTACATGCCAGTATACTTCTATCGTGAGACATTTCGCGATAGAGCGCGCAGTCTCATAAAGAATAATTGCGTCGGCCTGCCATTAGTCACTGATGCTGATAATGGAGTATACACTGTAAGTTGTAGATGAGAACTAATCGTAAAGCTCCGGAATGGCGTTTAGTAATTAAGTGTAACAGTTCATTTATCTCAGTTTGACAGTAGGCATTGCACGTCAGGTAACATGCAGCACACCGTACGGAAACTCGAGTAGTCCTGTACAGAACGAAGAAGGGCTTCCACGAAGAGAAACTTTCACTTGATATTAAATCATGGAGACACTCGTACCACGCACAAAGTACATCATTTTCATCATTTTAGGCGGTAAATATCTGGAATAACAAAATGTATGCTGTTTTTGGTAACTTTGTCCATTCATATAAGAGTATCTATCGAAATGTGGCCTCCTTCACAAAATTTCTTTACCTTAGAGGTACTATAATAAAGTTGCAGAAGTTTCAAGAAGATAAAACTACGAATGGTGATTAGCAAAAGTAAGGACGCGGGACAGACGTCATTCTAATTAAACTGAGAGCTGTTTCCAGAACGGAGACATTTTTGAAACACTTGCAATTCAAAGAAGTGTGAGAAGCGGCTCGTAATGCTTACCTTGTAAGAGGTTGGTACACCTCAACTGTCAGCTTCACCCTGCAGATCATCGGCCAGTCCAGCTCGTGGCATGGTCGTTCGCATGATGCGAACTCAATGTCTGTAGACAACAAGAAACGAAGAACAGTTAGGTCACATAACTAAATAGCGGAACAGCATCAAAGATGTCGACTTCTTTGCGTAAATGCCTCATTACTGGTCTACGTACTCAGTCCTACGTAATTCATTACTGGTCTTTATGCATGGATCTACAAACGCTAAAGATTTCTGGAAATAAGCTGTTACCCTTCGTTCGCAATGTGTTTTTTTCTTCTTTTTAGAAAAGAATTTTTTTACTTTAGAAATCAGATTAATGTTTGAAAATGCAAGCAGAGTGAATAAAAACAACGTAAAAAATCGTAAGTAACACTCTAAATAAACCGATATAGAGATTTTCACTCGTAAATGCAAAATAAACTGAAAAATAAAAAAATTATTTGCAGATGACAAGCTGCAGACTGTGTAGTAGATTTAAAGCTACCAGCATGAACAATTAATAGCTTCGTGTTAAGAATGCAGACAAATGTATATAACCACTTAATTTCCAAATTTACAATAAAACTTAAACTTTCATACATATAACCAAGAATGTCTCAGCTCAGTGATATATGTCTCAACTCTGTACTGTATACAAACTAATGTAGAATATTTGACAATAATCGCTCCTTTTACAAATGTAAATATTTTGTGCCAGAAGTTCATATATATTGCAGTCTTTTCATTGTTCCTGTTTGCAGCTCAACGTGTCATCTTTATTAAATGTTCGTATAACCTACACAAGAGGTTAACATGTAACAACAATTTTACAGAAAGGAAATAAAGAAATAAACCCACTGAAATTAGCACAAAGAATGCTGAAACAGGTCTGGGTGTGAACAAAACTATAAAACGGTGTCTTACATAAGGCAGAATTCCTCTTCAGTTTATCCAAAATAACAGTATTGCTACAAAATATGCAAACGCATCTTGGCGTGACTATCGTAAATCGCTTTAGAAATGCGTTCTTGGCCAATAAAATTGCAGCACCACGGAAATGGCATGCACCAGACGTCAAATTGTTATAAACTGTATTACTTGCTTGTATATATACAGGGTATCCCTCCTAACAATTGTCAGGCGCGCTTTCTCTGGTGTTTCGGCAGATATTTGCAATTTCGTTTTTGCAGTGTGATCCTGGTGTCAGCCTAAGCACTGCTAATAATGTCTTTCATGCGACGCCCAGGGTCGACGGAAAGGTCGGTTTGTTTCCCGTTACGAACAAAATGATTCTCATGTCTGTTTTCTTAAGTGTCCGTTCGACAGAGCGGTCCCAAATTAGTCTTGTACAATATTTGTTTTATCGACGTGCAATAACGAGGACAGTGAAATACGAAGAATAACCAGTGCTCCAGCAGTGACAGGACCGTCTTGGTCCACGCTGAATGCTACCACAAAACATCCAGCTCAGTCTGTAAGGTTACTAGCTTATTTTTGTAATTCAATGAAAGCGATGTGAGCTCTATTTTTACTGTGTGTGTCATGCTTTATACTTGTATTTTTCAAACACATGTCTTCAATACTTTATATGTTACGCTACAAATGTATTAAAAAACTAGAAACCCGCCACGATTGCGAAAAAATCACTTAGTGTTAACCTAGGTTTCGGCGTAGATTACTACACCTTCTTCAGAACAATAAAACCCACAAGTACCTAATAAGACCTTTGTCAATGATTAAAAGAACACCATAGCTATACATTTATAAACGAAAAAAGGAAAACACAAACAGTACATATGTACGAAGTCAAACTGTACTGTTTGTGTTTACCTTTTTTCGTTTATAAATGTATAGCTATGGTGTTCTTTTAATCATTGACAAAGGTCTTCTTAGGCACTTGTGGGTTTTATTGTTCTGAAGAAGGTGTAGTTATCTACGCCGAAACCTAGGTTAACACTAGGTGCTTTTTTCGCAACCGAGGCGGGTTTCTAGTTTTTTAATATATCAACCAACGACTGCTGACGCGCTGCGATGTTGAAGGTTCTTAAACGCCACAAATGGTTCAAATGGCTCTGAGCACTATGGGACTTAACTGCTGAGGTCATCGGTTCCCTAGAACTTAGAACTACTTAAACCTAACTAACCTAAGGACATCACACACATCCATGCCCGTGGCAGGATTCGAACCTGCGACCGTAGCAGTCGCGCGGTTCCAAACTGAAGCGCCTAGAACCGCTCGACTACAGCGGCCGGCGTTACGCCACAAAGGTTCTCAGTACTAGCAATATGATCTCTGGTAGTAGGTGCCAGTATTGGAATGAATACACTAAAGTGGGGGTCAGTGATACTGTTATTGCTTTTAATGATGGCAACATTGGTAAGGCCAAAGTGCTCAGTATAAAGGAATTAATCCTGAAGCAAACTGCATCAGAGAACTTGAACGGATGGACAAGGTTCGCATTGATAAAACAGAGTATGCAGCACAGTTGACCACTAAGGATTCCAGAAAGAAGAAAAAACTTGGAGAAAGATCAAGTGGTTGATACACAGTATGGTGCAGTGCGCTTCTGAGCGACTAAAAAAAAATTAAGCATGCATTAAGTGAGTTACAGTCTTTTGAAACTTTAGAAGCCGTCCCTGAAAATTTACATTTTCAGTTGCATTTTTCTCTAAATCTCATAAACCACTTCTAGAAAAGTATTCAAATTTTACACAAAATTTTAACAGTGCAATTCAAAAATTGTATTTGCGAAAGCAGTGGCTGAAATGCAATTATTGTAGTTCAGTAGACTCAGAACATACAGTTTAGTGTACTGTAAAATTTTCATGTCAATGGCTACAGTGGTTACTGAAATACAGGGAAGCCAAGGCACTAAATTTAACATTGCCGGGATAGGGCGTTCCAACTCCCCTTAATGTCTGGAATTTCATTTAGTCAGTTTGCTTACGTAAATTGATAGGGCATTTTAATAGAAGTATTTTGGACAGTTATTCTTTCAAAATTCGTTTTGTGATTTTATATAGAATTTTTACTCTCTTAGCTTTGTGTATTGGAAATGAAAGTCACGTAGTGTGACGTCATGCATCGTAGCACTATTCACTGCAATGCAGAGCTTCACAGTATAACTTCTCTAACGACAGTTCTACATTTTCTGATCATTGCTAGTAAAAGATAATTAGAATACAGTTATGCAGTTTAATTTGAATTCGGCGACTCTTTTTGTCAGACGGCGTCTAAGTAATCACGTAACTTGGACTGTATAGGATCACAATACAGACACAAACGAAGTTAAGAATAGGAAACCAATTTAGTTTACAATACACAACAAGAAACCCAAAAAGTTACAAGTCGTTGCTGGGCCACTGATCAGTTTACGTGTTCTGCTGTTAATACGCATTGATAAAACTAACATCGCAGTAGTCTAACTCGGGACCGCTGTATGGAATGGGCACGTAAATTTCCGCTTAACAAATCATTTCGCTTGCACTGGGAAACAAAAGGACGCTTTCTGTAGACAATGGACGTAGCTCGAAGGACTTTAGGAGCAATATTTGTTTGGTCTGACTCCAGGGGTTCAGCTGCACCATACTCGAAGCCAGCGGATTCAGAGGCGCCTTAGTCGACGTGATGTAGGAATTCTGTAGCTCCATATGACTAGCGCCCGAGAGGACATACGTATTGCTCCCTCTGCCGTGCAGGTTCGTACAGCCACATCTCCTACCAAGAGTCGGGAAATGGATTTGTTTGCAGCAAATCACGTATCCACACGGATAGCGCGGGCAATCTGGAGCACAGCAGACTATGCCCACGTAGACAATTTGTGGCTTCCCATGAGGCAGCAGCAGAGAGAGGCGCGCCGACAATGGTGCTTTCAGCAACAGCGAGTAAAGGAGTGGCACCGTGTAGAATTTTTAGCCGAGTTCTGGTTCTGAGTCCAGCATCGCATTGGACGTATCCGTTTGTGACGACTCCGGGGAGAATGAATGTTGTCATACTGCCTTCGTCATCGTCAGACGATCCCTGGCTGCAAATGGCTCCCCTGTTCCGAGCGAGCGTTGTTGTTGTTTGTTTTTTTTTTGTGGTTTTAGGGCGCAAAACTGCTAAGGTCATTAGCGCCCATTATTGTTGTTGTCGCTGGTGAGGAGCGCAGCCACATACCGATCCACAGCACCGCGATGCTAAAGGCTTATCCAGAAAGAACGCCCCTTTTCAACCGTTTACAAAAATTTATTAAACGCAGGCCCTCCTGATTTACAAGTGCCAACTTCTTAGTGAATCTTCCGAGTTTCTTGCAGTATATAGCACTCGCTTTTTGAAGTTTACATCACTCAGACAAGCGCTACCTTTATCCGTGCACCCTTGCAGACGAGTTATGAAGCTTCTACGCGATGTGTTCTGTAGCACAGCAACAGGAATACCGCCTTCTCTACGGATGTTGGTACCCAGATTTTCGAACACTCTGGACAAGATATACAAAGAGCAGGAAATTGGCAGCAGCCACACTGGGCGAACGTGCCAGCCAAGCTATATGAGAGAGAGAGAGAGAGAGAGAGAGAGAGAGAGAGAGAGGTCCAAGCAGCACATTTCGTCCAGTGACACATGCGCCGTGTGTGCAATTGCACCGTTTTCTTGATACCACGTGACTGGAAGTTCAAATGGTTCAAATGGCTCTGAGCACTATGGGACTTAACATCTGAGGTCATTAGTCCCCTAGAACTTAGAACTACTTAAACTTAACTAACCTAAGGACATCACACGACGTCACACGACGAAATTTCGTAACGTGGACACGTATCGCTCTGTCGCACGGACACTGTCTTTCACACTCCACTCCTCCATCGTAACTGAATTTCCCACTCCCTTGTAATGCTGCTAGCGTGTCAACGACTGTCTGCGCGCGCATCTGCAGTAACAATAAGCAACTGCAAAGGGGAGTTCTTTCTGATTCGTTCTGTAGTTCCTCGCGTGACGGGTCGAGGCCTATGGTTGCGCTTCCACTCTGGTGATATCGCCTTGCATGCACTGCTGGCTGTTCGTATGTCGAAACTGTTTTCCTCAGCTGCGTTCGCTGCGCTGCTTCTCGATCTCCCGTCCCAACCACCCGCTGTACAGGAATAAGTTCGCTCTGCGTTTAATGTACAGAGTTAGAGCGCGAACAGCGACATTACCCTGAATACTGTAAGGAGAAAGCAGGCACGGCTCGCCAGAAGGAGCACTTCCTTCTCCGATATTATCGCCCCACTCCTTCCATCGCTCATTTTGCCAGACTTTCCAACCAAGAGCCGAACTCCTCCCCTCCCTCCACCCATCCCCCCCGCCTGCCACCCTCCCTCCACACACACACACACACACACACACACACACACACACACGCACACACGCACACACGCACGCGCGCGCGCGCTATTTTCCTATACGATCGTTGTATCCGATACTCTGTTCGAAAGCTGCGCCTTTCATAATCTCCAGCGAGAACAGGTTCTGCCAGGAAATAGTGTCGCTCCTAGAGATCTGGGACGGGAGAGATTCGGTAAGGAATACGTAGCTCTTGTTTTCCGCCCGAATGCTCACTCTTCAGTGAACAGCCAGCCAATAGCATCCGATTTCGTTGCCACAAATAGACTGGAACGGAAACCATGCCGCAGCATTCCGCAAACGGAATAAAGCCAGCGACTTGGAGTCGTCTTTGTAATACCACATGAAAGAGGTTCACGGCGTTGCACCCCCCCCCCCCCCCCCTCCCCGACCCTCACCCGCAGTGTACAAATAATGTACAACGATACTGTAAATTATGATAACAGTGAACGTGACGCCCTGATTTTGTTTAAAACAAAAGAAAACGTAACTTGCTTCCTTCACGAGAAGAAGAAAACTGTTTCTTCTGTTCTGTAAGGCTTACGTTTCAGATCGCTTCTCTGGCGTCCGCATGATGTCGGAAGGCGAAGGTGTATATTCTTTTTTAAGCAATTATTGGGCTACTTGAAAAATATGTTTTTTTTTTTTTGGTCATCAGTCTACTGACTGGTTTGATGCGGCCCGCCATGAATTCCTTTCCTGTGCTAACCTCTTCATCTCAGAGTAGCACTTGCAACCTACGTCCTCAATTATTTGCTTGACGTATTCCAATCTCTGTCTTCCTCTACAGTTTTTGCCCTCTACAGCTCCCTCTAGTACCATGGAAGTCATTCCCTCATGTCTTAGCAGATGTCCTATCATCCTGTCCCTTCTCCTTATCAGTGTTTTCCACATATTCCTTTCCTCTCCGATTCTGCGTAGAACCTCCTCATTCCTTACCTTATCAGTCCACCTAATTTTCAACATTCGTCTATAGCACCACATCTCAAATGCTTCGATTCTCTTCTGTTCCGGTTTTCCCACAGTCCATGTTTCACTACCATACAATGCTGTACTCCAGGCGTACATCCTCAGAAATTTCTTCCTCAAATTAAGGCCGGTATTTGATATTAGTAGACTTCTCTTGGCCAGAAATGCCTTTTTTGCCATTGCGAGTCTGCTTTTGATGTCCTCCTTGCTCCGTCCGTCATTGGTTACTTCACTGCCTAGGTAGAAGAATTCCTTAACTTCATTGACCTCGTGACCAACAACCCTGATGTTAAGTTTTACGGTGTTCTCATTTCTACTACTTCTCATTACCTTCGTCTTTCTCCGATTTACTCTCAAACCACACTGTGTACTCATTAGACTTCATTCCGTTCAGCATATCATTTAATTCCTCTTCACTTTCACCCAGGATAGCAATGTCATCAGCGAATCGTATCATTGATATCCTTTCACCTTGTATCTTAATTCCACTCCTGAACCTTTCTTTTATTTCCATCATTGCTTCCTCGATGTACAGATTGAAGAGTAGGGGCGAAAGGCTACAGCCTGGTCTTACACCCTTCTTAATACGAGCACTTCGTTCTTGATCGTCCACTCTTATTATGCCCTCTTGGTTGTTGTACATATTGTATATGACCCGTCTCTCCCTATAGCTTACCCCTATTTTTTTCAGAATCTCCAACAGCTTGCAACATTTTATATTGTCGAACGCTTTTTCCAGGTCGACAAATCCTATGAAAGTGTCTTGATTTTTCTTTAGCCTTGCTTCCGTTATTAGCCGTAACGTCAGAATTGCCTCTCTCGTCCCTTTACTTTTCCTAAAGCCAAACTGATCGTCACCTAGCGCATTCTCAATTTTCTTTTCCATTCTTCTGTATATTATTCTTGTAAGCAGCTTCGATGCATGAGCTGTTAAGCTGATTGTGCGATAATTCTCGCACTTGTCAGCTCTTGCCGTCTTCGGAATTGTGTGGATGATGCTTTTCCGAAAGTCAGATGGTATATCGCCAGACTCATATATTCTACACACCAACGTGAATAGTCGTTTTGTTGCCACTTCCCCAATGATTTTAGAAATTCTGATGGAATGTTATCTATTCCTTCTGCCTTATTTGACCGTAAGTCCTCCAAAGCTCTTTTAAATTCCGATTCTAATACTGGAGCCCCTATCTCTTCTAAATCGACTCCTGTTTCTTCTTCTATCACATCAGACAAATCTTCATCCTCATAGAGGCTTTCAATGTATTCTTTCCACCTATCTGCTCTCTCCTCTGCATTTAACAGTGGAATTCCCGTTGCATTCTTAATGTTACCACCGTTGCTTTTAATGTCACCAAAGGTTGTTTTGACTTTCCTGTATGCTGAGTCTGTCCTTCCGACAATCATATCTTTTTCGATGTCTTCACATTTTTCCTGCAGCCATTTCGTCTTAGCTTCCCTGCACTTCCTATTTATTTCATTCCTCAGCGACTTGTATTTCTGTATTCCTGATTTTTCCGGAACATGTTTGTACTTCCTCCTTTCGTCAATCAACTGAAGTATTTCTTCTGTTACCCATGGTTTCTTCGCAGCTACCTTCTTTGTACCTATGTTTTCCTTCCCAACTTTTGTGATGGCCCTTTTTAGAGATGTCCATTCCTCTTCAACTGTACTGCCTACTGTGCTATTCCTTATTGCTGTATCTATAGCGTTAGAGAACTTCAAACGTATCTCGTCATTCCTTAGCACTTCCGTATCCCACTTCTTTGCGTATTGATTCTTCCTAACTAATGTCTTGAACTTCAGCCTACTCTTCATCACTACTATATTGTGATCTGAGTCTATATCTGCTCCTGGGTACGCCTTACAATCCAGTATCTGATTTTGGACTCTCTGTCTGACCATGATGTAATCTATTTGAAATCTTCCCTTATCTCCCGGCCTTTTCCAAGTATACCTCCTCCTCTTGTGATTCTTGAACAGGGTATTCGCTATTACTAGCTGAAACTTGTTGCAGAACTCAATTAGTCTTTCTCCTCTTTCATTCCTTGTCCCAAGCCCATATTCTCCTGTAACCTTTTCTTCTACTCCTTCCCCTACAACTGCATTCCAGTCGCCCATGACTATTAGATTTTCGTCCCCCTTTACATACTGCATTACCCTTTCAATATCCTCATACACTTTCTCTATCTGTTCATCTTCAGCTTGCGACGTCGGCATGTATACCTGAACTATCGTTGTCGGTGTTGGTCTGCTGTCGATTTTGATTAGAACAACCCGGTCACTGAACTGTTCACAGTAACACATCCTCTGCCCTACCTTCCTATTCATAACGAATCCTACACCTGTTATACCATTTTCTGCTGCTGTTGATATTACCCGATACTCATTTGACCAGAAATCCTTGTCTTCCTTCCACTTCACTTCACTGACCCCTATTATATCTAGATTGAGCCTTTGCATTTCCATTTTCAGATTTTCTAGTTTCCCTACCACGTTCAAGCTTCTGACATTCCACGCCCCGACTCGTAGAACGTTATCCTTTCGTTGATTATTCAATCTTTTTCTCATGGTAACCTCCCCCTTGGCAGTCCCCTCCCGGAGATCCGAATGGGGGACTATTCCGGAATCTTTTGCCAATGGAGAGATCATCATGACACTTCTTCAATTACAGGCCACACGTCCTGTGGATACACGTTACGTGTCTTTAATGCTGTGGTTTCCATTGCCTTCTGCATCCTCATGTCGTTGATCATTGCTGATTCTTCCGCCTTTAGGGGCAATTTCCCACCCCTAGGACAAGAGAGTGCTCTGAACCTCTATCCGCCCCTCCGCCCGCTTTGACAAGGCCGTTGGCAGAATGAGGCTGACTTCTTATGCCGGAAGTCTTCGGCCGCCAATGCAGATTATTTATCAAAATTTAGGCAGTGGCGGGGATCGAACCCGGGACCGAAGACGTTTTGATTATGATTCAAAGACGCTACCCTTTTTTTTTTTTTAATCTCATGTTGTTCGTTATAGTTCGTTGCAATTTTTCGTGGCGGACGTCCTCTGACGCCCGTTGAAGTTCGTTATTGATCCATTCACTCAGTTTTTTTATTGCAGAGGGCAGCTAACCCTCTGACCGAACACGCTGAGCTACCGTGCCGGCTGCCCCTAGACCACGGGTTCATTCGTTATTTCATAGTACCTACAGAAATTGATCCTGTAACAATATTTACATATTCTTTCTAGTTTGTTTGAGACTGGCGAGATTTACGTTGTTCGCTACTAACGAAGTGATGAAACTGACTGGCTGCCGTTATTGCTAACTTTAGTGCATATCGCATAGTCAATGCAGAACCCATCTTCATTTAAATTTAAATCGAGTCCGATGCCAGTTTAAGAAGTAAATATTCACGGTCGTGCATCACTTTGTTAGAATAGCAGCGGCGTCCACGGTAATACACTAACGGATAAAAATTGCAGCACCAAAAAATTATTAATGTAGAGTAATGAAATTTCGGGAATACATCTCTCTAGGTAATATACGTAAGTGAATAACATTGCACGGTCACAGGTTAATGCAAGGGCAAGAAAAGCCATTGAAAATGTGAAATAATAATAATCGGTGCAACCGCCAGAATGTTGAATGTATGCAAGAAAACGAGCATGCATTATGACCTGAACAGGTGTCGGATGTCAGTTTGCGGAGTGGAGTGCCACGCCCATTGCACCTAGTCGGTCAATACAGAGACGGTTAATGCTAGTTGTGGGTGTCGCTGGATTTGTCGTCGTATGATGCCCCCCATGTGCTCTGGAGATCGAGCAGACCATGGCAACATGTCGACACTCTGTAGTGCATGTTGAGTTGCAATAGCGGTATGTGCGCGAGCGTTAGCCTATTGAAAAACACCGCCTGGAATGCAGTTCCTGAATAACAGCACAGCACGTCGAATCACCAGACTGACGTGTCCGCCCCTGGTAGCTGAGTGGTCAGCGCGACGGAATGTCATACCTAACGGCCCGGGTTCGATTCCCGGCCGGGTCGGAGATTTTCTCCGCTCAGGGACTGGGTGTTGTGTTGTTCTTATCATCGTCATTTCATCACCATCGACACGCAAGCCGCCGAAGTGGCGTAAACTCGAAAGACTTGCACCAGGCGACCGGTCTATCCGACGGAAGGCCCTAGCCACACGGCATTTCCATTTACCAGAGTGACGTATAATTTTGCAGTCAGGGTGCGTGGGGTAACCACTAGAGCGCTCTTACCAGAGTGACGTATAATTTTGCAGTCAGGGTGCGTGGGGTAACCACTAGAGCGCTCCTGCTGTCAAACTAAATCGCATCTCAGACCATAATTCCAGGTGTAGGTCGAAAATGTCTAGCACGCAGACAGGTTGGGTGCAGGTTCTGGACTGGTCTCCTCCTAACGAACGCACAGCCATCACTGGCACCAAGACAGAGAACCAGCTTTTATCAGAAGCTCCATGCTCCATGCCCTCCAATGACCTCACTTGACACCATTAAAGCTGCAAATTGTGGTGGTTTGGGGTCGGTGGAATGAACACTACAGAGCGCCTGGCTCGGGGCTGTCCTTAACTTAACCGATTTGTAACAGTTCGTTATGTCACTGTGGTGCCAACTGCTGGTCAAATTGCTGCTGCAGATGCGGTACGATGCGACAGAGCCACATGCCGAACACAATGGTCTTCCCTCTCGGTAGTGCCACGTGGTCGTTCAGAGCCCAGTCTTCTTGCGACCGTGCATTCTCGTGACCACCACTGCCAGCGTCCTAAGCCGGTTTCCTCCTCTCACTGTCCATTCCCCCCTTCTCTGTCTACCTCCACCATCTTCCATCCTCCCATCTCTCTGCCTATATCCTCTCCCTCCCCCACCTCCCTCTCTCTCTCTCTCTCTCTCTCTCTCTCTCTCTCTCTCTCTCTCTCTCTCTCTCTCTCTATCTATCTATCTATCTTCAGCCTTGTTTGTTGTTATTGCAAACAAACCCTTGTTGAGAATTGGAATCGCTTAAAACGAGCGGGAAAATCGATCGGGTCACTGGTAGACGGGATACGAGAGAGTCCTCTTCAGCTGCTGCATCTGTGAGGAAACTAACTTCAACGACGGTATCTGCTGTAGTTTTAATCTGCGAACGGGTAGGATTATAAAATTTCGGACGATTCAGATTCCGTAGTAGTCTTCTAAACATAAGCCGATAAGCCATAAACACTACTTTTTTGCGAAAACTGACGAGGAAGAAAGCAAAACAGCCCATTAATATATATACAGTTTTTGTCCAAAATCTGTACTCTTGCGACAGCATGTGCTACCTAATTTGTTCCATCTTAGTGTCATTATTCTACAGTAAAGGGTCAAAGTATGGATATTACACAGTTATTCAAGCTTAGGCAAATAGAGCAAATCGGTTGGTTCTTTTTTGCATTTGATGTGGTCCACGGTGAACATTAAGGGGTTTATGGAGGCGCCATTAGTTCATGGGCGGTTGCTCAGAAAATCCCCAAAAACGTTCTTTTTTGCCATTATTTTCGTACCAAAATTGAGCCGTGGATTCCAAGAGGCTACGAACAGTAAATGGCTAAAAATATTTGAAAGATGCCGATCTCTAATAACCTTGAAAAATTTCTTGCTATCTTTATCCGTTTGCGAGAGTTTCAAAGCTATCCTACCTCTACACGTAAAATACATACGTAAAATCCGATGTATAGCGAAAACTTATTTTATAAAGTGATATAGCACGGGTCGATATTCTGTTAAGTGTCACCGTTATCATCATAAATTTTTGTCGAAGTAAAATAGATGGAATAAATGCAGAGCTAATTAAATATGGAGGGTTACAACTAGATAAAAGACTTTTACATTTAATGAATAAATGTTGGTCGAAATGCAAGATCCCAGACGCCTAGTATGCAGCAGAAGAAATCTATTTCCAACAAGGGACACGTAATGGCTGTAAAAACTATCGTGGCATAAATCGTCTAAACACTGGCTATAAACTATATTCAATGATCGTCAATAACCGCATGAGCAAAACCACACAAGTTGTTTAATACAGAAACTCACGTGGCCTTTATCGACCTTGAAAATTCATTTCACCGTGATACCCTATGGAAGATTATATAGAAATGTGCATATCATTATCACCTAATAGAGGTCGTGAAAAGACTTTAGAAAACTACACGCTTTGTAATAAACACAGGTAGGAATCGATTAGAAGAAGTAATTATTAACCAAGGCGTTAGACAAGGATGTGGACTATCACCTATCCTTTTTAATATCTACATTGACTTCATTCTTCGCAAATGGAAATGTAAAGTAATAAAATGTATTAGATAACGAATGACGAACACCTGAATGTACTTTTGTTAGCTGATGACATCGTCATTATTCAAAAGAATGAAGATGACCTCCCAGTATCACTATACCAGCTGAACGAAATTTGCAAGAAGTACAACTTTAAAATTTCCAGTTCAAATGGTTCAAATGGCTCTGAGCACTATGGGACTCAACTGCTGTGGTCATAAGTCCCCTAGAACTCAGAACTACTTAAACCTAACTAACCTAAGGACAGCACACAACACCCAGCCATCACGAGGCAGAGAAAATCCCTGACCCCGCCGGGAATCGAACCCGGGAACCCGGGCAAAATTTCCAGTAACAAAACAAAAATACTGACATTCCGAGGAAAATATCCAGTTAGATCAAAAATTATTTTGGATAATTCAGTTTTAGAACAAGTTTCTCAAATCTCTTATTTAGCTGTGCTATGAGTTTTGTTTGGACTTTGACATGTTTTGTTAGGACGTTGAAATTGAAAGTAAAATACACAAATTCTAAGTTGTCTGTGGTACCATTAGCAGAACATCGGGCCATAAAGTACAAACAGAAACCATCATGAAATTCTATAAAGTAATGGCAGGTCCAGAGTCATCCTACGGAACCGAAAGCTGGGTTACCACGAAAAGCAAGAAAACAAAATTCAAACAGCAGGGATGAGGTTCCTAAGAAAGACGAAGTGCTGCACAAAAAGAGATATGATCAGAAACGAAGATTTTAGAACAGAATTAAATATTTTCGGTTTGAATGAAAAAATTCAAAAATATCGTGAAGATCGGAAACATCTCATGAGAACGCCAGATCACAGAATTCTTCAGAATATCTTGAACTAAAAGTCAAATGAGAAGAGAGTTGTTGGAAGGCCTAGGAGAAAAAGATGGGAAGGATTTTGTTTGAGAGTTCGGAACAGGCAACAAACTAATCATTGAAAGGAAGATGATGATGATTATGTAAAATCCCGTCTGTGGTGTGAAGTTAGTTCTGCATTCTTTTAGTTTCACGTAACCAAACTATCAAAATTTTACTGATTCATGAAATTATTTTCATATGAATGACGTTCCCTGCTGTGGCAGGAGAAAGAAAGGAACCAGCGGAGAAATGCTATACGAGCACAAAAGAGGCGAATAAGCTCCTATTTAAAAGACTGATTGAAAAGTGGGCTACCAGCTGCCTCATTCTGCCTTCCTCAGGAACTATAAAATTTTTCCCAAAAAATCTGGCACGTGAACATTCGCCTTTTTTATGCTGAGAGGGAAGGAGACAGTGGGAAAGAGATGGAAACATAATAAATACAGGAAGATCGTGGTTGTGGTACTGAAAGAGCGAAGGTGATAATGGCAGTGTGAGAGCACCGCGACAATAGAAAATAGTTGACAGAGAACGAACAGTGCTAGGGAAAGATTGAAGGAGACAGTATCAGTGGGAGAGGAATAAAGAGACGGAGAAAGTGGAAGTGGGTGACAGCCAGTGATAGGGAGACGGAGTGTGCCACAGTGACTAGGAGGAAGAGAGGGGTAGTTACAGTGAGAAGAGAGAGCAGCAGTGGGAAGGAATGAATGCTATAGTTCGAGTAAGAGCGAGAGGGAGACAGTGACAGAGGAGACTGAAGTAGTAGGACAGAAGGAAGGCGACTGTGGTTGTGATACACCCCGATACAATGACAGAGAGGCACAAAGATAATAACAATGCGTTGGGCTGAATGCATGAGCGAGAATGGTAAAGTGGGAGTGGATGGATCTGAGCGACTTACAGTGACAGAATAGTAGATGCGAGCGAATTACAGTTAAGAATGCTTGTGGGAGCAGGGGGTAAACTGCGTGTTAAAAAGAGCGAATTTATTTGCATGCCCAAATCTGTCAGCTGACGATTGCAGAGTAATACATTGCGTCACTGCGGCACTGTTTCCTCTGATATCTTTGCAATGAAAATAATTTTGAGTATTTAATACATAATTCTGTTATTATGATGATGATACTCATTTGATTAAAAATGGATTGCCAGATGGATGTTTTTAGTGGTATAAATCATATGCAAACGGTAAACGTAAATACGGCTACTTAGATTTGCTGTCTGCTTATAAAATATTACAACAGTGGTGTCTGTTTAGTGCTTCGTTCTATTATGCAATGTCTTAAATTTCATATTTCATGCTATTTTTAATTTTTTTAGATATCTTTTACATTGCGACTCTTTTTTTTTTTAAGACGCAAAACCCAAACCCTGTACATAGGGGGGCACTCATCACGGTTGACTGCAATTTTGCGAGTTTTTAGAGCTCAGCATTGATCTTAACTTTTAGTGTTTGACACTTACTAATCTAGTAGTGAGTGTGACGACTGCGTGCCAGGGATACGAGGCTATATTTACATCGTAATGTTGCACTCTATACGATACGTTTCCTATTATGGCGAAAATTTTCCTTACATTATTATTCTATCTACGTACCGAGATTTTTTTATCGTAGGGTGTCCTGATGATGATACTATGTAGCGGAATCGGTTGCCAATCGAAAAAATTAAAAAATTGCGACTGTAGTTTAAAACACATTTTTTCAGATGTAGAGGTAATTTCAGGGGTACGCCAAGGAAGTGTAAGAGGCCCATTACTGTCTACAGTATATATGAATTAAGCACCACGAAGCTGTCCGCAGATGATGCAGTTGTCTATAACGAAGTAACAACAGCAAAAGGCTGTAGCGAACTGGTGGGTTACCTGCAGCGGATCGATAATTTGGAGGGGATTGACAGTCGATTCTGAATGGTAGATAGATATAACATAACAAATCATTCATAAAAGTAACTACCGTAAAATGCTTACGAGTAACCGCTCGGAGGGACCTAAACTGAAATCGTCACATAACTCTTAGTTTAAGAAAAATAGACGCCAGATAGAGATTCATTGGAAGAATAAAGGAAACGCAATTCATACACGAAAGAAGTAGCTTGCAAAATATTTGTTCGACCGATTCTTGATTGTTGCTCATCAAGTCATCAGCCTGGGACCCTTACCAGGCTGGATTAATAGAAGAGACAAATAAGATCCAACAACGAGCGGCGGGTTTCGTCTGGGGGTCGTTTAGTCAGCGAGAGAGACTTGCGGAGATGCTCGGCAAACTCTAATGGCGGACGCTGCACGAGACGCGCTGTGCATCAGTGAGAAGTTTACTACTGAAATTCAGAGCGTACGTCCTGCTGCCTACATCTTGTCAAATGACCACAACGATGAAATCCGAGAAATACGATCTAATACGGAGGTTTATAGAATAATAATATTTCCACACGCTAATCGCGAATGGAACAGAGGAGGGCTAACAGACAGTGATACCAAAAGCAACCGTCACCACACACCGAAAGGTGGCTTGCGGAGTGTTCATGTAGATATCCTCTGCCCTCAGATTTTTTTAGCATTAAAGCGCGTTATGAAGCACTGATTCTGTTCCTTGCTTTCTTTTCTTTGACATACGAAATATGGCTTATATGGCTGCTACCTACAGATGGGCGTACTATTGGTAAATACGGGGTGTTTCAAAATGAACATACCTGTTTTTTAAGGCGTTGTAGAATTTATTACGTTAAACTTACAATTGTAAACAATACACCAAATGAAAGAGCAAACAGTTTTGTTTATACACCTGTGCGCAATGGGAAGGCCATGGAATGACAAGAGTGACTGAAAAGCGTGCTGAACGAGTGTGAGTCTTTCACGCTTATCCCCAAGAAATATCCTCGCGGAAAGTTTATGGGCCTTTCTTTTTCGGTGACTTAATTGTAACATATTTCTTATTTTGATGTGCTACAGCTATGGCCCGTGCCTCAATGGGAAGAAGCTGAACATCTTTATTTGGGAGCAAGATGGTGCGCCGTCTCACTGGCATAACTCACAAGGGAACCACCCCATCGCACCCCCCTCAGATTTAGTTACAAGTTGGCGCACTGGATAGGCCTTGAAAAACTGAACACAGATCAATCGAGAAAACAGGAAGAAGTTGTGTGGAACTATGAAAAAAATAAGCAAAATATACAAACTGAGTAGTCCATGTGCAAGATAGGAAACATCAAGGACAACCTGAGTTCAGGAGCGCCATGGTCTCGTGGTTAGCGTGAGCAGCTGCAGAACGAAAGGTCGTAGGTTCAAACCTTCCCTCGAGTGAAAATTTTAATTTTTTATTTTCATGCAATTATGTGACGCACATGCCGTCACCAGTGTCGTATAGAATATATCAGACGTGTTTTCCTGTGGAGGAATCGGTTGACTTATGACCTTGCTATCAAATGTTATCGGTTCCCATTGGAGACGCACGTCCTTTCGTCTACTAATCGCACTGTTTTGCGGTGCGGTGCGGTCGCAAAACACAGACACTAAACTTATTACAGTGAACAGAGACGCCAATGAACGAACGGACAGATCATAACTTTGCGAAAAAAAGAAGTAAATTTTTCACTCGAGGGAAGATTTGAACCTAGGACCTCTCGTTCCGCAGCTGCTCACGCTAACCACGGGACCACGGCGCTCCTTAGCCTACGCTGTCCATGAAGTTGCTTATCATGCTCATGGACTACTCAGTTTGTATATTTTGCTTATTTTTTTCATAGTTCCACACAACTTCTTCCTGTTTTCTCGATTGATCTGTGTTCAGTTTTTCAAGGCCTATCCGGTGTGCCAACTTATAACTAAATCTGAGGGGGGTGCGATGGGGAGGTTCCCTTGTCGGTACGCGACTGGTTAAACGACGTTGTATCCGACCGGTGGATTGGGCGCAAGGGGCCGGTTGACACAGCATTTTATGCATGACCTCCACGTTCACATAAGATCTGACGCGATCATTTGTATGTGCCTCCGATACCAACTAATCTATCTGACTTTAGAAAGAGTGTTATTGCAACAGTTACTCCTGACACATTGATCAAGGTTTAGGAACAACTCACCTATCGACTCGATGTGTGATCGGTGTTCACACTGAATAATTGTATGAAAAACTATGTTTTTCTCTTTTATTTGGTGTTTTGTTTGTAATTGTAAGGTGAATGCAATATGCGCTACAAAACCTTAAAACCCGTATATTCATTTTGAAACACCCTGTATTTCCGCAATTGGAGGTTGCAGTCAAGTGTCACTAACCACAGAAGTCTCGACATTTCACCTGAACAACAAAGTGAGCAATAAAGAGCTTGCTGTCCACTTTGCCTTGCAAAACATCTATTAAGAGCAGCTGCCAAAATCAAAACCCGAAATAACATCCTCCAGAAACACTGTGGTACATCATGGAGATAAACTTCATCAACATTCAATATTTCTGGGATTTTGGTTTATTCTGTTACGGAATATCACTCACTAGTCTTGATGGGTAATGCTCACACAAAACATGTTGATATACAGCTCAACCATATCGTGCGTCTTATAACCAATACCATCACAATAACATCCACTTTCTGGCTTCCCATACTTAGCCACATATCACCTCCATCTCTGCGGCGGGAAAGTGTACTTGAACGGGAGCACAAAAAACTACAGAAGAATCCTAACCTCCGTGTTCACGAAGACATTCCGAGCATCAGCAAAGATAGGTGGCACTCTCGTCACACACCCCTGGAAATCGTATGAATTTTAGCTGGTAATGGCTTTAATACTGGTGACTGCAGGAGACACACATGGCAGATTAATGCTACGACAGAACAACTTAAGCTGCCACATACATCGATCAAGCCACCTGGCTCTGAATTGCCACGGCTTATAACACTAACGCTTCACAGTTAAGCCTCAAGTATTACACCGGCATGCAGTTTGCCCAGTGACAACATTCTCAATTCTGTCACCAGGAGCAACGTATAATCCTATAACTGGCTGATAACTGTCAGATATGGCCTAAACCTGCCGTAAGTGTTACCCTCTGGGAGGATTTTTGCATTGACCGTGCTTAAACTTAACGGATAGAGGGAATCGAACCTGAATTTCGTAGCTATGGCTGTTGATAGAAATTAAAAGGCCTTGAATTTTTGTAAGAAATTACAGTAACAGATTTAACGTAAATGAAATAATATACGGTCGCCAGCCTACTTAGGCATAATAATGTGAAAACATTATTTTCAAAGGATTTGCATATACTCTTGCAAAAGTGACTTTCATAGACTATTTCTCAGAAAAGTGAAAAAAGAACATCTATAATAATCAGACGAAACTACACAGAGGGTAGCAGTAGCACTCAATTGCATAGACTAACATTCCCAGAAACACAATGTAGACTTTTTCCCTGCTGACTACAATAATTATCTCAGTCTTTAAATCACTCCTGGAAATGGAAAAAAGAACACATTGACACCGGTGTGTCAGACCCACCATACTTGCTCCGGACACTGCGAGAGGGCTGTACAAGCAATGATCACACGCACGGCACAGGGGACACACCAGGAACCGCGGTGTTGGCTGTCGAATGGCGCTAGCTGCGCAGCATTTGTGCACCGCCGCCGTCAGTGTCAGCCAGTTTGCCGTGGCATACGGAGCTCCATCGCAGCCTTTAACACTGGTAGCATGCCGCGACAGCGTGGACGTGAACCGTATGTGCAGTTGACGGACTTTGAGCGAGGGCGTATAGTGGGCATGCGGGAGGCCGGGTGGACGCACCGCCGAATTGCTCAACACGTGGGGCGTGAGATCTCCACAGTACATCGATGTTGTCGCCAGTGGTCGGCGGAAGGTGCACGTGCCCGTCGACCTGGGACCGGACCGCAGCGACGCACGGATGCACGCCAAGACCGTAGGATCCTACGCAGTGCCGTAGGGGACCGCACCGCCACTTCCCAGCAAATTAGGGACACTGTTGCTCCTGGGGTATCGGCGAGGACCATTCGCAACCGTCTCCATGAAGCTGGGCTACGGTCCCGCACACCGTTAGGCCGTCTTCCGCTCACGCCCCAACATCGTGCAGCCCGCCTCCAGTGGTGTCGCCACAGGCGTGAATGGAGGGACAAATGGAGACGTGTCGTCTTCAGCGATGAGAGTCGCTTCTGCCTTGGTGCCAATGATGGTCGTATGCGTGTTTGGCGCCGTGCAGGTGAGCGCCACAATCAGGACTGCATACGACCGAGGCACACAGGGCCAACACCCGGCTTCATGGTGTGGGGAGCGATCTCCTACACTGGCCGTACACCACTGGTGATCGTCGAGGGGACACTGAATAGTGCACGGTACATCCAAACCGTCATCGAACCCATCGTTCTACCATTCCTAGACCGGCAAGGGAACTTGCTGTTCCAACAGGACAATGCACGTCCGCATGTATCCCGTGCCACCCAACGTGCTCTAGAAGGTGTAAGTCAACTACCCTGGCCAGCAAGATCTCCGGATCTGTCCCCCATTGAGCATGTTTGGGACTGGATGAAGCGTCGTCTCACGCGGTCTGCACGTCCAGCACGAACGCTGGTCCAACTGAGGCGCCAGGTGGAAATGGCATGGCAAGCCGTTCCACAGGACTACATCCAGCATCTCTACGATCGTCTCCATGGGAGAATAGCAGCCTGCATTGCTGCGAAAGGTGGATATACACTGTACTAGTGCCGACATTGTGCATGCTCTGTTGCCTGTGTCTATGTGCCTGTGGTTCTGTCAGTGTGATCATGTGATGTATCTGACCCCAGGAATGTGTCAATAAAGTTTCCCCTTCCTGGGACAATGAATTCACGGTGTTCTTATTTCAATTTCCAGGAGTGTAATTCAGCAAAAAAAAAAATTGTTCTCAAAGACAAACACGAGAATAAATAGCATATGACCAGAGTTCAATTTAGATTTACACACTTACATATATCACAAATGCAATAAAATTCACAATACCCACATTTCATATGCATTTCACTTTGTCAGTGTTTCAGGTTCATTCACATAAACCTGCTCTCAGTTGGACTTATTCTGTTGTTATCTATTATAGTGGAATCCTACAAACTGACCACTCCTTTATCCACAAATAAGCACCCTTTACAGAAAATCCTCGCATAATAATAAATGCTGAACTACAACCCCACTTATCATTTAGCACTCAAAGAATGAAAACGATATACACTAGCAATATTTTTATTTGGATTTGTAAGTAAGTTCAAATTAAAGCAAATATTCAAAAGGTTTCAAGTTTTTCTGTCTCTTTCATCACTTGTGAAGCAAGTGATTTTAACCAAACACATTCAGATTCATGAGTACTGACCATTTGGCACTTTCCTATTGAAGTATTTCACAGTAAATTAAAAACTTTTCGTCAGATAAATATTGTGCTCCCTATATTACTCGTGAAGTAAGGATGGATGGATATGGTGTTATGGGCGCTCAACAGTGTAGTCTTTAGCGCCCGAACGGAAACAACTCGTGAAGTAAGTAGTTTTCACTGACAGTATTAATGTTCCTACACATTAAGCAATGACACTGGCAAATTAGAAGCTATTCAAAGTAAATTGGAGCTTTTCATAAATTCAACGTAAAATAGATTAATTTCAGTCTTTCACAAACAGGATACTCGGACTTAAGTATTTTGAGGAAAAGACCCTGCTTTTTTTGATTGAAGGGGAAAATTTCATGGTTCAAATATCAGTTTTTGCAACACTTCGATTATTATTGCAAAATTAAACACACACACAAACACACTGGTTCGTACTGATATACAGTTCTAACCTCCTGAAGTTGTTGAAGCAGTGGCGCAATAGCGGTGGTGAGCATGTGGTGGCTACCTGGTCTCTCCTCTAGCGGATTATTGCTCCATTTCATTTCTTCTTGGCGACGTAAATATTAACTTTAGAGCCATTCCCAGTGCGAGAGCACCCTTTTTCAGCAGTAACCACATCCGAGGCCGTTCCATCATAGATTAGAATACCGAACGCCTCACTCGGCACCTGCGGTATTGACTCCACAACTGCTGGCCACTGACTGCCTACTGGCTCTCTCGCTTCCCGCTCAGCCTGACCGCCACTTCACCTTTGCTTTGCGCGCCAAACCACTTCCGTAGCGGAGGGGAATCACTATGTCTTTTATATTATGTATTACAAAATCCTAAATATGAACCAGATTTTACATTACAGTTTCTCATACATAAACAAACACAGTTAATAAAATTCCATTATTTAAGCATACTATTAGGTCAAACAATTTACACATCATAGAGTACCACCTCCCTGCAATGATCCAAAGAACTTAACTAGTAACGAGTTAAACACTTCTTAAATAAAGTTGCACTGTACCGATTGCTCACAATCGATCATGGTGTTACAGGTTCTTAACCGAATAAGAACTAACACTGGAGGATGTGCCTACTCTTTGCATTAATGGAAGAAAATAACTTCATCAAGTTATGACTGTGGCGCCCAAAATCAGACTGTTCATCATGTAGTTCAAGAATAGCCTCTGAGAACTTTCCCTGGCCATCCAAAGGAATTCCTCGTGATGACGCAGGGATCAATAGACTATATTCGTGGCCTACACAATAGTTCATACTTTGAGATAACTGTAATACTATTTGCGATGTAGCCATGCGCTACATGAAATTTTTCCTAGTCGAACAGCGATTCCCAGAATGTTTGTACTTTAATTTTGAACCTCAACTAAGTGAGCTGCAATGTCACATCTAGAGTCTTTCCGTACTGCATTAGCGCATAGTAGCAACCATTGGGATACTAAGAAAAGAGACTTGCCTGCAGCACTGCAAAAGGCGCTCTAATATGTGCTTCTGCGGACGTCGCATCAGCACACGACGTGGCGGCGGACACAAGCAGGCAAATGTAGGAGGTCACGCAGTTGATCTCTGCACCACTACAACCAGCTCGATTGATTCGAGACGCATCAGACCCCGCAGGCGGCAGCTAGATGGCTCGTGTTCGGTGGCACAAGCATCTATAGCTTCTGTGACACCACACAGCTACAAAGATTCAAATGACTCATGTAACCAACTACCACAGCTCATTAGTGATTCTGGACTGGGAACGAGCGGCATGAGATGACAAAAGTCACAGGATACCTTCCAATATCGTGTCGGGCCTCCTTTTGCCTGGGTTAGTGCTGCAGCTCGACATAGCATGCACTCAAACAGTCCGCTGCGGGAATATTCAGCCACGTTGCCTCTATAGCCACCAATAATTGCGAAAGTGTTGCCGGTGCAGGAATTCGCCACAGACTGACTTCTCGATTATGTCCTATAAATGTTCGATGGGATTCATGTCGGGCGACCTGGGTGGCCAAATCATTCGCTCGAACTATCCAGAACGTTCTTCAAACCAGTCGCGAATAATTGTGGCCCGGTTACGTGACGCTTTCTCATCCATAAAAATTGCTGCAAATTGCCTCTAAGCAGCCGCACATAATCATTTCCAGTCAAGGATCGGTTCACTTGGACCAGAGGACCCAGTCTATTCCATGTAAACACAGACCTCGCCTTTATGGAGCCACCACCAGCTTGCAGATTGCCTTGTTGAGAACGTGGGTTCACATCTTCATGGGGTCTGCGCCACACTCGAACCCCACCGTCAGCTCTTACCGACTGCAATCTGGACTCATCTAGCCCGGCCACGATTTTTTATGGTCACGAGTCCAGGAGAGGCGCTGCAGGCGATGTCGTGCCGTTCAGCAAATGCACTCGCGTCGATCGCCTGCTGCCGTAGCCCATTAACGCCAAATTCTGTCGCACTGTCCTAAAGGATACGTTCGTCGTATGTCCCACATCGATTTCTGTAGTCATTTCAAATGAAGACCGTCGGCCACTGCGTTGTCCGTGATGACAGGTAATGCCAGAAATTTGGTATTCTTGGCACACACTTGACAATGTGGATCGCGGAATATTGGCTTCACTAACGATGGAAATGGAATGTCCCTGCGTCTAGGTCCATCTACCATTCCGCGTTCAAAGCCTTAATTTCCGTGGTGCGGCCATAATCACATCGGAAACCTATTCACATGAATCACCTGAGTACAAATAACTGCTCCGCCAATACATTGCCCTTACACCTTATGTACGCAATACTACCGCCAACTTTATGTGTCTATATCGCTACCTCACGGTTTTTGTCATCTCAGTGAATTGACTCTTCGCAGTTCAGACGATCCGAACATGTATTGTGCTGCTTTTCAGGATGCTGTGACTCAACTGTGGTTATCTTTCAGAGAAATGACTCCAGAAGAACCCAGTACGACACGAGTTTCGCAGTTGTGGTTCTGTAAACTAATTCTTGCAGGGTCAAAATTTTGCTTGTTGGTCACAGTTCTAAGTATCATAAAAGATGCCAATTGTCACTGAAAATTTATCAGTTTTCTCCTCAATTACAGGATGTTTTTTTTAAGTGTCCCATATTGTTACAAAATATAGTACTGATCAAAACTATAAGAAAATGAGAGGCATGTTTATAGCGCTGCACCATCAGCAGCTATCAAAAGTTTAAGTTGCTACTAATTTCGGTCTATACATGGACCATCTTCTCGTTATGGTCATAATATTTGTAAAAGCAGTTTGCTTTCTCATGCATTATACACAATTGTTAATATTAAGCTGAACAGGCAAGAATCATGTTTGTTGAAAAAAATCTTATGAACGTAACTGCAATGAAAAACTTGTTGAGATATAGGGCATTTTACTTGTGCGAAGAACGGTCAGACGGAAATGCCCCACCTGGGACTGCTAAAACCGGATACAAATTATTTTGAAACATAGATAGATGGGTGTTCTGCTACTCATAAGTTTCATTTATCCGTAACAGTTTTTTTCATTTCTGTACAATTGCAGTTGTGGTTGTTGTACTGGCCTTTAGTCATCGCACTGAAGACCAAATCAACAGTACAATTCAGGTAAGAATAAAAATGGCTCTGAGCACTATGGGACTCAACATCTTAGGTCGTAAGTCCCCTAGAACTTAGAACTACTTACACCTAACTAACCTAAGGACAGCACACACACCCATGCCCGAGGCAGGATTCGAACCTGCGACCGTAGCAGTCCCACGGTTCCGGACTGCAGCGCCAGAACCGCTAGACCACCGCGGCCGGCCAGGTAAGAATAGACTGATGATGCCAAATAAGAATAGGTGAAAGCATATCTGGGTAAAAAGCAACGTAAACATTCCAGAATGAGATTTTCACTCAACAGCTGAGTATGAGCCGATGTGAAACATTCTAGCAGATGAAAACTGTGTGCCGGACCGAGACTCGAACTCGAGACCTTTGCCTTTTCCAAGCAAGTGCTCTACCAACTGAGCTACTCGAGAACGATTCACAACTCGACCACACAGCCCTACTTCCTCTAGTACCTCATTCCTACCTTTCAAGCTTCACAGAAGCTCTCAGAAACTTCACAGGAGGTTCGCAGAAGAGCTTCTGTGAAGTTTGGAAGGTAGGAGATGAGGAACTGGCGGAAGTAGGGCTACGTTAACGGGTAGTGAGTCGTGCTTGAGTAGCTCAGTTGGTAGAGCACTTGTTTGCGAAAGGCATAGGTCCCGAGGTCGGGACTCGGACTGCACAGAGTTTCCATCTGCCAGGATGTTTCACCGTAAACATTCAGTGAAAAAGACGGATAATCTTTATTCTTACCTATATGTTAAACACAATGGGATTAGCAATCGAGGAAGAGTGGCTGCACATACTAAAATAAATAAATAAATAAATAAATAAATAAATAAATAAATTGGCTAAGTGCGTCACAACTCACGCACTGAGGGTTCCGCAGAAACTTAATTACGTATGTGGAAGGTTCATCCATCTCGGAAATCGAAAATCTCTACGATTTTTGCCTGTTATCGATATCGATACTGCAGTGTAAGTTCTCATGACAAAAAGATATTCTTAGGCGATATAATTACAGTTTAAAAAGTTTTGGATTTTTTTCCTTTACCTGCACTGTGAAACTTGCTTCTTGAGAAATTTCATGATTCTAGGTCAACGTACAGGTTTTGATGAGTGAGTTTGCGAGTATCAAAGTACGTGGCATAAATGGCCGTGTCTTCTCATCGCACTGATTTGGAAGCTTAAATGTTTTACGTCACCAAGGGACTGTAGACCTTAGTATATGAAATAAATTTGAACTTGATATGTCTGCTCGTTCCTGGGAAAGTCTTGTTAAAAATTGGGAAGACAGACAGACAGACAAGAAAGCGATCCTGTAAGGATTCCGTATTAAAATAAAACACCTGCAGCCGTCCTTTTGATGTTATTTCATTATGTTGGAACCAATTTCGGTGTCTCAGTACACTATCTTCAGGCCTCAGCTGACGCTGTGCGGGTGAACTCCGGTCGTATACACGATCCCATCTATTGTGTCCAACATCTATGAAATGGCTTCCGTAGAATGCTATAATAGCGATGTTGTGTCTGCACAGGCAACAACTACCAACTTATGTATACGATCGGAGTTCACCCGTTGACCCCCCTCCCCCCCTCAGAGTACTGGTATCCGCAGCTCGTTTAGTGGCTAGCGTTTCTGTCTCTGGATCATGGAGACCCGGGTTCGATTCGAGGCCGGGTCGGTGATTTTCTCCGTCCGGGGACAGGGTGTTTGTGCTGTTCTCATCAGTATCATTCGGGAACGTGACGAGACCGAACAGTGAAAAAACTGGGATTTTATACGAGAGCTGATAACCACGCAGTTGAGCGCCCCACAAATGAAATATCATCATCATCATCATCGTCGTCACCACCGAAACTGGTTGTAATGTAATAAAATCGAAACGATGGCTGCAGGTGTTTGATTTTATTACGTAAGTGAACGGCCGAAGTCCCATGGACCATCGACCACAAAGATCGACATACAAAAGGTATAAGAAGGGTTCCGTTTTTGCCGCTTGAGGTACGGGCAAAGGGAAGTGAGTGAGAGAGAGAGAGAGAGAGAGAGAGAGAGAGAGAGAGGGGGGGGGGGGCGGGGAGGGAGGAAATGTTACAGCATATAACGTCTTCTGCCAAAACACATATGTGGTAAAAAAGGAGAAAAGAATTATTGAACTGGATGATTGTAATTGCGTGGACAAAGATTGTGTGGACTTAATGTAATAAAAAGAAACCATTATGTGCCACGTTTTACACTTTTATATAATTATGTACGAATTTTTTTTTAAAGATAATATCTGTGTCGGTGAGTACTGAAACCGCCACAGACGATACTTATTAAATATCAAACAAAGATGAGAATATGTCAGAACGAGTATAAATAGTAGTGACCAAGCATTAATTTCTCTGTCGTCTTGTTGAAGTTACGTGAGTACAAAGAGCCTGTGACGTTATATTGAGTGCTTGTGTAGCATTCTTTTGTCAAGATTGAGAGACGTACGCCATTAGGTACTGATTTGTAAATGTGTGTAATAATTTAATCTGTCTAAATGTTTTGAATAGAGTTACTTAGTGAAAACTTGCATTATGATTTGTAATAAGCTTGCTTGGTATTTTATCCCATCCTTTTAGGACATTTTCAGCTATTTAAATATTATTCGTGGTGCAGAGCTGCGCTACGAACGAACGAGCCGCTGCCGCGGCGCATTCAAACTGCATTAAATGAAATCAATCATACCGCAAAGAAGCGGACAGGTAATAGTGAACTAAAATCATTTCTTACAGCTTTCGGAATTGCAGAGCAGCAGATTTTATGATGTGTCTTACAGATGGACGCGGGCTGCGGATGATATATTATGATATATTATTAACAGTGCAAAAAGATAATTTACCTTCATGACATAAAAGAAATCTTGCTATGCGTAGTTCTGGTCTGGCAAACATTATAGTAAAAACATCTTTTTCTCTGATAATAGTCTCATGTTCTCGTGTTAGTCGTGGTACTTATTGGTGTTTTACTGTTAACAAAAATCCGCTGCAAAATTTTGATGTTGACCAAACATTGCGTACTGTAACATCAGTATTGATAACGAAATAATTTTCAGTAACCTTTTCAATAACTGTAAAGTAAGGAAGATATGGTGAACCTTATAGCGAGTTACTGTATCGAAACAATGTTCCTTTAATAGAAAGCCAGATCCAGAATAATAAGAACATAATATATCTTGTTTTGTTGAAAATTAATGATCCAAAGAAAGTCACAGCACAGCATCCCTAAAAAGTATTTCAGGGCTCTTTTCGTAGCAACATATTTTATCTCATATATTAGTTGTTACGCGAGCAATAACAAAGCAAAGAGAGCCAGCGAAAAGCAATTCATAGGGATAGTTTGATGTGGGATGAAATGGGATCCGTCGGACTTCAGTAAGCAAAAACGCTGACAGGTATCAGTTGATGTCCGTCGCGCGCTAAGCTTCGCAGTTGCAGCTGCAGACGCAACATCGATGCTGGTTGCCGCCCCCCGGCGCTCTGTGCGCCCTTGAACCTGGCCGGCAGCGGAGGCGGAGTCGGCGGCAGGTCGATAGCAGAGCACTGCACCGGCGCTGCCCCGGGCCCGCCTCGCTGAGAGGCCGTCGCCGTATTTTTAGCCTCCCTTCGTCCAATGCAGATCCCTCAGTGAACGGCTGTGCGGTGTTTATAGAATACAAAAACTCCACTTTCCACGAACTGCCATAAAAGTTACGACCTTTGATACAGGAAAGTTTGTGATACTATATTCTCAGGAAGAAAGGCCCCAATGAAACCAAAGTCGAAGAACAAGTGCAGAGAGATGGGAAATGTAGATTTAGCACTTTTGTGTTACTGGAAAAGACACTTTTTTGTTTGTTTATTCACATCCCAAAGAAAGCAGGTGTTGACAGATGTGAAAATTACCGAACTATCAGTTTAATAAGTCACAGCTGCAAAATACTAACACGAATTCTTTACAGACGAATGGATAAACTGGTAGAAGCTGACCTCGGGGAAGATCAGTTTGGATTCCGTAGAAATATTGGAACATGTGAGGCAACACTGACCCTACGACTTATCTTAGAAAATAGATTAAGGAAAGGCAAGCCTAAGTTTCTAGCATTTGTAGACTTAGAGAAAGCTTTTGACAATGTTGACTGGAATTCTCTCTTTCAAATTCTCAAGATGGCAGGGGTGAAATACAGGGAGCGAAAGGCTATTTACAATTTGTACAAAAACCAAAATGCAGTTATAAGAGTCGAGGGACATGAAAGGGAAGCAGTGATTGGGAAGGGAGTGAGACAGGGTTGTAGCCTCTCCCCGATGTTATTCAATCTGTATATTGAGCAAGCAATAAAGGAAACAGAAGAAAAATTCGGAGTAGGAATTAAAATTCATGGAGAAGAAATAAAAACATTAACCTGACCACCGCCAAGTTTAGGCATCAACGTGCAATAACCACTCACAGACGGCAAGTGGCAGCACTAGCAGTGGAGGGTGTATAAAGCGTGTAGGCGGATGCGGAAAACAGTGCAGTCGTTGTCGTATTACGGAAACGTGGCGCGTTATCTGACGTCCAAAAGGACGTGATCGTTAGCTTTCGGTCCAAGGGTGGAAGCATTTTCGATAAAGCTAAGTTTGTAACCTGTTCCGAGTGCTGCCTTGGTTCAAATATACCTTGCATGGCAAAACGGCAGTATGTAAAACCGGCCTCGAGGCAACTTTGGTGTACCACAGGTAGTAGATGACAGGCTACAGACAAGTGTACGTGCGAATAGACGTGTAATGACTGAGCAACTAGCCGGCCGGTGTGGCCGAGCGGTTCTAGGCACTTCAGTCCGGAACCGCGCGATTGCAACTGTCGCAGGTTCGAATCCTGCCTCGGGCATGCATGTGTGTGATGTCCTCGGGTTAGTTAGGTTTAAGTAGTTCTAAGTTCTAGGGGACTGATGACCTCAGATATAGTGCTCAGAACCATTTGAACCATTGGACTGAGCAACTGTTTGCCCAGATGAAACGAGGTGCTACCAACAGTGACTCCTCAACGATCGTTCAGAGAACTGTTGTGCATATGGTCCTCCGCAGCAGGTCCTGGTTCATGCAGCCATGTTGTCCATCGGCGACGAAGGCTGGAATTTGCACGCCAGTACCGTAAACTGGATGTCCAGTGAGTGGCGACAGGTGGTCTTTTAAGATTTATCACTTTTTATACTCCATCGGACAGATGGGCGTTGGCGTGTACGGCTCTGCAATAATCGTTGGAACGTTCCAGGGCGGAGGAGGGAGCGTTATGGTGTGGATAATGTTTTCGAGGCACTCCCAGGTTGGTCTCCTCATTCTGGAAGGCACAATGGATTAACACAAGTATGTTCTACAATCTACCATCTACATCTACATCCATACTCCGCAGGACAGAAGATGGCCATTTATAGATGAAATCTATACACCTGACGGTGTGTGGCTTAGGGTACTCTGAGTACCTCTATCGGTTCTCCCTTCTATTCCAGTCTCGTATTGTTCGTGGAAAGAAGGATTGTCGGTATGCTTCTGTGTGGGCTCTAATCTCTCTGAGTTTATCCTCATGGTCTCTTCGCGAGATATACGTTGGAGGGAGCAATATACTGCTTAACTCTTCGGTAAAGGTATGTTCTCGAAACTTTAACAAAAGCCCGGACCGAGCTACTGAGCGTCTCTCCTGTAGAGTCTTCCACTGGAGTTTATCTATCATTTCCATAACGCTTTCGCGATTACTAAATGATCCTGTAACGAAGCGCGCTGCTCTCCGTTGGATCTTCTCTATCTCTTCTGTCAACCCTATCTGGTACGGATCCCATACTGCTGAGCAGTATTCAAGCAGTGGGCGAACAAGCATACTGTAACCTACTTCCTTTGTTTTCGGATTGCATTCCCTTAGGATTCTTCCAATGAATCTCAGTCTGGCATCTGCTTTACCGACGATAAACTTTATATAATCATTCCATTTTAAATCACTCCTTATGCGTACTCCCAGAAAATTTATAGAATTAACTGCTTCCAGTTGCTGACCTGCTATTTTGTAGCTAAATGATAAGGGAACTATCTTTCTATGTATTCGCAGCACATTACACTTGTCTACATTGAGATTCAATTGCTATTCCCTGCACCATGCGTCAATTCGCTGCAGATCCTCCTGCATTTCAGTACAATTTTCCATTGTTACAACCTCTCGATACACCACAGCATCATCCGCAAAAAGCCTCAGTGAACTTCCGATGTCATCCACAAGATCATTTATGTATACTGTGAATAGCAACGGTCCTATGACACTCCCCTGCGGCACACCTGAAATCACTCTTACTTCGGAAGACTTCTCTCCATTGAGAATGACATGCTGCGTTCTGTTATCTAGGAACTCTTCAATCCAATCACACAATTGGTCTGATAGTCCATATGCCCTTACTTTGTTCATTAAATGACTGTGGGGAACTGTATCGAACGCCTTGCGGAAGTCAAGAAACACGGCATCTACCTGTGAACCCGTGTCTATGGCGCTCTGAGTCTCGTGGACGAATAGCGCGAGCTGGGTTTCACACGACCGTCTTTTTCGAAACCCATGCTGATTCCTACAGAGTAGATTTCTAGTCTCCAGAAAAGTCATTATACTCGAACATAATATGTGTTCCAAAATTCTACAACTGATCGACGTTAGAGATATAGGTCTATAGTTCTGCACATCTGTTCGACGTCCCTTCTTGAAAACGGGGATGACCTGTGCCCTTTTCCAATCCTTTGGAACGCTACGCTCTTCTAGAGACCTACGGTACACCGCTGCAAGAAGGGGGACAAGTTCCTTCGCGTACTCTGTGTAAAATCGAACTGGTATCCCATCAGGTCCAGCGGCCTTTCCTCTTTTGAGCGATTTTAATTTTTTCACTATCCCTCTGTCGTCTATTTCGATATCTACCATTTTGTCATCTGTGCGACAATCTAGAGAAGGAACTACAGTGCAGTCTTCCTCTGTGAAACAGCTTTGGAAAAAGACATTTAGTATTTCGGCCTTTAGTCTGTCATCCTCTGTTTCAGTACCATTTTGGTTACAGAGTGTCTGGACATTTTATTTTGATCCACCTACCGCTTTGACATAAGACCAAAATTTCTCAGGATTTTCTGCCACGTCAGTACATACAACTTTACTTTCGAATTCATTGAACGCCTCTCGCATAGCCATCCTCACACTACATTTCGCTTCGCGTAATTTTTGTTTGTCTGCAAGTCTTTGGCTATGTTTATGTTTGCTGTGAAGTTCCCTTTGCTTCCGCAGCAGTTTCCTAACTCGGTTGTTGTACCACGGTGGCTCTTTTCCATCTCTTACGATCTTGCTTGGCACATACTCATCTAACGCATATTGTACGATGGTTTTGAACTTTGTCCACTGATCCTCAACACTATCTGTACTTGAGACAAAACTTTTGTGTTGAGCCGTCAGGTACTCTGTAATCTGCTTTTTGTCACTTTTGCTAAACAGAAAAATCTTCCTACCTTTTTTAATATTTCTATTTACGGCTGAAATCATCGATGCAGTAACCGCTTTATGATCGCCGAGTTCCTGTTCTGCGTTAACTGTTTCAAATAGTTCGGGTCTGTTTGTCACCAGAAGGTCTAATATGGTATCGCCACGAGTCGGTTCTCTGTTTAACTGCTCAAGGTAGTTTTCAGATAATGCCTTTACAAAAATTTCACTGGATTCTTTGTCCCTGCCACCCGTTAAGAACGTTTGAGTCTCCCAGTCTATATCCGGCAAATTAAAATCTCCACCTAAAACTATAACATGGTGGGGAAATCTACTCGAAATATTTTCCAAATTATCCTTCAGGTGCTCAGCCACAACAGATGCTGAGCCAGGGGGCCTATAGAGACATCCAATTATCATGTCTGAGCCTGCTTTAACCATGACCTTCACCCAAATTATTTAACATTTCGGATCTCCGTCAATTTGCTTCGATACTATTGCACTTCTTACCGTTATAAACACGCCTCCCCCTTCACTGTCCAGCCTGTCTCTGCGGTATACATTCCAATCTGAGTTTAGGATTTCAGTACTGTTTACGTCTGGTTTCAGCCAGCTTTCTGTCCCTAGTACTATATGGGCGTTGTGACCGTTTATTAATGAGAGCAGTTCTGGGACATTTGTATAGACGCTCCTGCAGTTTACTATTAGCACATTAATACTGTTATTCCCTGTTGCATTTTGCCTACTCCTACCTTGCCGCGTCTCAGAGGCGTCTTGTCGGGCCTAGGGAGGGGATTCTCTAAGCTAAAAAATCCCCATATGCACTCCACACGTACTCCACTACCCTTGTAGCCGCTTCCGGCGTGTAGTGCACGCCTGACCTATTCAGGGGGACCCTACATTTCTCCACCCGATAGCGGAGGTCGAGAAATTTGCACCCCAGATCTCCGCAGAATCGTCTGAGCCTCTGGTTTAAGCCTTCCACTCGGCTCCAAACCAGAGGACCGCGATCGGTTCTGGGAACGATACTATAAATAGTAAGCTCTGATTCCACCCCGCGAGCGAGGCTTTCCGCCTTCACCAATTCCGCCAACCGCCTGTACGAACTGAGGATGACCTATGAACCCAGACGGCAGGAGTCACTGGTGCCGACATGAGCAACAATTTGCAGTCGGGTGCACCCAGTGCTCTCTATCGCCGCCGGCAGGGCCTCCTCCATATCTCGGATGAGACCCCCCCGGAAAGCAGACAGAGTGAACATGGGCCTTCTTCCCCGACCTTTCCGCTATTTCCCTAAGGGGCTCCATCACCCGCCTAACGTTGGAGCTCCCAATAACTAATAAACCCCTCCCCCCGTGTGCCTGCTCGGACCTTGCTGAAGGAGCGGCCACATGTCCACTCACAGGCAGAGCGGGCGATGTTTCTATCCTAGGTGACCGTGTCTACCAGAAGGTGCAGTTTAGACGATGTTAACAGCTCGCAGTATAGGTGTGTGTTTTGAAGGGCACCAGGATGCGTTTATTCCCATGCCCACCAGATTAAAACTGTGTGCCCGACCGAGACTCGAACTCGGGATCTTTGCCTTTCGCGGGCAAGTGCTCTACCAACTGAGCTACCGAAGCACGACTCACGCCCGGTCTCACAGCTACTGGCACAGATACTGGCAGAAGTAAAGCTGTGAGACCGGGCGAGTCGTGCTTCGGTAGCTCAGTTGGTAGAACACTTGCCCGCGAAAGGCAAAGATCCCGAGTTCGAGTCTCGGTCGGGCACACAGTTTTAATCTGCCAGGAAGTTTCATATCAGCGCACACTCCGCTGCAGAGTGAAAATCTCATTCTGGAAACATCCCCCAGGCTGTGGCTAAGCCATGTCTCCGCAATATCCTTTCTTTCAGGAGTGCTAGTTCTGCAAGGTTCGCAGAAGAGCTTCTGTAAAGTTTTTTCACATAAGGCCTTTGGTATTTAAAAAAAATTAATGTTATGGAGTTTTAAGTCTTGGACTTTCAGCCGATTTGAATTTAACTTGTTTGCTCTTGAAGTATCTGATTCTTTGGGCCTTCAGCCTAACCAGAGAACTGTTTTACGACAGGCTTTGCCTTTTAAATTAGTTTTGGTTGAGTTTGGCTAATTAAGAACTATTTTACGTAAGGCCTTTTTTTTTTAAATTAATGTCATTTAGGCTTAAGTGTTGAGCTTTCAGCCGATTTGAATTCAAATTGTTTGCTCTGAAAATCTCAAATTCTTTGGGCCTTCAGCCTAAATAAAGAACTGTTGTAAGATAAGGCTTGCCTTTTAAGTTTCTGATTATTGCGTTTTAGGTAATTGGCTTTCAGCCGTTTTTAAATTAAAGTGGCTTTCAGCCGGTAATTAAGTCCCAAAGATTAAAGCTGTGTGTTTAAATAAAAAATTTTTTGGGCTCTTGTAATGTTTGATCAAATAATAAAGTTGTATGTTGGAGTGTAACTGACAGCCCCTTATTTTAGCCCCTTTCCACAATTTAAGCCGGCCGGGGTGGCCGAGCGGTTCTAGGCGCTACAGTCTGCACCAGCGCAACACAGCGCAACCGCTACGGTCGCAGGTTCGAATCCTGCCTCGGGCATGGATGTGTGTGATGCCCTTAGGTTAGTTAGGTTTAAGTATTTCTAAGTTCTAGGAGACTGATGACCTTAGAAGTTAAGTTCCATAGTGCTCAGAGCGATTTGAATCATTAGAATCCACGATTTAAACTGCCTGTCCTGTCCTGTGGGTTAATCTGGGCGTCTCAGTCGCATTAATGCCACTGGACCGTGCATTAATTTAACGCTTTCATGACATATTTTATGTGTGTGTTCCAGGTACGAACAGTCTGTACTGCTGGCCAGATATTTTACCTCGTGTTTATGTGGAGTCTTTGGTTTGACGGTGTCTTAAGTCCGAGCCATTGCGGAGTTGTGAAGCGAATCTGGAGAGGGAGTTGGTGGGCAAGCGGTATTCCGAACGCCACACACAGGGCTGGAGTGGCTGCCTGTGGTGGGCCGCATGTACGAAGCAGCAGCTTGGCGGAGCGTCGCGGGCAAGGGGTGCGTCCGGGCTGCATTGTGACTTTGGAGCGGCCCGTTGCAGGAGCAGCGCCTTGCGTGGCGGGATTGGGTTGACCGGGAGTTATGTGGCGTCTCACGGAATTATTTGCAGTACTGAGTCCGTGTGAGCTGCTCCCCTGGCTACTACCCTTATTGGTGAGCCACTTTATTTGAACATTACGAATATGGACGTTATTCTTCGTTTCTCATAATTAGTTGTTACTGTTAAAGCTCCGCTGCCTGCAGTATACTGTATTTTCCTACACCATGTCGGCATAGTTGTGATTGATCTGGCCGGCCGCGGTGGCCGAGCGGTTCTAGGCGCTACAGTCTGGAACCGCGAGGCCGCTACGGTCGCAGGTTCGAATCCTGCCTCGGGCAGGGATGTGTGTGATGTCCTTAGGTTAGTTAGGTTTGAGTAGTTCTAAGTTCTAGGGGACTGATGACCTCAGAACTTAAATCCCATAGTACTCAGAGCCATTTTGATTGATCTGGCTTGCTTGTGCCCACGTTCTTAGTCCCCTCCAGTGTGTCACCTTCGACGGAACTCCTTGATGGCTAATTAACAGTTGCAAATTATAATTCTGGAGCTTTTGCCACTGAACTGAATGTGATCTGGAAGATAGGTGTGTTCACTGTCTGAAGGTGGCTCAGTGTAACCTTACTATTGTGAACTTTAACCAGCTTTGACTTCATAAGGAACGCTGTGCACAGCGAACGTAGACTGTTGGGAAGGGTAGGAACATAGCTATCAGTCGCAGTCCCGTTATTTTTTTTTATTATTCTTGAATTTTCAGATTTCATCTATAAATGGCCATCTTCTGTCCTAAAATACAAGGAAATTACAGAATCAGAACTGGTGTAGATAAAACAATACGCAAAAAACCATTTTATCCAATAGCAGTGATCCAGTCTGGTCAACATATCATCTGAAAGAGTTACAATCCAACAAAATCCGGCGCTTCATGTCACCATAATATGATTTTATTGTTGTATAGGCAGAAAGAAACTGAGATGATTGTTTACAACAGGTACAGCAGCCTCAGTTTGCTTCATTTAGAATAAATAAGGTCCTCGACATTAAAAAAATAACTAAACCAGTTTCATTCAAAAATAGTAGTTTAAAACCCCTTCTTGATAAATAAAATCAGCAAGTATATTTGCACATTACTTTTAAATTCATTAATAAATGTCGACTTTATCTTTGTTGTTCATGTACGGGGTGTACATTAGTAAAACCGACAAACTGTCCGCCCCCGTTAGCTGAGTGGTCAGTCGGCTGTTAGCAGCGGTGGGGCAAGGTCGTCGTGCCTGTGTCCGCCTGTTAGCGAACCGCGCGCGCGAGTGTTTCCTGTTTACCTTCCGCTGCGGCGAGTGTCACGCGTCCGTGTCTCGGTAGTGCCATGGCGCACTCGTACCGCAGGTCCACAATTAAGATCACATTTCAAGCGGACTACGCAAGACCTCAAGCACTTGACATTGAACGTTTCATCCGAGAAGAACTTCATATTGCACCTCAAGACATCATTGGGATCCACTTTTCTATAATACAAAGTGTCGTCTACATAAAACTGATCAATGAAAAGGCGTGCACTGATGTTGTGTGCCGACACACTCATGGACTTAAATTTAAGCATTCTGATGGCCACATAGGAACTGTCACTATCGACCACGCTGGATTAGGCCTTCGCACTCTGAGGGTCTTCGAGCTGCCATTCGAAGTCCCGCCAGATGATGTGATGACAGCTTTCAAACCGTACGGCAACGTGCTAAGCCACTTGGCTGAAAAATGACAAACGTTTGAGACGTACCCCGTCTTAAATGGAGTGCGAGGAGTGAGACAAATTAAAACTGAACCGACGAAGCATGTGCCATCCTATTTAGTAATTGGCGGCTGCAGAGCCATTGTCATGTACGACGGACAACCGCGTACTTTCGCCGGCTGTGGCCAGGAAGGACATGTCCGATTGGCCTGCATTCAACGCCGACTGACTCAGATACCGGTTGGTGACGTTCCATCCCCGACAACGCCTACTACACTCCCCCTCACGTATGCAGCGGCTGCAACCGCAACAGCTGTTCCTGCCCAGGATCGTAACACAATATTGCAGTCAGGGGTCGATGACAGTGTGGCGGACAGCATGTCCCCCTCTACGACGTCATCGGCAGACTTGCCTCAAGACGGTGATCAATTGTGCCACCGAGACGCGCCTAAAGAGAAGATGGAAATAGAAACGGAAATTGTCCCGACCTCTGCCTTCCTACCAATGGAGACCACATCAGCTGATTGTCGCCCGCACTCTGACACAGAACAACATGTCCGAAAACAACGATCCCCTCGAAAACGCAAGAAACGGCGCCATACGCCATCCGATGATTGCCTGCTTCGGATTTGTGACCCGGACGAACATCCGGCGTCGGACGACACTCAGGACTCTACCACCACAACTCACCCTTCCCGTCACGATGCTACGGCGGATACAATTTCTGAGCCTCGGTCTGACAACATCACTTCCGCTACTGAACATGAGCGCAAGCGCTCTACTGACAGCACTAATCAACAATTACCAATTGCTGCATCTGATTCTTGGGCGGATGATGTCGAGGATGAGCCACAGCACCAGGAGGATGCCGAAGGCAGAGATGCTCCCTCGGCTGTACCCAGCACCGACCAACCACAGTGACTACGGCTGTATTGTCAGCCTCTGTGGGGCCGCCCACACCTGGCCTCCTAAACAACACAGTTGCCGACCTGGCTGACCAAACATACCGTCTAGCGACGATTAACATCAACAACATACGTGCCCGAAATAAACTAGCGATGCTACAGGACCTGCTTAACGCAGCAGACATCGACATTGCGCTCCTTCAAGAGGTGTATGTCGCAGACTTCAAGGAACCCTATGGCTACAAGACTTGGGTCTCACATGCGTCTGCCAATGGCAGTGGTGTGGCGATCCTCCTCCGCGAAGGTATATCCGCAGAAGACGTCGAGTATCTCCCTGACGCCAGAGGCATGGCTCTTACTATCCAAGGAGTCAAACTTATTAACATCTATGCACCGTCAGGATCTGGTCGGCGTCGCGAACGATCCACCTTTTTCGCTCATACAATCACGCCCCTCTTTATGGGCCGTCAGGACGCCTTGATAATCGGACGGGACTTCAACTGTAGCCAAGCACCTAAGGATCAGTTACCATATCATTCTCCCTGCGCAGAACTTGCGATAATTATAAATAATCTTCAATTGGTGGACTCGTGGGAACATGTTTGTGGCGATCGGCCTGGATTTACTCACTACACTGGCCGAGCGGTTAAAGGCGCTACAGTCTGGAACCGCACGACCGCTACGGTCGCAGGTTCGAATCCTGCCTTGGGCATGGATGTGTGTGATGTCCTTAGGTTAGTTAGGTTTAAGTAGTTCTAAGTTCTAGGGGACTTATGACCACAGGAGTTGAGTCCCATAGTGCTCAGAGCCACTTGAACCATTTTGAACTCACTACACCAGCCATTCCTCCAGCCGCATCGACAGTATTTACATCTCGCGCTCCATAGCTGTGGGAACAAGAGCTGCCGAAGTTTGGCCCACAGCTTTTTCTGACCACGAGGCCTACATCTGCGCTATTACCCTCGGCCGCCAGAAGATATGGCACAGCCGTGGTCCTTGGAAGTAGAACGTCCACCTAGCCTCTCAGGAATGCCGCCGCCTTATAGAGAACACGTGGGACTCTTGTAGCCGCCGGCGTGACACCTACCGGTCTACAGTGTCGTGGAGGTTACTCTGCGCCAAACCAGCCCTCCGGAAGACCTTGATAAGCTACGGCCGAGATGTTGCAGCATGGAAGAGACATACCATGGACTTTCACTACAGCATCTTAAGGGAATGTACGACACCGCCGTACTCACCTGCACGGCAGGTGACGGTGAAACGTACCAAGGCACAGATCATCAGAGTAACACGTTGCCACCTTGAGGGTGCGGTAGTCAGAGCGCGCACTCAAGACAGAGTGGCCCAGGAGGAACCGTCCATGTACCACGTCATTGCAGAACGACGGCACCGAAGCAGGACACTGATCCAAGCTATCACGACGGAAGACGGACGACGTCTTGATACCCAGCGCGACATAGGAAACGCCCTCCATGCTCACTACACTAGGCTGTACTCGGAACATCGACATCCCCTAGAGGTGATCGCCGAAGTCTCTCAACTCACTTATGGCACGATCTTTCCGACAGCGGCAGCGGATTTGACTGCAGATGTAACGGAAGAGGAAATCATTGAAGCAATACAGGCTGGGGCTGCTCATAAGTCCCCGGGACCTGAAGGCCTTCCTCTGGAATTTTACCGGACAACACAACAATTGCTGGCACCATCATGGACTGATATTTGCCGCGAAATTATATCTCCCACGACGCAGATCCCTGGGGCTTTCCTAGGAGGACCGATTGTGCCCATACACAAACCACGAGGCGGATCCAGGATCAGTGACTATCAGCCCTTGACCTTACTCAACAGTGACTTGAAGATTTTCACCCGGCTTCTGGCGGCACCCCTAAAGCGATCAGTACGATGTGTTGTGTCGCAGGACCAGGCATCGTTAGGTGGTGACCATAATATTCGCACTGCACTGTGCCGATATCGAGATATGATCGCGCTAGCTAAAGCTCGCCAACTGTCAGGAGTTTTGGCCTCACTCGACTTTAGCCAGGCCTTTGACAGAGTCGACCACACATTTTTGATGGAGGCACTGCGACACATGGGGTATCCGGACATCTTAGTTAAGATACTGATGCGTCTCCTACGCGGCGCGACGTCCAAGGTGTTATATAATGGCCGTCTCACGCCGCCGATACAGATCCAGCGACCGGTGCGACAAGGCTGCCCTCTTTCGGCGATATTGTTCGTCCTCGTCTTGGAATCACTCCTCTGCGGCCTCCGACAACGCCTGACTGGGATGTCCGGGGAGCCATCTCAATCTCCACAAATCACACGCCCTGTCTATAGGCAGAGGTCTACCCGACGAGAGCGTCGCACCGCTACGAATCAGTGACAATCCGCTGTCTTGGCATTGAATTTACATCTGACATGAAGCGTTCAACAGCTCTTAACTACAGGCGTTTATTGAATCAGATGAGAGCAGGAATAAGTGACCACCGTCTTAGACATCTAGACCTCCTGCAACGGACACGATATGCTAACGTCTATTCGGCGTCCCGTATCCCCCATTTTGCACAGATACTCCCGTTACCACCGACCCTGGCTCTCCGCATGTTGGGGGTTTTGGGATCCTTTGTTAATACAGGCAGGTTATTTAAGATTCGTTACGAGTCCCTAACCCTCCCGAGGAGCAGAGGGGGTTTAGGCCTTTGTCATGTTCAGAACAGAGCGAAGGCCCTGTTCGTCAGCTGTCACCTGCAACCGTGGCGACGAAGTCCGACGTGCCTCACAAGTCTCTTACGGGAAGCCTTACGACCAATCTCACTCGCACCCCCTGTGATGATATCGGACATCCCAGCACCTTTCTTCTACATTAGCCAATTCTTCCTTGAATTAAGCTACATCCGCACCGCACTACTACCCACACGCTTGATGATGACGAGGGCGATATATGCTGCCATGCAAATGAACAGGACGCCGAATGTGATTGAAAGCAAACACCCCACTAAAAAGTGGCGCGGTGTGTGGCAGGCAGTGAATGCCACCACCCTTGATACTGACGTGCTATCTGAATGGTACGTCACTGTTAATGGGAAACAGTTGTGCCAGTCCCGCCTACATCACATCCACCTCGCTGATTCACCCTTGTGTGCCACATGCCAAGTGATTGACACGACTGTACATCGTTTCGAATGCGGGTCGGCAAAGGACGTTTGGTATTTGGTGCGTCAGATATTGGCTTTTCTCACACGCAATACTCCCGATAGGATAACTACCCAATCACTTCTTTTCCCCGATGAGACGTATTTCCCAAGAGCAAAAACGAACTCTGTGGCGTGGATCAGCGGCCACGCTGTTCACTACCTATTCGGTAATGGCGAAAAGACAGTACCCGATTTTTGGTATTACCTCAACGAACGACTTTGTGCGATCGTCAGGAACCCTAAATATAGGCAATATTTTTCTAATTTTCTTTGGAGCGCATTCCATAATCCGCCTCGCAGCTGGATTATCGATGACATGAGAAGATAACCATAGGACCTCTTCCCAGTTCCTTTTTTATGAGACTGAACAAACAACGGAAACAACACAGCAACGAGACGACAGTTATCGAAAAATTCGCAGCGGGCTGTAGTATGGAGCATGCTTTGTCGTAACGGGACGACTTCATATTATTCTGTTTATGTAGCCGAAGAGGAACGGCCTTCCTTTTATCCATTTGTATAAAAATAAAGTAAAATAAAAATAAAAATAAAAAGCAGAGAAACAAACCTCCCAAAATTCTTTTTCCTCGTTTTTTATTTTTGTGAAAAAAGTGGCTAGGATAGCTGGCTAAAAAAGTGTAAAAAAATAAAAAGAAAAAACATAAAAAAGTGGTCAGCGAGGCGGAATGCCACGCCAAGGGACCCGGGTTCGATTCCCGGCTGGGGTAGGAGATTTTCTCCGCTCAGGGACTAAAGTGTTGTGTTGTCCTTATCATCACTTCATCTCCATCTCCGACGTGCAAGTCGCCCAATGTGGCGTCGAACGTAATAAGTACTTGCCCCCGGCGGCCGAACTTCCCCGAATGGGGGACTCACGGCCCACAATGCCGTACGCTCATTTCATTTTACCGACAAACTGCAGGGGCGGATTCATGACTGTGATTGGAGGAAAAGAGGTCCTATGAACACGTGTCCCAAAATGGACGTTGTGAGTGCAACGACAACACATCGTCCCGGAACACAGTACAGAGTTGCATGGCATGCACGTCGCAACAGATGGTCAACGTGGCCTCCATAGGATTGCAGGTGACAGGGATAGCAGCGGTTGTCATGCAGGACACACATAATCGTACTTTGACTCACATCACGTTGGCGGGTCACCTGCCTGGAATTGTACTAAGATCGTCTCAGTACACTGTAGAACCCGGTCCTCCAAATCTGGTGTACGCGCAGTCCGCCGCCTCCCTGCGAGTTTGTCTGTCTGAAGGGATCCATAACAACACAAACGCCCAAAAAGGGCCTGAAATGTTGTGTGATGTGGTTGGTATTTGTGAGGGTACTTGTTTTGGTATAGCCGTGCTACCAACCTACCGTATCCATCTGCTTGCCCGTACACAAACACCATATCGGCTTGTTTGCAACATGAAAACCGGACCATTCTGTTCCTTACAGCGCACTGCGTCAATCACATAGCCTGCAACACACAAGGAACACACGGCACATGGACAGAGCAACTGTCATTCCTCAGCGCCATCTACCGTGGCGATGCATCCCCGGACACAGCATCGTAGGACTCTTTTCCTCCATTTCCAGACAGGAATTCGTCCCTGCAGTTTGTCGGTTTTATTAATGTTCACCCTTTATTAGAGGTATGCAAAAGATCATTAATAGTTTCATACAACTGTCCTATACAGAACTGTTACATCAAACAAAAAAATTAAAAAATTGAATATCTGCCTGATAAAATACTATTAAATACCAATCTCAAATTCTACAAATGCTAAAAACGAGCGTAGTCGTCCTAATCATAGTGGTTTCCACTAAATAATTAATATGAAAGAAATATAGAAGTTCATACAAATCGTTTTCATGATGATCAGTTATCTTAATAGTGAAATATTGAACATCAACAAGAAAAGGTCAATTTATCCACGTACATTTAATAAAACATGCAAACGCCCTCTATTGATGTAAATTTGGTAGTTAGCGTGTGGTTTAGCTCCGATTGCGGTGCGCTACTTCCAGAAACAGATAAAACAAATTGTCTTATACCTAGCTCCTGAGAGTAGTAGTTGAATAATGATTTACTTGTTTGATGATAAAACCGATATAGCATTGGATAGTAGCAATGAAGTGTTGTCATATTAAAGGCATGCCAAAATTTCCATATTATTTATGAACATTTTTCTAACCGTTTGTTCTGAGTCCCTGTTTGACGATTCAGATTGCTGAGCTTGTCTGTAAAACAATAAGTTGCTTAATTCTCATGTGCATGCTACCAGCTGTTCGAAGAGTCTCGACAGATATAAAAAAAGGAATATATTTTTGGCGTTTCCGGACTTGACTTCAGTCCTTCCATTCCAGCAGCCCGTGTCCTACTTACCTACCATATCAAGAATGATAACGCATGAAAGTACGTGCTTGTTCGACGGCCGACAATCGAGGGCATTTTTTTACGTATTAGAAATAGCACAAGACGAAAGAAACAGACGGGCAGCTACCATTGAACGGCAATCTAGTTATTGAGATAACAATAATGTGAGAAATTAAATATATAAATACGAATTTCTAGAACAGGTTACATTTCAAAACGCTGGTCGCAAAAGGTTTCTTAAGGAATTCGTGAAGAAAAAGTAGAAAGCTCATGTGTCCATTTATCTTAATCGCTTAACCATTTTAAGTACATCCACGCAATTCTTCGACTTTCTTTGGTGGAAATATCAAAATTGGTAAGATGAAGTAGTATGAAATAACACGCATTCACTAGCCTCCAGAGCTAAAAAAAAAAAAAAGATTCAAATGGCTCTGAGCACTATGGGACTTAACTTCTGAGGTCATCAGTCCCGTTGAACTTAGAACTACTTAAACCTAACTAACCTAAGGACATCACACGCATCCATGCCCGAGACAGGATTCGAACCTGCGACCGTAGCGGCCGCGCGGTTCCAGACTGTAGCGCCTAGAACCGCTCAGCCACCCCGGCCGTCTCAGAGCTACAGACTGGAATGTTATTAGCGACTGTAGTCCACATTAAAAATATTTAAGGTGCTATTACACTCTTCCCACAACTTTCAAGAGATTGGCACCGTTTCATTAAGGAATGATACAATTTCAATTGGCTGCGAGTCAGAATTTGCACTGATTGATCCCCAGCAATATTCAGGTCCAGTGCATTACGAGGAGGTAATATCTTTCCATCCTGGAGATATGGAGGTAGACTCTGACAGTGGCGGCGATATTGCACTCGTGCAAATGGGAAGTGTTACACAAGAACACCGGGACCCAGCACCAGCACACTGATACTCCAGTATTTCCACGCCTCTGATACGTTGATTAAAATTTCATCTGTTACGTGAACTTACTTTCAAGACAGAAAAATGTATTTCCCACTGACATAGAATGGTAAGTGCATGATGGCTACTGGCTGTGTCTGGCGTTACTGGAACTTTTCAGAAGAAGATCGCAATGCAGTTCACCAGGAGGACGTTCAGGTGGAACTTATCACCATCTTCCGGGCTTTGAGAAAGGTCGTACCATTGGTGTGAGGGTCATGGGAGCATCGTACCGATGGAACACACTGACAGCTGGCTGTGGTGCAGTGACTGAAGGAAGACAGGTTACGAAACGGACTTTGCACAAAAGTGTGACAAGAAGATACGGGTCCTTCCAGGAGAACTGCACCGCGAGAAGGTCGTAGTAGTGTTGGACTGGCTCTGACGATCTGACGGGTGGAAAAGGTGGAATCCACTCAGGCATTACAGGCAAGCTGTCGCTGCAGTCCATCGGCAACAGATTACTGGGAGACGGCTTGAGGACGCGGTTGTGTGTCGGACCGCTGACACCATACCAGAGACAGAGACATGTCAGTGGAGACATTGAGAGGGCTTCTCGCTTCTGGCTGTGATTGTCAGCCAGCATGTTCGTATAAAACCTGATGAATGGTCAGCGAAAGTGGTGAGTCTCGAGAGCCACACTTCTCCAGCTCCCGGAACCATGGGCTTTGGCGCTATTGGATACGACAACAAGACTGTATCGGTAACTGTTGAACAGAGACTGAATGATCGCCAGGAGGCAAGCAGAAAGGTAAACCCTGTTGTCGTACGATTTATACCGAGGAACGTTTTCCAGCAGGATATTACCGGTGTCCACACAACAGTTCAGACCACGAACGCCTTGATGAACGCACGCACTCCTAATTCTCCTGTCTGCTCCCCCGTTTCGTCGCCTACAGCCCACGTCTGGGACGCGATGGAAAGACGTACACTTTCATACCAGCCGCCAGCCAGCAATCTGCATGAACTGAAACTTAACGTGTTTCAGGTATGGTAAGGAATTCCTCAGACTGACATTCGGAAGCTTTTTGTTTCCACGTCAGAACGAATACAAAACTGTGTTCGTGCCCCTAGGTGTCGCATCACATACTGATGTTTACGTGGAAAATCAGTTTAAAATGGGATGAAAGGTTAATCATTTAATAACCGTTACGTGAGGAGTATCTGCACAGAATCTGATAAATATCAGACTGGTGTCTCAGGGTGTAACAGTTTCCATTCCTGTCAGTGCATTTATGTGGTACATAGCTCCACTTCCTGCTGCCGCTGCTCCAGATGTCGCGACGAATACCTGACTGGGCGATGACCACTGGCCCTGTACAGGAAATAAAGGGAGGTGGATCGAAAGTTCATGAGTCGTTACCAAAGCCTCCAACATCGATTTTCGAATTCAAAGATAGTGCCTCGCTTTCGAATCTGAACGAGGAACGCTGTGTGTTACTGTTTAAAACCACGGCGGACAGGGGAAGCTCACAACTGGTTAATGTCATATTTTAATTACACACAGCAAAAGGTCATTCGTCACAATAATGTGGCGTCTGAAAGGGGCACGGTTAGGTGGACGGTCCCTAAGATGTCACCGCTGTTTCTTACATACACAGTGTCTCTCCTAAGAGTCGTCAGGTCTGGTGTTTCGATAGATATCAGCAATTTAGTTTCTGAAATGTGTGGCTGGAGTCAGCCAAAACAAATACTGCTCATCATGTCTTTCAAAAAATGGTTCAAATGGCTCTAAGCACTATGGGACTTAACATCTGAGGTCAACAGTCCCCCAGACGTAGAACTACTTAAACCTAAGGACATCACACACATCCATGCCCGAGGCAGGATTCGAACCTGCGACCGAAGCAGCAGCGCGGTTCCGGACTGAAGCGCCTAGAACCGCTCGGCCAAAATGAATTGTAAATAGCTGCCAAAACACCACAGAAAATATGCCTGACTACTCTTAGGAGAGACACCCTATATATAAATGAATTGCCTAATATGACAGGTGATTCTAAAATATTTATCTGCTGATGTCATTCGCTAGATAGTGAAGGATGTTGGGTGCAACATAGGCAATGTATCAAATAGTGCAGTTCAGGACAGTATAGAAAATAAACTGAAGCTCAATCAGAGGAAGACTGTTTTTACAGTTTCTAACACACAACTCAACTAAAACTGACATTTCGATTACACAGAATGGATCTTGTCCAAAAACTGAATGCTACTATATTTACCATTAGAACAGTATCTGAAATAAGTGACGATCCACCACTAAAATTAGTCTACTTTGCTTATGTTCATTCACTTATCACATACGGCATTATATTCTGTGGTAATTCTTCCCATTCTTCCAAAGTGTAGTTTTGGCTCAGAAAAGGGCAGTTCGAGCAGTTGGCGAAACTTTTGTCGACCCCTGTACTGAAGTCTGTGAGTTCTGTCGTCAGCCTCTCATGTACACTCTGCTTTAAATGATATGACAGTGGCGTCATAATTGCTGCTCCTGTTCCTCCTGCTTTAAACCAAGCGGTACAGTTTAACTTGGTATGTTTAACATCATAATAGCTGCTCCTGGTACTTACCATAGACAACTATCTACCGCAGAAATATTAATATACGTATTCTTCATATGCTTCCAGCATACTGGAACAGAACGCTTTTTAAATGTCTTCTGTCCAAAGTACTTTATTAGCAGCTTTCACCGCACCTCCTTAGCTCTTGTGCAGAAAGCTTCTTTTCACTAAGCTGCCTCAAGAATTAAAAGGTCTTAGTAGTAATCCTCGCACTTTCAACTCTAACCTGAAGAACTTCCACATGGCTCACTTGTTCTGTTCTGTCGGGGAGTCCCTGGAAAAAAATTAAGCTAATTTATGTGTTGTATTGTTGATTATGCTAATGTACCCACTCAGCAGCTTGTCGTCTAGATACGTTTCGTGTAAATTTATTTGATCTATTGTTACCTTTCTGATGTATGTTTCATGTACTGATTCATTCCATGACCATGAAATCTTATCGTCAGTTGTGTCCTACGTATCTAAACGCTTAAAACAAAATAAATAAGATGATACTAGTTTCGTTCATCGGTGTTGATGTTATCTCTTGCTACATGCAACTTTTACTTTCTACTGCGTTTTCAGCCATCGAATTAGCGTCGACTTTGGCTTCCATAAGTTACGTGGGTTCGCGGCAATAACCTCCTTTGTTTTTGTCAGGCTCCGTCACAAACTTATTTTTACGAAACCCTGTCAGTGTGATCCTACACAGAGCTCCTTCATTAAATCCGGGTATATTATTTATTTAGTTTGTTGCTTTTATTATAATGTGGAATTTTGATATTTCGAAAGTTTTACACTGTTTAACTATTTTCGGTTTCAGCAACTATTGTACGCTTTATACAGGCGTAACTACCGGTGGGAAGACTGAGGTTTTCAGAGGCCATTAACGAGGAAGGGCAAAAACAGGAAGCAGTAACTCTAGGAGTTATCAGGTACAGTTAATGACACTTCTTATCAGCGTAATGAAAACTAGAATAAAAGCTCAAGTCTGATATTGTGGATGTAACGTATGCGATTATGGTTAGGAAGCAGTTTACTGTTCTTCAAGAGAATAAACGCTACAGAATCATAAGTAGATATTCGCGGGCTTATAGCAAAACCAATATGGGATAGGCCATAAGTACCACCATGTACAGCGTACATTGAAGTGACTCAGGCACTGCACTCGCATTGTAGAGAAGTAAGCTTCAACTCTGTGCCCAGCCATCCAGGGTTACGTTACCTCTGATTTTCGTCGATCAGTTAAGGTGAATGTAATGACGATTCCTGTAATAAGCGCACGACTAATTATCGTCCCCATCCATGTCCAATCAGAATTTAGTTCCGTCTCTAGAGACTTCATCGTCGACGGGACGTAATGTTTCTACCTTACATGGTAGAAATATTGTATAATTTCGTCAGTACGCTGGCAAATCGTAAGGTACAGACAGAATGAAAACTAGTGGTAATTTTATAACACTTATTGCCCAACTTGGTAGTTGGAAGTTCAGTGGATTTCGGCTGGTAACTACTACTCCGTACCCACGTGACCCTGACATATGGAAACAATTTTCATGCAGGATTTCAACCAACATTCGGATGTACATTCCGCGGGAAGTAGTCGTATCGTCAAAGCAGACTGATTTAAGTGGATGTTGAACATGCTTGTAAGTTTTGAACAGAAACAAGCTCATCGTCACACTAGACGGTATCCTCAATATTTAGCAACAAACTTATACTGACGATAAAAGATTCTCATCTGAGCAATTTGAGATACGAAACCAATGACGAATGTTGTTGTAAAGTTAAATAATACAATATGATTCACCTTTTGCAAGTGAATGTTTATATTGATTTCGACCAGGTATGCTTTCACCTATTCACGTTTGATATATATTCTTATCTACATGTGTTGTTGTTGTGGTCTTCAGTCCTAAGACAGATTCTTTGCAACTCTCCATGCCAGTCTATTCCGTGCAAGCCTCTTCACCACTGCATAGCTGCTGATACCTACATTTATTTGAATCAAGACTTACTGACTCTCAAATTTATATTCCTGTTGACAAATTCCTTGTTGACAAATTCCTTGTTTTCAAAAATGTTTTCCATGCTATTGACAGTTCATTTTACATCTTATCTTGTTCGGCTACTCGGCCGGAGTGGCCGTGCGGTTCTAGGCGCTATAGTCTGGAACCGAGCGACCGCTACGGTCGCAGGTTCGAATCCTGCCTCGGGCATGGTTGTGTGTGATGTCCTTAGGTTAGTTAGGTTTAATTAGTTCTAAGTTCTAGGCGACTGATGACCTCAGAAGTTAAGTCGCATAGTGCTCAGAGCCATTTTTTGTTCAGCTACCATCGGTTATTTTGCTGCCCAAATAGGCCAAGAGAAGTCTTCTTGTATAGCCACGCGGAGTGGCCGTGCGGTTTGAGCGCCATGTCACGGACTGCGCGGCCCCTCCCGCTGGATGTTCGAGTCCTCCCTCGGGTATGGGTGTGTGTGTTATTAGCATAAGTTATTTTAAGTAATGTGTATGTCTAGGGACCGATGACCTCAGTAGTATGGTCCATTAGGAATTCACAAAAATTTGAACATTTTTCTTCTAGTATATCAGATTTAATTTGAGGAAGAAATTTCTCCGAATGTACGGCTGGAGCATAGCATTTTATGGTAGTGAATAACGGACTGTGGGGAAACCGAAAGAAAGGTAATCGAACGGTTTTAGATGTAGTACTGTAAAAGATAATTGAGGCCTGTGCTGTGTCGGGACAGGGACATCCATCCTGTCGTCCAGACTTCCAATCAAGTTTTCTACGATTAGTGCTTCTTTCAAGGTGATAAAGAACGAGCACACGTGCTCATATCGTGAATTCCAGTCTCTTAGCGGTAGGAGTCTACCGGATGGAATAGCCTGTGATGTCTGCTTAGATGAATCCGACAGAGCATGCTTGGAACAAGTTAAAACTTTGAGCGATACGACGCACCGAGCCCCCTTATATACTCGAGTGTTGTCATAGGGGCCTTCAGGAAATGTCGCGAACTTGGACAGTAATGTGCCTACCACTCCGAGGACAGCATGTCAAGCATGCAGTCATTTCGCAATGCACTGTTTAAGCAACACGATATTCAATGTTACCCAATAGCAAATTTTTATTTTACAGACTAATGTGCAATGTTGTGCACTTTCGGACGGTCTGCCTTTGTTTTGGTGGTTGTTTCATTCTTATCTCGCAGCACTTTTCCTTAACTTCATTCGCTGCCCCCTTGAATTTAGGCCCACACTCTTTCTCATATATGGTGGCGGTGTACGACTGTTTGGAGCATCTGCTAAGCAGAAGCTACACTAAGTTCTGTTGCTGTCCCCAACTCTCTTAGTGTAATGCTTAGCTCAAAACTAGTGTGGTAATAGCTTTCGCCTGGGATTCCAAGAATGTGTATCTACCCTGCCGGCCTCTAAAATTACAAAACCAGGACGGACAGCAAATAGCGTAACTTCACTTGCTGTGCCTATAAAGTATAGCAGAATCCCATAGAACATTTATGGATCATAATCGTGAGGTTTGTTTGTTTACAAAATCCTGCACTGGCTCCCAACGACTTATTGAGCCAACGCCACGTCGACTGCAGCTCTAAGCCGGGCAAAAGGGGGTCCGATACGATACTGCTAGATATCCCATGACTTTTGCTGCCTCAGTGTACACGGACAATTCGCATTAACGTGACCACAGCCTATGTTCGATGTCAGTGTGCAATAAGCGCTCACAGACGGCAGGTGGTAGCAATAACAGTGGAAGGCATTTAAAGCGTGTCAGGGTTTTTTTTTTTTTTTTTGGTTTGTGGTTTTAGGGCGCAAAACTTCTATGGTCATTAGCGCCCAGCCCGTGACTTAAGACAGTAAAAAACCGAAATTGAAAACCAGCAGCAATGGGAACAAAGTCAGAAAATTGGAGAAACTAAAAATAGAAGAAAGCTTAAAAATCTGCTACAGAAAGGGGGTGGTTGTCCCCAAAAAAAGCTTCAAATGACTGACGTCATTTCACTGTCACTAATAAACTGGAGAACGCGGTCGGCTGAGCGCGTGTCATCTGCTAAAATCCTACCGTCCACAGCTGAGAGCAGTGGGGACAGAGTGGGGGAGGATCGCCGCTTAAAAGATGTCGATGGCTAAAACGACAGTGCCCTATCCGGAGTCTAGCTAAAATTACCTCCTCCCGACGACGCGTTCGGGAGGAAGAGGTCCAAGCGCAAGGAAGGGCTTTCACTTCCCGCGATTTATTACGGGGAAGTGCCGACCAATGCGCATGCCATAAATGAGCAACTTGGCGACATAAACCGCTCCGTATATCGGTGAAGGGAAGCAACTGAATAGCTGGCCGAGGAAGAGAGACTGCAGCCTTGGCCGCTATATCGGCCGCCTCATTCCCACAGATACCAGCGTGTCCCGGGAGCCAGAGGAACGCCACCGAGACGCCCCCCAGGTGGAGCAAGCGCAGACAGTCCTGAATCCGGTGGACCAGAGGGTGCACAGGGTAAAGAGCTTGGAGACTGAGGAGAGAGCTGAGAGAATCTGAGCAGATCACGTACTGTATCCGCTGATGGCGGCGGATGTAATGGACAGCCTGGAGAACAGCGTAAAGCTCCGCAGTATAAACCGAACATTGGTCGGGAAGTCGAAAGCGATTTGGGGTGTCGCCAACAATATAGGCACTCCCTACACCTAACGATGTTTTCGAGCCGTCGGTGTAAATAAATGTGGCGTCCGTCATTTGTGCACATAGAGCAGCAAATGCCCGACGATAAACAAGTGTAGGGGTACCATCCTTGGGAAATTGACAAAGGTAACGGAGCAGGCAGATCCGGGGACGGAGCCAAGGCGGTGATGTACCCCAAGTTGTCAAGAAGGTTTTAGGAAAGCGGAAGGAAAGAGAATGGAGCAGTTGACGGAAGCGGACTCCCGGGGGTAGTAGGGAGGAGGAGCGGCCTGCATACCCTACATCAAAGGAGGCGTCGAAAAAAAGGTCGTGGGCTGGATTAGCAGGCATGGAAGACAGATGGCTAGCATAACGACTCAGGAGGACTGCTCGCCGATTGGACAGCGGAGGTTCAGCAGTCTCAGCATAAAGGCTTTCCACAGGGCTAGTGTAAAAAGCTCCAGACACTAAACGTAATCCACGGTGGTGGATAGAATCGAGACGCCGAAGAATAGACGGCCGAGCAGAGGAGTAGACTATGCTTCCATAATCCAATTTCGAGCGCACTAAGGCGCGATAGAGGCGGAGAAGGACCACTCTGTCCGCTCCCCAGGAGGTACCATTCAGGACATGGAGGGTGTTAAGCGATCGCAGACAGCGAGCCGAAAGATAGGAAACGTGGGAGGACCAGCATAGTTTTCTGTCAAACATAAGACCCAAGAATTTAGCGACGTCTGAAAACGGAAGGTTGACAGGACCTAGATGTAAGGAGGGCGGAAGAAACTCCTTACGTCGCCAAAAATTGACACAAACGGTCTTACTGGGTGAGAAACGGAAGCCAGTTTCGATGCTCCACGAGTGGAGGCGATCGAGACATCCTTGAAGACGTCGTTCAAGAAGGCTGGTCCGTTGAGCGCTGTAGTAGATCGCAAAATCGTCCACAAAGAGGGAGCCCGAGACATCATGAGGGAGACAATCCATAATTGGATTTATGGCGATGGCAAACAGTACAACACTCAGCACGGAACCCTGGGGTACCCCGTTTTCTTGGGAGAAAGTACGGGAGAGAGTAGTGTTCACCCGCACCCTAAATGTGCGCTCTGCCATAAATTCGCGAAGAAAAAGGGGCAGCCGGCCTCGAAAGCCCCAAGAGAACAGTGTGCGGAGGATGCCTGTCCTCCAACAGGTATCGTATGCGCGCTCTAGATCAAAAAATATTGCTACCGTTTGGCGTTTCCGGAAAAAATTGTTCATGATGTAAGTGGAGAGAGCAACAAGATGGTCAACTGCAGAACGATGCTTTCGGAATCCGCATTGGGCAGGTGTTAAAAGACTGCGGGATTCCAGCCACCAAGCTAAACGGTAATTCACCATACGCTCCAAAACCTTACAGACACTACTCGTGAGAGAAATGGGACGATAGCTAGAGGGGAGATGTTTGTCCTTTCCAGGTTTCGGAACGGGAACGACAATAGCTTCCCGCCACCGTCTGGGAAAGGTACTGTCGGTCCAAATTCGATTATAAAGACGAAGGAGGTAACGCAGACTATGGGTTGATAAATGCAGCAACATCTGGACATGGATTCCATCCGGTCCTGGGGCGGAGGAGCGAGAAGAAGAGAGGGCATGTTGGAGTTCCCGCATGGAGAAAACAGTATTGTAGCTTTCGTGATTTGGAGAGGAGAAAGCAAGATGTCGCACTTCTGCTGCACGTTTCTTCGGGAGAAACGCTGGCGGGTAATTTGAAGAGCTCGAAATCTCAGCAAAGTGCTGACCCAACGAGTTAGAAATTGCGACGGGGTCCACTAAGGTATCATGCGCGACAGTGAGCCCAGAGACCGGGGAGAAACTAGGCGCGCCTGAGAACCGTCGAAGCCGACTCCAAACTTCCGAGGAGGGAGTGAAGGTGTTAAATGAGCTAATAAAGAATTTCCAGCTTGCCTTCTTGCTATCGCGGATGACGCGACGGCATCGCGCACGGAGCTGCTTATAGCGGATACAGTTGGCCAAAGTAGGATGGTGACGGAAATTGCGTAGAGCACGTCGCCGCTCACGTAGTGCGTCACGGCATGCCTCGTTCCACCAAGGAACTGGGGGGCGCCGGGGCAATTCGGAGGTGCGTGGTATTGAACGTTCCGCAGCTGTAAGAATAACGTCGGTAATATGTGTGACCTCATCGTCGACGCTGGGAAAGCGACGGTCATCGAATGTCGCGAGAGACGAAAAAAGTGTCCAATCGGCTTGGGCAAATTTCCAGCGTCGCGAGCGCATATATGGCAGTGGAGACTGCAGTCTAAGGACACATGGAAAGTGGTCACTCGAGTGTGTATCATCAAGGGCGAACCATTCGAAGCGCCGAGCTAGCGGAACAGTACCGACCGCAAGGTCCAAATGAGATAAATTTGTCGTGGAGGCAGACAAAAATGTGGGGACCCCAGTGTTGAGGCAAACTAGATCCGCTTGGTGAAAGACGTCTAGCAATAGAGAGCCACGTGGACAAGGATGAGGAGATCCCCAAAGCGGGTGGTGGGCATTGAAGTCCCCAACCAGCAAATAGGGGGGTGGAAGCTGACCAAGAAGATGAAGGAGATCAGCTCGTGCCATTGGTGTGGATGATGGAATGTATACAGTACAAAGAGAGAACGTGTATCCAGAAAGGGAAAGACGGACGGCGACAGCTTGGAAGGAACTGTTTAAGGGGATTGGGTGATAATGGAGAGTATCATGGAGAAGAATCATGAGTCCTCCATGGGCTGGAGTGCCTTCAACAGAGGGGAGGTCATATCGGACGGACTGAAAGTGAGGGAGAACAAAGCGGTCATGGGGACGCAGCTTTGTTTCCTGAAGACAGAAGATGACCGGCGAGTAGGAGCGTAAGAGGACCGACAATTCATCCCGATTGGCTCGAATGCCGCGGATATTCCAGTGGATAATGGACATGGGGTGAAAAGAAAATGGAGGAATGTGACCAAAGTTGCTGTCAACTCAAAGACTGCTCGGAGCTAGCAACCGACAGCATGGAATGGCATTCAGCCGAAGGCAGAAGATCCTGATCCATAGGTTGGTCAGGAGCAGTCCCTGCCACCAGCGATCGGCCGGTTGACCGGCCACCAGCAGTGCGCCTCGGCGACACAGAAGATGGCCGAGGGCGATTTCCGCCAGGTGGTGCTGTAGAGGGGACACGCCTTGGCGGAGAAGGAGAGGAACTGGGTTTCTTTGTAGCCTTCTTGGAAGAATGTGGTTTAGATGAAGAAGGAACCAATGGTTGTGAAGTTGCGGTACGTAAAAACTCTTCACGAGTATGCTCTTTTTTCGAAGACTTGGCGTCCGACTTTTGGGCTCGAGATGTAGCAGAACCCGACGAAGGGTGAGCCATAGAGTGGGCAGGCGAATGTGGTGAGGTTGAACGAGCGATCTTTGCGCTGGCCGATCTGACGACCGTGGTACTAAAGGTGAGGTCGCAAGTCTGCGTGGCCGCCTCCTTTGTTGGCCGAGGAGAAGCAAGGACAGTGCTGTATTTTCCTGTCTGAGGCACGGTGGGCTTGCGACTGGCGAATAATTTTCGAGCAGCAAAGGTCGACACCTTTTCCTTCACCCTTATTTCCTGGATGAGCTTCTCGTCCTTAAAAACGGGGCAATCTCGAGAGGAAGCAGCGTGGTCACCCATACAGTTGATGCAGCGAGGGGATGGAGGTGGACAAGCACCCTCATGGGCATCCTTGCCACACGTAACACATTTGGTTGGATTGGAACAGGACTGGCTGGTGTGATTGAACCGCTGACATCGATAGCAACGCGTAGGGTTTGGGACGTAAGGGCGAACGGAAATTATCTCATAGCCTGCTTTGATTTTCGATGGGAGTTGAACTGTGTCAAATGTCAAGAAGACAGTGCGGGTTGGAATGATGTTCGTGTCAACCCGTTTCATTACTCTATGAACTGCCGTTACGCCCTGGTCAGACAGATAGTGCTGAATTTCTTCGTCAGACAATCCATCGAGGGAGCGTGTATAAACGACTCCACGCGAGGAATTCAAGGTACGGTGCGGTTCCACCCGGACAGGGAAGGTGTGGAGCAGAGAAGTACGCAGCAATTTTTGTGCCTGGAGGGCACTGTGTGTTTCTAACAACAGGGTGCCATTCCGTAATCTGGAACAAGACTTTACAGGACCTGCTATTGCGTCGACACCTTTCTGAATAATGAAAGGGTTGACCGTGGAGTAGTCGTGACCTTCATCAGACCGAGAAACAACAAGGAACTGTGGCAACGATGGAAGAATCGTCTGTGGCTGAGACTCAGTATACTTACGTTTGTGAGCAGACTTAGTGGAAGGTGAGGAAACCATTGCGGAAGAATCCCCCATGATTACCGGCGTCTCCGATGGCGCGCTCCTCCCTTGTGGGGGCCCTCTCTGAGGGCACTCCCGCCTTAGGTGATTGTTCACACCTCAGGTCACACCTCCCGACAAACGGACGGAGGGACCAATCGGCATTTTCGGAAGGTATCAGCTCGGGTAATCACCCCTCCCTGGGCCTGGCCGTTACCAGGGGGTACGTACGTGTCCTACCTGTCTACCCGGGGCGGGGAATTACGCGTTACCCCGTCACCGGCTACGCACGAAGGGCGTGGGTCGGCCTTCAGACACGCACAGGGAGGAAGAAAGAGAAAGGGAAAGGAAGGAAGAGAGGTCTCAAACGCCGCAGCGGAGAAAAGGGAAAGAGAAGAGGTAAGGAAAAGAGAAGGACAAAGGAAGGAAGAAGACAGAGAAGGACAAAGGAAGGAAGAAGACATAAAAGCAAGGAAGGCAAAGAATGCAGTACATTTACGAGCGTCCGTCTCCGGACGTAGGCACAAACCATACTCCCAGATGGGGAGAAAGGGAAGGAAAGAGCCAGAGGTGAGGGGAGGAGGGGCGAAGATAGGGATGGGGAAGGATGCGGAATGGGAAGGTATGCAGCCCGGAAAGGAAGGAAGGCCACATTAGCTCGGGGTCCCGTGCTCGCTACGCACGTATCCACAAAAGAGTTGTGGACCCCCTGGGGGGAGCGTGTCAGGGGAACGCGGACAACAGTAAAGACGTTGTCGTAATGTAGAGATGGAGTGATTTATCTGACGTCTAAAGTGGCATCGTCATTGGCTATCGGGTGAAGGATGGAAGGATTTCCTTAACGTATAAGTTTGTAAATTGTTCGCCTGCCGCCGTGGTTCAAGTATACCGTGCATGGAAAGACGGTGGGAAGACTGAGGTTTTCAGAGGCCATTAACGGGGAAGGGTAGAAACAGGAAGCAGTAAGCCAAGAAGTTATCAGATTCAGTTAATTACACTTCTTATCAGCGTAATGAAAACTAGAATAAAAGCGCAAGTTTGATATTGTGGACGTAACGTGTGCGATTGTGTTTAGGGAACAGTTTACTGTTCTTCAAGAGAATAAACACTTCAGAATCATAAGTAGATATTCGTGGGCTCATAGCAAAACCAACATAGGATAAGCCATAAGTACCATCACGTACAACGACACAGTGAAGTGATTCAGGCACTGCACTCGCATTGTAGCGAAGTGAGCTTCAAATCTGTGTCCAGCCATCCAGGGTTACGTTACTTGTGATTTTCGTCGATCAGTTAATGTTAATGCAATGACGATTCCTTTAAAAAGGGCACGGCCAATTATCTTCCCCACCCATGTCCAATCAGAATTTAGTTCCTTCTGTAGAGACTTCATCGTCGACGGGACGTAATGTTTCTACCTTACATGGTAGAAATATTGTATAATTTCTTCAGTACGCTGGCAAATCGTAAGGTACCGACAGAATGAAAACTAGTGGTAATTTTATAACACGTATTGCCCAACTTGATAGTTGGAAGTTCAGTGGATTTCGGCTCATAACGACTACTCCGTACCCACGTGACCCTGACATATGGAAAATTTTCATGCAGGATTTCAACCAACATTCCGATGTACATTCTGCAGGAAGTAGTCATATCGTTGTTGAGCAACTGACCACCCAGGTGAACCAAGAGGCTACCAGCATTGGCTCTTCAACGGCCGTACAGCGAAATTTGCTGCATATGGGCTCTACAGCAGGCGCCTGGTTCACCGGCCCAAGCTGACTGCTGTTCATCAGAGAGGAAGGCTGAAATTTGTACACCAGTACCGCAAATGGACGACATTGAGTGGCGAGACGTGGTCTTTCCTGATGAATCACGTTTTATGCTCCATCGGACAGACGGTCGTCTGAAAACAAACTCCATGCAACAATCGTCGGAAGGCTCCAGGCCAGAGGAGGGAGCGTTATGGTCTGGGGAATGTTTTCATGGCATATGCTGGCTGATATCATCATTCTGGAAGGCACAATGGATCAATACAAGTGTGCATCTGTTCTTGAGGACGTTGTCAACCCCTACATGCAACTTCTTATTCCTCGGCAGGATGGCATCTACCAGCAGGACATCGCAAGGTGTCACACAGCTCGCAGTGTACGAGCTTGGTTTGAAGAGCACCAGGATGAGTTTGCTGTACTCCCCTGTCCATCAAACTCCGCGGATTTAAACCAAATCGATAATCTGTGGGCCCACCTCGTTCGATGTATTCGCGCCAAATGATCTTGAATCGAGAAAGCTAGCGCAGCTGTCTGTGGGAGTGGAGTCGGCGTGGCTCCACATCCCTGTTGGTATCTTCCAGAACCTCAATGACTCTTCCTCGCGTCTCGCAGCGGTCCTCTCTGTAAAATATGGTTATTCAGACTTCGAACAGGCTGTCACATGAATGTGAGTGGGCAGTGTACAATTTACTAATAGTAAATGCGTATCATATTGTGAAACCGATCACCCACGAGAATTTGCGAAGTGACACGAAGTTCACTTCAAAGTCGTAATGATATCAATCTTACAGTCACTGAAGCGGTGGCTTCCAGAGGCATCGGACTTAGGACGGTATGGTAGTATAGTAGGAGCCTCATCAAGCAGCAACAGAATTAATTGAATTTCGGGGATGTAATAGTGCGGACTGCGTGCATCTAGTGAATGTTCGTCGATACTGACCTGCCTTCAGCACTAGACCCAAGGATAAAGAAAAGTGTGGTATACAGAATGATTTTGCTAAATGGAGGAAAACTGCAGGAAACAATCGTGAGATGATAAACAGAAAGAAAGATGGTATTGACATACGGCCGAAAATGCGTTCCAAGCGAGTTTTAGCGCCACACTCAACAGGACAGTGAGCCGGATCACCATCATCAGTAGCCGCATTGCCCTTCATATCACCAAAGGGACCTCCTCCAGCAGGGGACGCAGGGTCACTCGCAGGAAATGTAGACATGCATTGCCTGTGAGGTACTGTCGAAAGATGACAGGTCCTACGTGACGGTCGCCAACAATTACCGCCCACACACTGGTTCGTTTCCATCGTATCAGAGAAATTCTCTGTAGCCCACAGGTGGGGGTCTGAAGGTTGAAGGCAGCGCCCCTCGTAATCGGGACTGTCACATGAATAAACCAGCACCGTCGTGACCTGTGCGACGAACCAGCCACAAAAACATCGCCGTGGGGACTATTTGAAAATTAAGAGCGCCTGCATGCGTTGTAAATGACAGCGATAGTTGTGCAGAACGTTCCACAAGATCATCTGGCTTACCCCATGCTGGCGATGCACATGCGTGATGCTGATACTGGGGTCACTGTCAAAGATATTTTATCTTTACATTTAAGCTGGTGAACCGCCTTGGAATTCATTTCCGGCCATATGTCGGTATGGTCTTTCATGCTCCTTAAACTCGAGGATTAATTCATTGCGGCATTTCCTCATTTAGAAAAGTCAACCTGTCTAAAGAAAGTTACGTACTAAGTATGGTAGAATACCCGAGTAGTAAGTATTGTAGAATACCCACTTACATAACTAAAGGTACTCTCGTACACAGTTTCGAAGCTAAAACAGATCACGGAACCATGAAACAGATGTTGCACGGTAGGTGACGACAAACGGTGCAATGCTGCAAATTCAGCAGGAAGTGTCGGCACTTACGTGAAATAATACACACATCAAAAGAAGTTTTGCATCACCCAGAATTACTGAAGATAGACGTTGACTGTGGATATTGTATCACACACACAGTTCCTTTGGCTGTTCAAAGATGTCACTAAACCCGCCCAAAGATGTAAACAACCACGCAAGAGCAGCGCCTATGAGAAATGCTTCAAATAGCTCTGAGCACTATAGGACTTAACATCTGAGGTCAGCAGTCCCCTAGAACTTAGAAATACTTAAACCTAACTAACCTAAGGACATCAGACACATCCATGCCCGAGGCAGGAGTCGAACCTGCGACCGTAGCGGTAGCACGGTTCCAGACTAAAGCGCCTAGAACCGCTCGGCCACAACGGCCGGCTGTTTCTGGTGAAGTTTTAGCGCATACGGAATGACTTTTCTTCGTCTTCCTGACATTTCAAAGCTTTCACTGAATCAGTATTACTTTCAAGACTATTCGAAAGTTGTTATATTTCAATGCCTCTGTCAGGTCCATTGCCGGCCGGAGTGGCCGAGCGGTTAAAGGCGCTACAGTCTGGAACCGCACGACCGCTACGGTCGCAGGTTCGAATCCTGCCTCGGGCATGGATGTGTGTGATGTCCTTAGGTTAGTTAGGTTTAAGTAGTTCTAAGTTCTAGGGGACTTATGACCTCAGCAGTTGAGTCCCATAGTGCTCAGAGCTATTTGAACCATTTTTTTTGTCAGGTCTATTAATCCGTGCGCAGGCTTTTGATTCACACCTAGAGGCAGCTTGTGAAGTTAATATTAGGTTGACACAAAAGTTCATAGCGTTTTTGTTTTGCATGTTCGTATTCAGATTGCTATGGGTTTATTTATTGACTTTCGGGGTTTGATGAAAATCTTTTAAACACATTAATCCACAATGATCCACGTCAGTGTACTCGAGAACTTCTAGATGGGATGAACTGTGATCATTCCACTATCGTGCAACATTTACATGGGATGGGGATGGTTCAAAAATCTAGTGTATGGGTATTACATGCTCTAAGCCAAAATCACAAAAATCAGCTTGCTCATTATCACTCGGCTCGTGAACCACACCGACCATTCGTGTCTTATATTGTTACTGGTGATGAGAACGGAAGTCTTTATGGTAACACAGCCGCGCGGGGTATCCGCGTAGTCTAGGCGCTTTGCCACGGTTCGCGCGGCTGTCCCCGTTGGAGGTTGGAGTCCTCCCTCGAGCATGGGTGTGTGCGCGTTGTCCTTAGCGTAAGTTAGTTTAAGTTAGATTACGTAGTGTGCTAGCCTATTGACCGATGACCTCAGTAGTTTGGTCCCATAGGAACTTACCACAAATTTCCAATTTTATGCTACCATAAGGGAGGAAAAGGAATACTTGAGCCCAAAGAAAGCAACAACTCCCCATAAAAAGACCTGCACCGACAAGAGATAGTGTTATACATCTAGTGAAAGAGCTACGGTGTGGTGTATTATCAATTGTATTCCTGAGGTACAACTATAACTGATGACATTAATTGTCAGCAACTGAGAGGTGTCGCAGACGCAGTCCAAGAAACGACGACCAGCAAGACTTCGTGGAGTGATGCTACTCCACTAAAACCCGAGCCTGCATTCTGCTATACTGATAAACACTATACAGGAGTTGGGTGGGGACATTGTTCAGTACGCACTTTATTCAACTTATCTTGTGCCCTGAAATTTTCACCTTTTCCGCTCTATATTGAACAACGTTCAAGGAACAACCTTCAAGGAACTTCCTTGCCGGATGAAAATGGGCTCCAAACATGGCTCGTCGACTTCTTCGCCTCAAACCCACGTGGTTTCTATAGTAGCAGAATCGATAAGTTTCCCCAGCGTTGCCATACTGATGTAAATAGTGAACGAGAATATCTCATTGTTGACTAAAGTCTGTGGTTTATCTGTTGTGTTTATTAAACATATGGAAAAACGCAACGAACTTATGGACCAATCCAATTGTTACAGGGAACTGCAGATATGGCATCCAGTAAACAGGGGAAACATACATTGAAGAGCCAAAGAAGCTGATGCACTTGCCTAATAACGTGTAGGGCCCCCGCGAGCACGCAGAAGTACCGCAACACGATGTGGCATAGACTCGAATAATGTCTGAAGCAGTGCTGGTGGGAACTGACATTATGAAGTCTGCACGCTGTCCATAAATTCGTAAGAGTACCAGTGTGCGGAGATCTCTTCTGAACAGCACGTTGCAGGGCATTCCAGATATGCTCAATAATGTTCATGTTTATTTGGAGACCGGCGGAAGTGTTTAAACTCAGAGGAGTGTTTCTGAAGCCACTCTGTAGCAATTCCGGACGTCTGGGATGTCGCAATGTCCTTCTGGAATTGCCCAAGTTCGTCGGAATGCACAATGGACATGAATGGATGCAGGTGATCAGACAGTATGCTTATGTACGTGTCACCTGTCAGAGTCGTATCTAGACGTATCAGGGGTCCCATATCACCCCAACTGCACACGCCCCACACCAGAGCCTCCACCAGCTCGAACAGTCCCCTCCTGCTGACATGCAGGACCCACGGATTCATGAGACTGTCTCCATACCCGAACACGTCCACCCGCTCCATACAATTTGAAATGAGACTCGTGCGACCAGGTAACATGTAATCAGTCATCAACAGTCCAATGTCGGTGTTGATGGACCCAAGCGAGGCGTAGAGCTTTGTGTAGTGCAGTCATCAAGAGTACACGAGTGGGGCTTCAACTCCGAAAGCCTATATCGATGATGTTTGGTTAAATGGTTCGCACGCTGACACTTGTTGATGGCCCAGTACAGAAATCTGCTGCAATTTGCGGAAGAAATGCACTTCTTTTACGTTGAATGATTCTCTTCAATCGTCGTTGGCCCTGTTCTACCAGCATGTTTTTCCGGCAGCTGCGATGTCGGAGATTTGAAGTTGAAGTTGTGGTTAAGTCTCATGGGATCAAACTGCTGAGGTCATCGGTACCTAAGCTTACACACCACTTAATCTAACAAACTAACTTACGCTAAGGACAATACACACACCCATGCCCGAGGGAGGACTCGAACCTCCGACGAGTGAGCCGCGCGGACCGTGACAAGGCGCCCTAGACCGCTCGGCTACTCCGCGCGGCGGAGATTTGATGTTTTACCGGATTCCTAACATTCACGGTACACTCGTGAAATAGTCCTATGGAAAAATCTCCACTTCATTGCTATTTCGGAGATGCTATGTCCCAACGCTTGTGCGTCGACTATAACACCACTTTCAGTCTTACTTAAATCTTGATAACATGCCATTGGAGCAGCAGCAACCGATCTAACAACTGCGCCCAACACTTGTTGTCTTACATAGACGCTGCCAACTGCAGTGCCGGATTCTGCCTGTTTATACAGGGTGGTCCACTGATCGTGACCGGGCCAAATATCTCACGAAATAAGCCTCAAACGAAAAAATTACAAAGGACGAAACTTGTCTAGCTTGAAGGGGGAAACCAGATGCCGCTATGGGTGGCCCGCTAGATGGCGCTGCCATAGGTCAAACGGATATCAACTGCGTTTTTTAAAATAGGAACCCCCATTTTTTATTACATATTCGTGTAGTACGTAAAGAAATACGAATGTTTTAGTTGGACCACTTTTTTCGCTTTGTGATAGATGGCGCTGTAATAGTCAAAAACATATGGCTCACAATTTTAGACGAACAAATGGTAACAGGTAGGTTTTTTAAATTAAAATACAGAACGTAGGTACGTTTGAACATTTTATTTAGGTTGTTCCAATGTGATACATGTACCTTTGTAACTTACAATTTCTGAGAACGCATGCTGTTACAGCATGATTACCTGTAAATACCACATTAATGCAATAAATTCTCAAAATGATGACCGTCAACCTCAATGCATTTGGCAATACGTGTAACGACATTCCTCTCAACAGCGAGTGGTTCGCCTTCCGTAATGTTCACACATGCATTGACAATGCGCTGACGCATGTTGTCAGGCGTTGTCGGTGGATCACGATAGCAAATATCCTTCAACTTTCCCCACAGAAAGAAATCCGCGGATATCTGATCCGGTGAACTTGCGGGCCACGGTATGGTGCTTCGACGACCAATCCACCTGTCATGAAATATGCTATTCAATACCGCTTCAACCGCACGCGAGCTATGTGCCTGATATCCATCATGTTGGAAGTACATCACCATTCTGTCATGCAGTGAAACATCTTGTAGTAACATAGATAGAACATTACGTAGGAAATCAGCATACATTCCACCATTTAGATTGTCATCGATAAAATGGGGGCCAATTATCCTTCCTCCCATAATGCCGCACCATACATTAACCCGCCAAGGTCGCTGATGTTCCACTTGTCGCAACCATCGTGGATTTTATATTGACCAATAGTGCATATTATGCCGGTTTACGTTACCGTTGTTGGTGAATAACGCTTGTAACACCGGAAATGCATATCCTCCTATTTCCATCTATTGTACTATAAATTTGTTTTCCTTATTTTTGTTACCTGAATATATGACATTTCTGTGTCTTTACATATTGTAATTGTTTTACTATTTGTATATGCATATATATATATATGCATTTATGTCGATGTATAATCGGTTTGTTTCGTAAATATTATTTGTATTTTTACGCTGGGTCTTGCCTAGGGAAAACTGCTATCGAACGATTACATCGATAGGTCGTGTGAAGAATCAAAGTGTGTAGGATCTTTGGTAGTGTGAACTCTGCCGCGTGGAGCGCGGGCAGAGGGAGTCGGGCTGGAGTAGCGAGTGGAGCAGGTGTGTTGTGTGATGCTCCCGCGAGTTGGTGCGCTTTCGGGGTTTGGCAGCATGTAATTGCGCTCGACTTGCGATGATAGTTTCTGACATGGTGTCGCGGACGGGAAGCAATATCTGGCGCACATCAAGAGCCCGTTTCGTCTGGTGACCGTGTCAAGAAGAAGGCGCGCCAACATCCAGCTTCTGCAACAGCAACGGCCGACAATGAGTGACTGTCGCCACCTCCTCGATCGACGGCTTCAAACCTTCAATCAACCAACAAGGAAGACTGGAAGCGCGTAAAGTTTTAGAACTGTATGGCAGACCTCAGCTTTTCAAACTTTTAAAATTTGTGTCACCAAATTACAGCAACGTAGCATGAACCTTTGTTGCTCATTGTCCCAATTGCATTACCAAGCAGGGTCCCTTCCTTTTCCGGAATCAACCCGAGTGTCGTTGAAATTCAGAAGCCAGCATTAAAGTAACATCATTTCACTGCTTTAATTTCAAAGTTCAGTTAAAGTATTCATAGCTGGCTATAATATTTAGATTACACAAGCACAAATTAAGAGTGCGAGTTTTGTTACCATATTTTAGCTTACCTGTGACTGCAGCTCAGCTTGGTACGTACTAAATTTTACTATTGTTAATTGTTCAGAATCATTTAATTCAAGTTCAAAGTTAAATCTCTTGTTTCTAAATTGCGTAGATTCAAGTAGCTTTTGAAATGATTGTTGAGGTAGTCCAAGACTAACTGTATTTTACTGAATTTCGATGTGCTTCAGAAAGAAAGCTCACTATTAACTTCAGTCACTAAATTAACTTTCGATTTTCCTGTTTTATTAATTCTTTTGCTAAATTAAGTCAGAGTGTAGCGAAATTTATTACTTCTGACAAACTTTCAGTTTTCACTCTACACGCGTCAACCTTCAGTTGCCACGCTTCTAGTGCTAATTATATGTGTAATAACCTTTCTTTTTCAGTTACTATAGTAATTGTCCTTAGGACTGGCGACCGTAATTTCCCCAAATCTCAAATATCTAATTACCGCTAGTTAATTGTTAATGTAACGGCCGCACATTTACTTTCTTTCTTAACTTTACCCCTTTTCAAAATTAATTTCCACCAGTTTCATTAGCATTTTTCCTTTCATTTAGATGTAACCCTTTCCTCCCTCTTTACCGACAGATTAACTTCGGTGACGATTGCTTTTCCCAAATTTCCATTAGGTACACGCGGTTTAATTTTTCACTGCCATTAAGGTCGATAAGTGAGGGGGAGGTTACACGCTTCGTCGCTAAATAGAATGCGTGCAAAAAATCTGTCATCGGCCCGTAATTTCTCTCGTGCCCAGTGGCAGATCTGTACACGACGTTCAAAGTCGTTGCCATGAAATTCCTGGTGAATAGAAATATGGTACGGGTGCAATCGATGTTGTTGTAGCATTCTCAACACCGACGTTTTTGAGAATCCCGATTCTCGCGCAATTTGTCTGCTACTGATGTGCGGATTAGCCGCGACAGCAGCTAAAACACCTACTTGGGCATCATGATTTGTTGCAGGTCGTGGTTGACGTTTCCCTTGTGGCTGAACACTTCCTGTTTCCTTAAATAACTTAACTATCCGGCGAACGGTCCGGTCACTTGGATGAGGTCGTCCAGGATACCGAGCAGCATACATAGCACACGCCCGTTGGGCATTTTGATCACAGTATCCATACACCAACACGATATCGACCTTTTCCGCAATTGGTAAAGGGTCCATTTTAACACAGGTAACGTATCACGAAGCAAATACCGTCCGCACTGGCGGAATGTTACATGATACCACGTACTTATACGTTTGTGACTATGTGCGCCATCTATCACAAAGCGAAAAACGTGGTCCAACTTAAACACTCATTTCTTTACGTACTAAACGAACATGTTATAAAAAATGGGAGTTCCTATTTTTAAAAAACGCAGTTGATATCCGTTTGACTTATGGCAGCGCCATCTAGCGGTCCAACCATAGCGCCATCTGGTTTTCCCTCTTCAAGCTGGACGAGTTTCGCTCTTTTTTTTCCAATATCACTTTGACTCCTATGAAGATCAACGGCGGGCCATCAGTTTCTTTGTGTCGAATGACATCCACTTTTTTACACATCAGGCCGCAGAGGACAAGCACCTCAAAGTGGTTGTCAAACGTCTACCTGCCGAAGTTGTGGAGGAAGAATTGAAAGACGCACTGATAGAGAAGGGTTTCCCTTTCATCAACATCCCCCAGTTTAAAAATCGAGACAACACGAAGGAATTGCGACCTAAAGATGCTTACTGTGTCACGTTGCCAGCCCAAAAGGAAAACTACAAGATTTACGACATCAAATACCTTCTATATACTGAAGTCGTTATTGAAACCTACAGCAGACAAGAAGGACCTGTTCAACGTCGCCACTGCCAGCGATTCGAACATAGAGCTAATTATTACAGCTTGCCTGCTCGCTGCGTTCGCTGTGGAGGCCAACACCGATCTTCAGCATGTACTCATCCACGAGGGCCTCCGCCGAAATGTGCTGACTGTGAAAAGGACCATCCTGCCACATGGCGTGGCTGCCAGAAGTACCAGGAACTTCTCAGGAAATACAGACAACGGTCTTCCCCGCAGCCCTCTCAACGGAGGACTCGTGTAATACGGAACTCCAACCTGACGCCACACCCTCCGCCCCACCGTCAGCAAACGCCACAAGAACAGCCGGCGGCGACACGGCAGCCAGTAACACAGCCTCCTCCTGAAGCACTTCCACCTCGACAGCACCGCCAGCATTATTCATACGCCCACGCAGCATCTCCACGCCGACCGGAACCGGAAACCTACGTCTCACCAGCTCATTTGATGGAATCTATAGCTCCAGCAGCTCTCTGATGTCGCGAAACTTCTCACCGCCGTGCAGCAACAACTAGTGGGGATACTTTCTTTAATCGAAAGTGTGTTGAAGGCCTTTGCAACACCTTAAGATGGATCGCCCTGGGATTACGAGAAACCTGAAAATCTGTATATGGAACGCCAACGGAATGAAACACAAGAAAACAGAATTCACTGAATTTTTACAACGTCACAAAATCGACATCGCACTTGTATCGGAGACGCACCTTCGTCCAACAACTGAGCTCAGATTTCGTAACATGTACGTCTATAGAACGGACAGACAAGGCCAGCGAGGTGAAGGGACCGCAGTTCTGCTTAAAAGGGAACTGCGGCACCATCATGAAACACTACCACACCTCCAACATCTGGAGGCAACAGCAGTAACGGTTCGATCGGCGGCAGGCAACATCACTTTCATCGCGGCGTACAACAGCCCCGGTAAAAACCTGGTGCCAGACGACCCACGGAGTATCTTCACCAATTTGGACAAAATCTTCCTAGGAGGTGACCTTAACAGCAAGCACGTTGCGTGGAATTCCCGGCGTCCGAACCCTCGTGGACGAACTTTGATTGCCATGGAAGAAGAACTGGGCATCACAGTCCATGGCCCACGAGAGCCCACACGGATTCCTTACGTCGATCGGCAAGAAGCAGACGTCCTAGATATTGCTATCATCAAAAATATTGAGACGAACCTCCAGCTCCGCACCGTCGACGATCTTCGTCTGACCACGACCTGTTATCAGCATAGTGGAAAACGCAACGGCCAACCTTCCGCCCTCCACCTCAGAAACTCTGAACTGGGGTCAATTTCGGACATATCTTGACAACAATATCTGCCCGACGCAGGACGTTTCAACACCGGAAGCCATCGACATCGCGGTACAAACTTTGACGCAGAAGATAAAGGTAGCCAAACGGAGGGCAACTACTCACACGGTCTACCCTGTAGTAGCTTTCGACGAGTTCCCGCCTCTACTCCAAGAACTGAAGACACAGAGAAACAGGAGCAGGCGACGTTGGCTCCGCTATAGAAACCCGATCGATCCACGAGAAACACACGTCTTAACACGAGACCTACACAGGAGAGTGGCCGAGTGGCGACAGCAGGTCTGGGAAGATAAGATAGATGAATTCTTACTTCGAACCGAGAACGAATGGCATATAGTCAAGAACATACGATACCAGCGGCCACCTAAACGAGCCATCAGAGGACCAGATGGCCTCCTCTATGACGAACTCGCCCAGGCGGGGCTGTATGCTACGACTTACCAAGACCAGATGTCTACACCAGCAACCCCCGTGAACGACGTCCGCCTGCAAGAACAAGAAGCCGTCGTTACAGCAGAGTGGACTGCTCTTCGTGCTGCGCCTGTGCAGAGCCGCCCACAACTCACCACACCAGCAGAGATCCGTAAAATTATCCTGAAGACTCGGAATAATGCGCCGGGCAACGACTCCATAAGCAACACCGATTTGAAACAGTTGCCCAGGAAGCCAACTGTGCTCCTTACCCGAATTCTCAACAGCTGTCTTCCGCAGGGATATTGGGGACTGATGACCACAGATGTTAAGTCCCATAGTGCTCAGAGCCATTTTTGCAGGGATATTTTCCTACGGCATGGAAGACGGCTCGAGTAGTTCCAATACCCAAACCGGGTAAAGACCCAGTATAACCCAACAGTTACCGGCCAATTAGCCTCTTGCCGACCCTTGGCAAGGTGCTCGAGAGTGCTGTTGAAGAGGCTCCATGACACGCTTACAGCGCATGATGTTATACGACCCGAACAATTCGGTTTGAAGGACAAGTTATCTGCCGAACTTCAACTTCTACAGATCACCGAACGGATACAAGAAGATTACAACAAGCAGCACTTCACGATTGGTGTCTTCCTTGACATAGAAAAAGCTTACGATAAGGTGTGGCGGCCCAACCTTATCGTCAAACTGCATCGCACTACTCCTATTGCGAATTGTTACATTGGACTCATACACAGCTTTCTGCAGGACAGGAAACTGTGTGTCAGAGTCGACGATAAAAACCCCGAAATGAAACTGATCTCCGCAGGAATTCCGCAGGGCTCTGTCATTTCGCCTCTGCTTTTCAACTTATGTATAAATGACATCCCAACAGCCCCCCTTGTTACGGCGAGTTTTTATGCGGACGATACGGCCTTTCTGACAACTGGACGACACTTGGACCAGCTAATCGCTAGGATGCAACGGCAACTTGCTGTAATGGAACGCTGGGCGCTGCAAAATAAGATAACGATCAACCCGACGAATACGGCAGCCGTTCTGTTCACACGGAGGAAACCAGTCCTGAACGACAGACTCCAAATAGCTGACCAATTTATCCCATGGTCGCCGGGAGTGAAGTATCTCGGTGTCTACCTTGACAAAAAATTACTCTTTACGCAGCATATTGACGACAAGAAGACGGGAGCCCAGAAGGTGACCAGGTCATTGATTCCTTTCCTGAAGAATAAGAATCTCAACCCTAAGACTAAACTCCAATTGTATAAGGCAACGGTGGAACCCACAATGTTATATGGCTCCACCTCGTGGGGGAACTACGTGCGTCTCCAACTACAACAAACTCCAAGCGCTGCAAAACATTTGCTATCGATGGATCACAGGAGCTCCATGGTGGACAAGAAACGTCGACATCCGCACCGCACTCCACGAGACCAGTATACAAGAGAAGGTCCACGACAAGGCTCTAAGAGGTTTTGACAAAATCGATGCCCTTAGGGACGAAGTTCGACAATTAGAATCGGTAGGAACGGTAAACCCTGCAAGATGGCACAAGTATCGAGTACCGAAGTCAACAACGTTTCACCCCCCATAGGCAACCTGTCATAACACGAGGAAGCAGTCACACGTAACAGCCTTGACACATTTCACCCTCCACAGGAGATAGACATCACCAAAGACAGCAGGCTAAAGGACCCATTGCCTGCCCAAGCCTAACTGAATGTGTAATAAATACAGTGTTTTCCTTTTATCCTTACATCCTATCCTAGAAGAATAAGTCATCAAGGATGATCTCTTCAGTCCACACTACACATTTTAAAAAAAAGTTTTTTCGTTTGATGCATATTTCGTGAGATATTTGGCTCCGTCACTATCAATGGACCACCCTGTATATGTTTATACTAGAATACGCAAGCCTATACCAGCTTCTTTGGCGTTTCAGTGTAGTACCGCCAACGTTACAAGGTTATAAGGACCTACATGACACTGATATATCCCCTAATAGCAAGCTTGTTGAATTCCAAAGAAAGGCAATGACGAGCATGAGGTTCGTTAGTAACAGGCCGTGGACCCTAACAGTAACGTTCGATCTTGAGGAATCTCGAGAGGAGCTGCAATGTGGTGGTAAGCAGCTCGTGAGTCTCTCGGGAGGACGGAGCCCAGAGGCGTTACTCACCGAGGCGCGGGGTGAAGCAGAGCAGGATGAAGGCGACGGCCGAGGGCAGGCCTGCCAACACTGCACAGCGCACGGCGAAGGGCGCGCTGGTGGGCGGCGAGCCGTGGCCGGCGCACGGCGCGGCCGCAGAGCTCGCCCTGGAGCAGCGCGGGTCGCGGGACATGGCACGGCGGGCGGGTGGGCGAGCGACGTAACGCGACCGCGCGGGCCCGGCACGCCAGCGAAAGTGCTCCGTCGGCGGCGGCGTTCACTTTCACACACGGCACGGCACGACACGCGGGGACCACCGCCACGGACGATCCCCGGCACGCCCTCCGTCACTGGAAGGGGGCCCGGAAAACGCAGCTACTCTTCCGCGTCCGCGTCTGCGTCCGCTCCGCTCGTCGAAGCCCGAGGCGCTCCCGACTCTTTCCCCCTCTGCCGTCTCGCCAACTTCCGGGCTCTTTCACTTTCTATACCGCAACGGAGGAGGGGAGAAGCCGCCACTCAGTCAAAAAATCTCGTTCCCCAGTCGAACGCCACTTCGTCGGCTTCCCACCCCTGGCCAATCACCGGAGCGAAAGTCGCTGGCGGCAGCGAACCTGTTATGGAGACTCCTCCCCACTATACTACACTACTAGCCATTAAAATTGCTACACTAAGAAGAAATGCAGGTGATAAACGGGTATTCGTTGGACAAATATATTATACTAGAACTGACGTGATTACATTTTCACGCAATTTGGGTGCATAGATCCTGAGAAATCGGTACCACCTCTGGCCGTAATAACAGCCATGATACGACTGGGCATTGAGTCAAACAGAGCTTGGATGCCGTGTACAGGTACAGCTGCCCATGCAGCTTCAACACGATACCACAGTTCATCGAGAGTAGTGACTGGCATATTGTGACGAGCCAGTTGCTCGGCCACCATTGACCAGACGTTTTCAATTGGTGAGAGATCTGGAGAATGTGCTGGCCAGGGCAGCAGTCGAACATTTTGTGTATCCGGAAAGGCCCGTACAGGACCTGCAACATGCGGTCGTGCATTATCCTGCTGAAATGTAGCGTTTCGCAGGGATCGAATGGAGGGTAGAGCCACGGGTCGTAACACATCTGAAATGTAACGTCCACTGTTCAAAGTGCCGTCAATGCGAACAAGAGGTGACCGTGACGTATAACCAATGGCACCCCATACCATCACGCCGGGTGATATGCCAGTATGGCGATGACGAATACACGCTTCCAACGTGCGTTCACCGCGATGTCACCAAACACGGATGCGACCATCACGATGCTGTAAAGAGAACCTGGATTCATCCGAAAAAATGACGTTTTGCCATTCGTGCACCCAGGTTCGTCGAGTCGTTGAGTACACCATCGCAGGCGCTCCTATCTGTGATGCAGCGTCAAGAGTAACGGCAGCCATGGTCTCCGAGCTGATAGTCCATGCTGCTGCAAACGTCGTCGAACTGTTCGTGCAGATGGTTGTTGTCTTGCAGACGTCCCCATCTGTTGACTCAGGGATCGAGACGTGGCTGCACGATCCGTTACAGCCGTGCGGATAAGATGCCTGTCATCTCGATTGCTAGTGATACGAGGCCGTTGTGATCCAGTACGGCGTTCCGTATTACCCTCCTGAACCCACCGATTCCATATTCTGCTAACAGTCATTGGATGTCGACCAACGCGAGCAGCAATGTCGCCGCAATCGCGATAGGCTACAATCCGACCTTTATCAAAATCGGAAACGTGGTGGTACGCATTTCTCCTCCTTACACGAGGCATCACAACAACGGTCCACCAGGCAACGCCAGTCAACTGCTGTTTGTGTATGAGAAATCGGTTGGAAACTTTCCTCATGTCAGCACGTAGGTGTCTCCACCGGCGCCAACCTTGTGTGAATGCTCTGAAAAGGTAATCATTTGCATATCACAGCGTATTTTCCTGTCGGTTACATTTCGCGTCTGTAGCACGTCATCTTCCTGGTGTAGCAATTTTAATGGCCAGTAGTGTAGAAATGGAGGCTCGCTTCGTAATGTTTCAACAACCTTTTTCCGCTTTGGTGGTGCGGAACACACATCCTAAATCATGATCTTCGTGCGGTTGTCGCTTATGTTTGTGTTGTATTCGTCAAATGTACTTTGCGGCAAAGATGTAAATGTGGCATGAAGAGGATTCCTTACCACCGAAAATATTGCTTTTACGAGGTGGGCTGCTTGCACGCAGAAACTATAGAGCCTCGTCACAGGGCTTCATAGCTACTACAACTGTGTCCCTTGCGGCTAGCGCCGTGCGGCTGTGCTTGCCCCATACGCAAGAAGAGGCACGCGTGCAGGTGCATCGCCTTTCCACAGTATGTGCGCACGAGTGATTCCATTCACACCTGTATTCATGTTGGGCGCCTCTACTTGCGTGTGGAGGCAACCACAGCCGTACGGCAACTAGCCGCAAGGCGCACTGGTGTAAACGCACTTTTAGGCAACACGTACCGCTGAATGATGGAAACGTCAATCAGCAACAGTTTACAACAAGTTTATAAACACAATAGATACACATAAAAGAGACTGAAGTCATCAATAATATATTCTCCTCCAGTATTTACAACAATTTGCGAACGCTGGGGTAACTTTTCGTTTCCATGACTATAGAAGTCACATGGTTTTGAGGCGAAGAGCTCGTCGCACCATGGTTGGAGCGCGTTTTCATGCGGAAACGAAGTTCATTGAAGGTTTTTCGATACAGAGCGAAAAAGGTGAAAATCTGAGGACACAAGAGCAGGTGAATAAAGTGGGTGCGGAATAATTTCCCAACCCAACTACAGTACAGCGTTTTTTTGTTTGTTTTTGTTTTTAGTCTAGCGAATGCTGGCGGTCGTTATCCTGGAGCAGCGTCACTTCACGCAGCCTTCCTGGTCGTCGTTCCTAGACTGCGTCTCCAAGATGTCTCAGTTGTTGACAATAAACGTCAACAGTGATTGTTATACCTCGGGGAAGCAATTCATAGTACACCACACCATGGCTGTTCCACCAATTGCATGACATTATCTACTGTAGATGCGCGCAGGTCTTTGTACCCGGAGTTGCTGCTTTGTTTGGCCGGCCGCTGTTCAAAAAAATGTGTGTGAAATCTTATGGGACTTAACTGCTAAGGTCATCAGTCCGTAAGCTTACACACTACTTAACCTAAATTATCCTAAGGACAAACACACACACCCGAGGGAGGACTCCAACCTCCGCCGGGACCAGCCGCACAGTCCATGAATGCAGCGCCTCTGACCGCTCGACTAATCCCACGCGGCGCCGGCCGATGTGACCGAGCGGCTCTAGGCGCTTCAGTCCAGAATCTCGCTCCTCCTACAGTCGCAGGTTCGAATCCTGCCTCGGGTATGGATGTGTGTAATGTCTTTAGGTTAGTTAGGTTTAAGTAGTCTAGGGGACTGATGACCTTAGATGTTAACTCCCATAGTGCTTAGAGTCCTTTGAAATATATATATTTGCTGCTTTGTTTGGGCACAACCATTCCATTCTTTTCCTTACGTTAGCGTAAATACATCATTTTGCGTCACCAGTCGTCGGTGTTGTTCACGAAGCAATTGACGACGAGCAAGCAGAGATGCATATATAGGGCGGAGAAAAATTGTGTCACGAAATTTTAGCCCTGTATAGCTGACGCCAGTAGGAACCAAAATTACTAATGTTGTGTAGGTCGACAACGCACCATTTTTAAACTGTGGAAACTCGACGCCACGCGCTCCTATTGGCCGTGGGGTTGCCCTGTTGCCGTTCGCCGATTGACGGGCAGCGCTATGGTTGTCGGTTCACACGAACAAACGTCTCTCGCCTATTCACTGCCCCAACGTGATACGCACACGTGTCAAATAGGTCTTGCTGCTTTGCAGGGCAGTCCGACGGCGTGGCGCGAAGTTTCCGTCATTTACAAATTGTGCATAATCGACCTACACAACATTAGTAATTTTGGTTCCTACTGGCATCAGCTATCCATGGTTAAAATTTCGTGGCACAATTGTTCTCCACCCTGTATAGCCATCCGTTGATTTTTGTGACTTTGGCTTAGAGCATGCGGTACCTCTACATCCGATTTTTGAACCTTCCCCATTGAATGCGCATGTCCCAGGATGGAGAAATGATCACAGTTCATAATGTATGCTAGTTTTGGAATACACTGACGTGGATTGTTACGAATTAATGCATTTAAACGATCTTCATCAAACCTCGAAAGTCTTCCTGTAGGGGGAGAGTCACTAATACCAAACAGATCCTCCTTAAAACGAGAAAACCATTTTCTTGCTGTGCTCTGTCCGATGGCATTATCCCCTTACACGGCGCAAAGCTTCTGGCTGACTCCCCTGCGGTCACCCCTGTGCAGAACTCAAACAGAAGAATATGTCGAAAATGTTCCCATTTCTTCACTTGGCACACCATTTTCTTGTATCCACATCTCCTCTCACTATCTCCATATGACAAAATGACAATATGTAAATTTAAATAGCTACAGTGAACTACAAATCAAAAAATGACAATCGGAATATAAACACACAGCAACCGGAATATCAACACGCAAAATAAAAACGCCACGAACTTATGCACCGACGTAAATAGTGATATGAAGATGGGGCTTAACAGTCATTCATTGCTCACTTGCACTGATCTCTCTTTAACTCTGGTTTAGTTGTGAATCCAGTGGACGATAACTACGATTACTGGTAGAACGTCCGGTTGGACTATTCGTGGGTACGATTCTAGACACTGTCCTGATGCTGTCTTGAGATAATGTTGGTGCTGTGTGAGTGGAACCATGCGTCGGCTTATATCGACGTTTGTCAGTTGGATGTCTACTTGGGAACTATTTGTTGTGATGTAAAGCGAAAGTATAAATTAGTCCTTGCCCCATCGCGCCCTCTCTGGACGCTAGCCTTAAGACAGTCGCGCCTGAGTTGCATGCTCCCTAGCGCCTATCTTCTAGGGGACGCAGCAGCCTATACCTCTGAGGTAGGCCTGAGAGAGTACAGTGACAGACTTCGGCGGTCGCAGCGCTATGAATACGGGACGACTCAAGCTCTCTTCTGCTGAAATGCTGGCTCGCAGAAATGTTGTGGTCATACGCTGGCCACACTAGGAGGCACAGGTCCCCTGGTGTGATGAATCTGAAAATGCGCGGCACTGACATTGTGCCATATTCATCGTGGGAAAATTCCAGAATCGAACTGTCCGGATGACGTCAGCCAATCAGATAGGTCATCGACACAGACGCTGTAGCCTATGTCTGGCAAAGGCACTGTAGCATATGTCTGAGCCAGAGTGACGACACAGCATTCATCGTGTACCAACTTGGGGCAGTTAATGGGCTATAAGCGATAGTTGAGAAGATTTGGCAGGCTTCCCTGCGTTTCAGCGTTTTGAGAAGAATTCTTGATCGTCACCGTGGCGAAAGTTGTAAGTCCTCCCCTCCAGGCAGTAGTTCTCTGGGAGTGAAGAGGTACGTTTATCAGTGTGGAGTCGCGCTCACAGCAACGCTCCTATGACATGCACATTTCAGTTTTTATCAACACATGTTTTCAGTGCTTTTTCTCCGTGGAGTCCAAAAAAATTGTATTTTTGTTCAAGTTTCACTTTCTGAAAATATTAGAAATCAGTTATTTACTGGTTGGTTTTCCAAATCAGGAAAACGGCTTCCAATAAAATTTACTACTCATGGCACATGCTGGCTACTACGACTGGATGAAGAGCACTAGAAAAAACAGAACCGTAAAAATTGTCTCATGTTCTTCTGGTGAATTGAATAGCATTATCAAATGAAGCTTTCAGTATGTATGAACTCAAAGTTTTCAGACATTGTGTATTATCAGTTCTGACTTTTGGGCGACATGCGAAAACCAGAAACAAAGGGATACTAAGCGGACAATGGAGAGATACATGCTGGGAATTAGGAGCACGGACAGAAAAAAAATCATGCAACAGGTTGGCGTGGAAGAAGCGGTTGTGAGTGCGATGAAATTAGAATGAATGAAGGTAAGAAACGTAAGGAAGCGAATGGGTGCTGCAACGATCAATGAGGTTCTTTGCTGGATACGTGTTATAAGGAAAGACCCAGATGAAAAAGTAACAGAAGAGGGGTAGATGACATTAAAAACATGCTGGAACAACATGCATGTGTATCTCTGAAAATCTCAATGCATGTGAATGTCTAGAGAACGCCTTTAGACAACGTTGAATTTTACAGGCCTGATGAAGATGTAATAATCAGTCTTACGAAATACTTATGGTACGGATTATATTTTAAACATACTTATGAGTTGTGGGCGAATCCTTTCTTTCTTACCCCTCAGAAAATTTCATTTTAATCCCCCCCTCCCCATAAGGGATCTGATCTACACAGACGAACTTTTTAGCGATAAAGGAAACAATCTCTAATTTTCTGTCCGTCGCTGGACACTGCGCTGAATGATCTTCCGGTTACGACACGTTATGTACCTGAAGGTGTGTAAGTGCGGACAAAGTGTTTCAACATCGCTACGGGCTGGCTTCGGTCACGTAGTTTGAGGCTGTCAGTTGGCATCACTGTGAAGGACTGGACTCTGAGGTCGAAAGGATGTACAGCAGGTCCCACATGTTACTGAATCCATTAAGGTCGAATGGGAGATCTTTTCTAAGTGTGATAAAAAGAGAAAGATTTCTAGGAGACCGATCGAAATACCTCTTCTGTTTGTCTGGCAAACAGGTTCCAGGTCCTATTTACGACTCAAAGATCTTGAACCGGCTGCAGTCGTCTATCTTGTTTCAGAGAAAGCATCTAGGCCTATACGACTTGAGTATTCATGGAAGAAGGTACCACTGGTAGTTGGGAGCTCCAATGTTAGGCTAGCCATGGAGCCCCACAGATGGGAAAAAATCCAGTGCGCAGTCCACATACATATCGGAGGGAGGAGTCATCCCAGGTGGCATGAGGGGCGAATGCTGGTGGAGCTCATGTAAGCACGAACGATGTGCGTAGCTTTGGATCGGAAAAGATTCTCTCTGGTTTCCGGCTGCTACCTAAAGTGGTAAATCAGTCAGTCTTGTCTGCAAAACGTAGGCGGAGCTCACCATCTGTAGCATAGTTTAAAAGATCAATTTCAGACCTTTGTACAGACTCGAGTAGAGAATCCGAATCAGAGGTTCAGATGGTTCTACGACCGTGTACGCTGCAGATTCCTTGACTTGTCTTATTTTGGAGAGGTCTCAGGATGTACTTATTAGATTAGCAGTCCATTATCCACAAAATGGTTCAAATGGCTCTGAGCACTATGGGACTCAACATCTTAGGCCATAAGTCCCCTAGAACTTAGAACTACTTAAACCTAACTAACCTAAGGACATCACACACACCAATGCCCGAGGCAGGATTCGAACCTGCGACCGTAGCAGTCCCGCGGTTCCGGACTGCAGCGCCAGAACCGCACGGCCACCGCGGCCTGCCATTATCCACAGAAATAGGTGATACGGCTGAAGGCGGCTTTAGAATGGAGGGCGGGTTTATAGATTAGAGGGTCTTGAGAAATACTAAGAGGGGTCGATCTCAAAGGGTGCAGGTTAAACACAAGACCACGGGAGACCCAGAAACCATCGGTATTATATTTGTAAATTGTCGCAGGTGTGTTAGTAAATAACTAAAGCTCCAAGCGCTCACAGAATGCACTGAAGCATAAATAGGTAAAGGAACTGAAAGCTGAATAAAGTCGGAGATAACTTCGATCGAGTTTTTACCAGTGACCTAATGGTGTTCAAGAAGGACAAATTAAATTCAGTTATTGTTGCCGTGTTTGCTGCTGTTAAAAGTAGCTTGTCTTGTAATTTATTTTATTTATCGTATGGAATATGGTAGCAGCAGGTATAAAAATATAAATACAATAATAAACAGGAAAGCAAATGTGCAAAGCAAGTAAGAGAACATAAGACATAATAAGTATCATATTAAAAACACACAGAATTCAGGTATGTAGGATGCGAGACTAGTTGTTGACTACACGTTGTTGCCCAGATCTTGAATCCACCTCGTATCATGAGGAGTGGCTTCTATAATGTCCTAAGCCGATCCACCATATTTTTTACATGACACACGTTTATAATATGGTGTAAAGATTGCTCAGGTGCTTCACGGTCACAGCTTAGGCTGTTCATTAGTCCCCATTTGTAAAGCACGGCGTTCCGTCTCGTGTGGCCACTTCGGATACGGTTAAGTCTAATGTTTTCTTGAGAAGCTGAGCAAATTTGTTCAAATGGCTCTAAGCACTATGGGACTTAACATCTGAGGTCATCAGTCCCCTAGACTTAGAACTACTTAAACCTAACTAACCTAAGGACATCACACACATCCATGCCCGAGGCAGGGTTCGAACCTGCGACCGTAGGAGCAGCGCGGTTCCGGACTGAAGTGCCTAGAACCGCTCGGTCACAGAGGCCGGCGAGAAGCTGAGCACTTGCAGTGTTTTTGAACGATCAGTTACGAGATGATGATTACTGAGTTCTCCTAGTTCTTTTCCCACTTGTCTATTTCATTAAAGGTGTTCTGTCCTTTTATATAGCCGTAGCCGTAGATCCATATTGCCATCCGTTATTTCGAGCGTGTGTTTGGTAAATTCATTAATGATTCTTAAAGAGATAAATTTGACCGCTACGGTCGCAGGTTCGAATCCTATTAAGTGAAATTACATTTTGCTCTGAAGTTACAACTATTAGGCGAAATGGGAGAAAAACATATAAATGAAATTCTAGATGCCAAAAGAAACTATGGAATCATCGCACAGCTTCTAAATGAAGAGCGGAAGTATCGATAACCGGACTCATAAACAAGCGGAAAATTTTAAGGACATAACTAATGAGGAGGTATTGAATAGAATTGGGGAGAAGAGGAGCTTGTGGCACAACTTGACTAGAAGAAGGGATCGGTTGGTAGGACATGTTCTGAGAAATCGAGGGATCACCAATTTAGTATTGGAGGGCAGCGTGGAGGGTAAAAATCGAAGAGGGAGACCAAGAGACGAATACACCAAGCAGATTCAGAAGGATGTAGGCTGCAGTAGGTACTGGGAGATGAAGAAGCTTGCACAGGATAGAGTAGCATGGAGAGCTGCATCAAACCAGTCTCAGGACTGAAGACCACAACAACAACAACAACAACAACAACAACAACAACAACCCTTTTGGTTGGATGAAGAAAATGACACGGGCCTAAAGGAAATGACAGAAGCTAAAGATAATACGATCTCTAATGTTACTATTTTCAGAATCCAAAGCACTTTAAGACTTCAAAAAAGAAAAAAATCTCTGAGAATGTTAACAAAGAATCACAATTAACACGGATTTGGAATGTAACAATGCACACTGACTACAAAGTTACGACACGTTACTCCTATGTTCGTATGCATGCCACACATTTGATTTATATTCGACAATGGGCGTCATGATCGTTTTTTAAGCAGTCTCCTTTGTAGAATGAGAGCATTTTCCCAGTGTCCTGCCAATGAAAAAAGCCTGCCGTATGCTTTACCTAGTAATGGGCCTATTTGATCATTCCATCTCACGTCCCAACTAATTATTAACTCGGGTATTTTTATGAATTGACTGATGAACTGACTTATTACAAACGTTCCTCATTAACACTGTACTCATAAGATACTACTTATTTGACTTACGTTGAGTGCACAATTTATTATTTTTAAATTTGTAATGAATGTTGCCACCCTTTGCACCACTTTCATATCTTGTCAATAACTGCCTGAAAGTTTGAGCAGCTTTTGACAGATACCATTGTTGCAGGGGAAGAGTTCTGCACCTGGCCCGTACAATAATGACTGAGAATGAAACAACCTATATTTGGCATTGAATATGCAAGCGAGAAAAAGTTTGGAAAAGGTTCGAAATTATGTTTAAAGTTTGTTCGAAATCGTTAAGTGCTCTCATTACCAAACAATGGATGACTACGGTGATTTGCGCTCCGTTTTAAAAAAAACTTGTTTTTCACGCTTATAACATCACGTCTTTATATCTCATGAATCGGAAACGATCGTTACATAAAATCGATAATAGTTTATGGACAAAAATGTTCAAAATTGATCTAATGAAAGCACGTCGTGTCAAGAGTCATCTCCATTTATAGCACAAGAAAGAGAGAGAGTATCCTCTTTCCTTCTGAGCACTCATTTAAAATGGAAGTGTACTTCTTTTGTGTTGCTTTTTTGTGTTAAAGTCAGTAAAAAAAGGAATTACCACCAAAATTTTTTGAAATAACAGCATTTTTGTCACGAAATTTCGCATGCGTTACATAGTGGCTTCAAAAGGGCAACTACGCATGTTTTTGTTTAGTCTGTTTAGACAGCAGTTGGTTTATGACAAAAACGTAGATGGATATAATACTGACTCTTCAATTCTAGTGTACATGATCAATCCGCCTTGAAATTTTGTAACAGAACTCCCAGTATTTGTAATTAAGCGAATTAAAATATTCAGATAAAACCATTGTGTAAAAATTAGTTTTTTCATGGTGCAACATGTTTGAAGACAAATTTAATAATAGTAGTAGTAGAGAGATCGGGACAAGTTGATGACGTTAGCGATTAACCATTTTTAATCTATTTTTTATGGGAATACTCTGTTTTTCCGGCGTACATTAGAAACTGTCGTACTGTGTTATTCCTAGCTGTATAAATGTTTATTTTCATACATTCACAATTTTTTACCAATTTTAAAAGCTAGTCCAAAAATTTCCTCTTGTCCCGATACTGATAAATGTAGAATACATTTTCATTCTTATAAAATATAATACAGCATATTAATTAAACATTGTTATGTATTTCTTTTCAACAGCTTGTAATTCAAGGATTATTGTGTTGAAAATTGATATAATTCTATATCAGCACTTTTTATCAATAAAAATCACAAGCAAATTTTCTTCCTTCAAAAGCTATCCTCATCCCACCATGTGTAGCGTTTGCAGCATTCTGTCCTGTCTTCTAGTGGAGAGTGAAAGCAGATCTCATAGAATGCAGGATGTTGCACTACACTTTGGAATTTTTCTTCGTTTGTTTAAATGTTCTTGTCACACCTTGTGTGCTTCCTTACCAACAATCACCAATTTCATAGATCAGGTAATTACAACACCAGCACTTTGCGTACATAGGCTTTTTCCACACTGAGTCTTTCTTTAGACAATGGTTTAAAAACCGAAAATGCGTCGGAAACGTTTTGGCTTCGTGGGAGTTCATGGTTCTTCATTATTCTCTGCATGAAATTCAGCAGAAGCTGCTTTGTGATATAAACAGCGCTGAACAGATGGTAAGAGCATCGATTTGCCCCAATCTGCTATGTTTAAAGCCTGATTTTTGGAGTAGGATTAAAAAGGATAAGACATAAATAAATAGCGACTGTGAAACGTGTATTGCGTGTTTAGCCATTTATAATAAATAATTATCAAATATCTTGACGGGTTTTCTGTAAGAGATTATATTGATCCCTTGCAAATTATAACATGTCAACGAATTTGCATGACAGTTTTAAATTATAACATGTCAACGAATTTGCATGACAGTTTTAAATTATAACATGTCAACGAATTTGCATGACAGTTTTAAATTATAACATGTCAACGAATTTGCATGACAGTTTTCTTTCACAAACGGAATTAGCAGCAGCAGCAGCAGCAGCTTCACTGTGCGAAGTTTAGTGGATCACCGTGAGAAATGTTAGCAATATCCATAAGATGGTGTTATCAAGAAGTCTCAACTTAACAAAGGGGCTACAGACCTGTTAATCTCGGATTTTAATGAGTCTTAGGTATGTTGTAGAGGGTCCTGTCCTAAGGACCTGGCTAGCGGATTTCCATACGACGGTCCTAGTCTGCGAGAAAATCGATGTTGAAGTTTTATGCGCACCATCTGTATCCGTAATGTTAAATATCTTTCGACAGAGCCATCATAGTATAGGGACTAAGGTTCACGCCGGCGATAACGGTTCGGGCCCTGCCTGCATACCTTTTTTCCTTCTTTCAGGTTCATCGTACGGAACATCATTAAATAGTATGTCATGCAAATTATTCAAAAGTAGTCATTGTCGCCGTAGTAATTTCATTAATAAATCAGTCATTACAATTTTTTTGAAGTGTGTATTCCGTATGTGGTTCGTCATTAAAATTCAAAATATTTGGCGTTCTCAACGATGGACGAAGTATAAGCAGTTGCGGAAGTACAGGGTGTCCCAAAAAGAACGACCCGATTTTAAATTTTAATAATATTGAGACAAATGTCACTAGGTAGCTGAAACAGCGCTAGATGTAATCGGCATGGTCTAGAGTTTCAGAAAAAATCCGCTAGATGTCGCTACGAGCGCTGACGAACAACGTTGGATACAGCGTACAGGACCGCGAGGCAAGGCTTTACACTCTTGGCTTCCTAGGTCCCTTCAGTGACAGAAGACACCTTACGCTCAGTTTGGGATGAATTTGGCTATCGGCTAGATGTCGTCCGTGCAACCAATGGAGGACATAGTGAACATTTATGATGGATTTTTAAAAAATCCTGTCTTTTCTGTGTAATGTAGTATGCAATTTGTTGGTGTTGAATCCTTCTTCCTAATAAATAATTCTATTTAAAATCGGGTCATTCTTTTTGGGACACCCTGTATGCCAGATACCGGGGAAGGTACTCATTCCTAGTTTTGACCTTCACTGTGTGATTAATACCTAACAAACAGGCTGCCACTACCAGTCGCAGAACAACGGATCGCTTGTGGACTGAGAGCAACAACAGAGTTGAACAAGATTACTCATTTCTTCACAGCACTGTATACTACACTGACGGGAAAAAATCTCAACACCAAACAGGAGTTGTGCGACATAACCGAAAGTATGTAAGCGTGTTTCTATATCTGGAAAATGATGTCTATTCAGATTTCGTCCCAGTCACGTAAGTGTGGAGCAAATATCACCGCCATTTGTGGCTTCAGTGGCGTCTAGCGAGAACTCACTGGAGGAGAGGCCTGTTGTGTTTGCTGGCGAAAGCCGGTTCTGCCTCGGTGCCAGTGATGGCCGGGTGTTGGTTAGGAGGAGGCTGGCTAAGCACCTGCAACCGACCTGTCTGCGCGCTAGACACACTGGACCTACACCTGGATTTTGGTCTGGGATGCGATTTCGTATGACAGTAGGAACACTCTCGTAATTATCCAACGCACACTGACTGCAAGCTTGCACGTCAGTCTGATGATGCGACCTATTGTGGTGCCATTCAATTACAGCACCCCCGAGGGTTTTCCAGCAGGATAACGCTCGCCCACATATTGCTGTTGTAACCAGATTGCTCTAAAACTGTCGATATGTTCCCTTGGCCTGCTAAATCACCGGATGTCTCCAATCGAGCACATATGGGACATAACCGTCACTATATTGACCGACCAATTGCAACAAGCATGGAAGTCCGTCCCACAAAGTGACGTCCGACATCTGTACAACACAATGAAGCACATTTGTATACTTTCATTCAACACTCTGGCAGTTATACTTGTTACTAATGTACCAGTATTCCCATTTGCAATGGCTTATCTGTCGCTTACAGTAACGAATGACCTTGCAATGTTGATCACTTAAATACGTTATATAGACAAATGTATTCCCAAAATTTCATTACTCTAAATTAATTCTTTTTTGGTGCTGTCTTTTTCTGTCAGGTTATAGCTGCGCCAGGAAAAATATTTCGTTAAGTTTTCTGAAGTATGCAAGAACATCCGTTAAATTTGGCTGGATTGTTCAAAATGAGCTGACAACGAGTCAAATTTAAAAAACGCAGTTGAGACTTGCACGGAATCGGGGAGTTCAAGAAAGTGCTGTAAGAAGAGCTTTTCATACCTGTCACTCTTCCGTACGTGGGACAAGAAAAAGTCTTTACATTATTGATTCGTGGGGGAGGTAGCCTCATAAGACACTTTACGACCAAATCCTTGTAGATGAAAGAAGCAGGCACCTGCACCATCCCACCAGATGTGCTCCACTTTGCCAACCCTATGATGTTTTACAGGCTACTAAAAGTTTTCGCAAAAATAAAAAAAAATTCAAACTGCCCCCCGACATGACAAAAACTTTGAGAAATCGGTTCGAGGGGAGATTCGATAAAAATACATTCTTTAATTCTGCATCAATTTTGTCCAGGAGCTTTCACAGGGCACGGGGTCCCGGGTTCGATTCCCGGCGGGGTCAGGGATTTTCACCTGCCTCAAGATGACTGGGTGTTTGTGTTGTCCTCATCATTTCATCATCATCCAGGAAAGTGGCAAAATCGGACTGAGCAAAGGTTGGGAAATTGTACGGGCGCTGATAACAACGCAGTTGAGCGCCCCACAAACCAAACATCATCATCATCTCAGCTTTCACAGGAATGATCAAATTCGCGTGTTTCGCATCGAAGGTGATCAATGATGGAACAGTTTCTTTAAATGTAACCGAACTGTGTTTTCAGGTATCGCTTCTGAAAAATTCGGGTCCCTGCAAGACAGTAGGTTTCATTACATGTGCGTGATAATCGACGAATTTGTGCTTCTGCGACAAATAACATCCGGAATTATGTTGCAGGACAGCAAACGATGTAAGTAATAGCGAGTAAGACGATTCTGTAACCTATTCTGTAACAAACGGAGTCCAAGTTTGAAGAAAGTGTGGTGTAATGATTTGTTGATGAAATTACTCCGGCGAAAATGTCTAGTTTTCAATAATTTTGCATGGTCTTTACTATTTAATGATATTCTGTACAATGAAAGTGGCAAAAAATGAACACAAGCAGGGTATGAACCCCTACCGCCGGCGTGTTAGCTGTTAACCTTAGCCCCTACACTACCCTCCCTCCGTCAAAACATTCAACGTTACGGGTAATTAGGAACGCATGAAACTTCAACTTCGATTCCCTCGGAAACTAGAGGACATCGCATGAAAAATTACTAACCACTTATTCAGGATATGTCACTCTAGAACATACCTAAGACTCATCAAAATCTGTGTTATGGGACCATTGCTTTTCACAATATATATAAATGACCTAGTAGATAGTGTCGGAAGTTCCATGCGGCTTTTCGCGGATGATGCTGTAGTATACAGAGAAGTTGCAGCATTAGAAAATTACAGCGAAATGCAGGAAGATCTCCAGCGGATAGGCACTTGGTGCAGGGAGTGGCAACTGACCCTTAACATAGACAAATGTAATGTATTGCGAATACATAGAAAGAAGGATCCTTTATTGTATGATTATATGATAGCGGAACAAACACTGGTAGCAGTTACTTCTGTAAAATATCTGGGAGTATGCGTGCGGAACGATTTAAAGTGGAATGATCACATAAAATTAATTGTTGGTAAGGCTGGTACAAGGTTGGGATTCATTGGGAGAGTCCTTAGAAAATGTAGTCCGTCAACAAAGGAGGTGGCTTACAAAACACTCGTTCGACCTATACTTTAGTATTGCTCATCAGTGTGGGATCTGTACCAGGTCGGGTTGACGGAGGAGATAGAGAAGATCCAAAGAAGAGCGGCGCGTTTCGTCACAGGGTTATTTGGTAAGTGTGATATCGTTACGGAGATGTTTAGCAAACTCAAGTGGCAGACTCTGCAAGAGAGGCGCTCTGCATCGCGGTGTAGCTTGCTGTCCAGGTTTCGAGAGGGTGCGTTTCTGGATGAAGTATCGAATATATTGCTTTCCCCTACTTATACCTCCCGAGGAGATCACGAATGTAAAATTAGAGAGATTCGAGCGCGCACGGAGGCTTTCCGGCAGTCGTTCTTCCCGCGAACCATACGCGACTGGAACAGGAAATGGAGGTAATGACAGTGGCACGTAAAGTGCCCTCCGCCACACATCGTTGGGTGGTTTGCGGAGTATAAATGTAGCTATAGATTAAAAGGTCTGATGGTCTTCTTGTTAGACTAAGTAATTAGTCATCCTGCCTCACTCGTCGCGTTGCCCTGGTTTCCTCTACATATTTTGTTTCTCACGACGGGAATAGAAATAATCTCTGTGTGAAGTGAAGTAAAAGGACCATATACACTAATCATGTCACAGAAATGCGAATCCTCTGCAGCCTTCTGCCCAATATTTTTACTTGTTCTTCTGAACACTGTAGATCTTTTTAGGTCAGTAAAGAGCAATTCCTTTCGTTGTATTTACTAATGATAAAGGAATGTGTTGTTTTACTTTTATGGAAATAATGTTGCTCTTCTTATTTATTTCATTTCCTCTCTTTCTTTAGTACACCGCTCCCTCTTTCCTTCACCTTCATTCTTGTATTTGCTCAATATAGTTAACTTTTCTGCAAAATTAGGTATATATATCAATCCATTAGCGTTCTTGACGAAGGTAATAGAAAGGCTAATTAAGGATAAACAAATAACAATAGAGTCTTGAGAAAAATCGAACTGGATTGGGGAAATGGAAGGTAACAAAAATGGTTCTAATGGCTCTGACCACTATGGGACTTAACTGCTGAGGTCATCAGTCCCCTAGAACTTAGAACTACTTAAACCTAAGTAACCTAAGGACATCACACACATTCATGCCCGAGGCACGATTCGAACCTGCTACCGTAGCAGCCCCGCGGTTCCATACTGTAGCGCCTAGAACCGCTCGGCCACTTCCGCCGGCTGGAAGGTAACAAATGAAATCATGTGATGACTTGCCCCTGACACAGAATTAAACGATTCTAAGAATAATTATACGATAGTTGTATTAGCGTACTCGAACAAAGTGCATTATACTGTAGTCTACTCAGTTTTTGGGACAAAAAGAGAAAATCATTAACTCTCACAAATAAAATCGTAGACTTTCTGAGCAACGGGAAAACAATCATTCTACAAAATGGGAATATACTGACTAGTGGAATAACATTTTATACACTCCTGGAAATGGAAAAAAGAACACATTGACACCGGTGTGTCAGACCCACCATACTTGCTCCGGACACTGCGAGAGGGCTGTACAAGCAATGATCACACGCACGGCACAGCGGACACACCAGGAACCGCGGTGTTGGCCGTCGAATGGCGCTAGCTGCGCAGCATTTGTGCACCGCCGCCGTCAGTGTCAGCCAGTTTGCCGTGGCATACGGAGCTCCATCGCAGTCTTTAACACTGGTAGCATGCCGCGACAGCGTGGACGTGAACCGTATGTGCAGTTGACGGACTTTGAGCGAGGGCGTATAGTGGGCATGCGGGAGGCCGGGTGGACGTACCGCCGAATTGCTCAACACGTGGGGCGTGAGGTCTCCACAGTACATCGATGTTGTTGCCAGTGGTCGGCGGAAGGTGCACGTGCCCGTCGACCTGGGACCGGACCGCAGCGACGCACGGATGCACGCCAAGACCGTAGGATCCTACGCAGTGCCGTAGGGGACCGCACCGCCACTTCCCAGCAAATTAGGGACACTGTTGCTCCTGGGGTATCGGCGAGGACCATTCGCAACCGTCTCCATGAAGCTGGGCTACGGTCCCGCACACCGTTAGGCCGCCTTCCACTCACGCCCCAACATCGTGCAGCCCGCCTCCAGTGGTGTCGCGACAGGCGTGAATGGAGGGACGAATGGAGACGTGTCGTCTTCAGCGATGAAAGTCGCTTCTGCCTTGGTGCCAATGATGGTCGTATGCGTGTTTGGCGCCGTGCAGGTGAGCGCCACAATCAGGACTGCATACGAACGAGGCACACAGGGCCAACACCCGGCATCATGGTGTGGGGAGCGATCTCCTACACTGGCCGTACACCACTGGTGATCGTCGAGGGGACACTGAATAGTGCACGGTACATCCAAACCGTCATCGAACCCATCGTTCTACCATTCCTAGACCGGCAAGGGAACTTGCTGTTCCAACAGGACAATGCACGTCCGCATGTATCCCGTGCCACCCAACGTGCTCTAGAAGGTGTAAGTCAACTACCCTGGCCAGCAAGATCTCCAGATCTGTCCCCCATTGAGCATGTTTGGGACTGGATGAAGCGTCGTCTCACGCGGTCTGCACGTCCAGCACGAACGCTGGTCCAACTGAGGCGCCAGGTGGAAATGGCATGGCAAGCCGTTCCACAGGACTACATCCAGCATCTCTACGATCGTCTCCATGGGAGAATAGCAGCCTGCATTGCTGCGAAAGGTGGATATACACTGTACTAGTGCCGACATTGTGCATGCTCTGTTGCCTGTGTCTATGTGCCTGTGGTTCTGTCAGTATGATCATGTGATGTATCTGACCCCAGGAATGTGTCAATAAAGTTTCCCCTTCCTGGGACAATGAATTCACGGTGTTCTTATTTCAATTTCCAGGAGTGTAATTTTAAAATGTTAGACTCGAACTGGAGGATAACAAAAAATAACTTTATGGGCAAATTCCGAAAACTAGCAGCATACTAAATAGACAACTTTACAGTTGCCACACTAGAAGCCACTGGGGTACATTAGCAGGGTATATAGGGTGTCCATAATTAAAGTTCCAGTTTCAAAACACTGTAGAAAGACGACCACTGCTCAGAATGACATCAAAATTAACAGCAAATTATGGACTCAGGGAGAAACGTCAAGAAAAAAAATAACGAAAATTTTACCAATAGATGGCGTTGCAAGCGTCTTATCGTAAATGGGATCGGCTGTAAATGACAGATGAATCGCAACACCACGGCTAGGGCTTGAGTTGCACATTACCAGATCCGTACTGTTAAATGTACATGACTGCACAAGTTCGGCATTCAACAGTTGTGGCACTGTTTGTTAGGTAAGCCCATGCAAACGCTAAGGTCGTACCACAGCGGATGGAAAAAATCGGTTTTTAATTGTCCTGAGGTCAAAAATCTCATAAAAAGCAAATTGACATCGAATTTTAATTGTCCTTAGGCCAAAAACTGCAGAAAAAGCAACAATTAAATCAGTTTCTAACTGTCGTGAGACTGGCGCAAGACATGTTCAGCATGCTGTCCTCAAGTTCGAGAAACAACATTTTCCCCAACAGATCGGAGTGTCTACGGGGTAAGTTCTGAATGCGTACCTCCAATTGAGCTACGTTCGTAATTGGCGCACTGAGAACAATATCTTCCAGATAACCCTTCAGCCAGAAGTCACACCGATTAAGATCAGGTGACCTGGACAGCGAGACTATAGGGAAATGACTGCTGATAATTTTAGCATTTTGGAAATGCCTCTGCGGTAGCCGCTTCGCTGGCAGTGCAATGTGCGGAGGAGCGCCATCTTGCATAAAAATGATCCTACCCACACATCCACGCTGTTGAAAGGTTGGAATGTCGTTGGTGCGCAAAAGACTCTCATAGCGTATACTAGCGGCGGTGCAGGTAACAGGACCCGCAGGACTTACCACGAAAAAATACGGCCCTACGATAAACGGTGCCGTCAACCTGCACCACAGAGGCATCTTTGCAGAATGATGTAGTACCGTTTGATGTGCGTGCGGATTTTCCTTTGCCCATATTCTGCAGTTCTGCCTGTAGACATGTCCTTGGAGATGGGTTTCGTCTGTCCACAGAATTTTCCATGGCCATTCATTTTTCACTTCCACGCGAGCAATAAATTCCAGAGCGAACGTGTGTCTTGCTGGCAGGTCAGCATGAAGCGACGCCAGAAGATGGGTGATTTTGTATGAATAGCAATGCAGGATGTTTCGTAGGATTTTACGCATCATACTCGCAGGCATATCCAAGGCACGGGCAATTCCCCGTGCAATGGTTGTTTGCATACCTCCACTCGACCCTCTTGGGACGCTGTAACCATATCTTTGACAGAAGTTGGATCAGCTTTTTCCTCCATCTGTCACATTGCACATCAAAAGAACCTGCCTTTTCGAATTTGTCAAGACCCTTAGCAGACATCGGATATTTTTTCACTCTCTCGAAGGTTCAGGACTTCCCCAGGGCTGCTGGCGCTCAGTCGTTCATAGAGACAGTAATGATGGGTGTCTTGGACGCAAACTGGAACAGCCGTGTGCCAGAGGTCTGTGTGTGACGATTACAGCGCCATCTTTTGGTTAAATTTTCGTTTTTTTCCAAGAGCTTTCACCCTGCGTTAATACTAAGCTGTCCAAATTTGACGTCATTCTGAGCAGTGGTTCTCCTTCTACAGCGTTTTGAAATTGGAGCTTTAGTTATGGATACCATGTGCTTTCAGTGGTACAGCACATCGATCACAGAGCTGAGTGCCTGAAGATAAAGTCGTCGTTTGCTTCGAGATCGATTGCAAGTAAATTGAAACAGTAAATACAGCTTAGTGGGTAAAATTAAGGGACCTGACAACTCAGGATTCAGCTAGTTCCTTTTAAAAATTCAGCCTCCTGGGAATGACGTGAATACTATGTGCACTTGAAATATTTGGAAGGAAATTTTCGATTTGTGGGATTTGTAGGTATACCCAAGGGGAACTTCCGGAAAACCTGGGTCGGAGCCGGTAATTTCTTGTCCCAGACAAAAAATTACGTACAACGTAGCTCTCGGATGGCAAGGTAACTACAAAAAACATTTTTAAAAATACGTTATTTTTAATCACGGTATCCTATGGCTACATTTAGTGTTGTCAGATGCTCCAACATATTTACCGCTTTCTTTCGCTTAACCTGAATAGAATGACAACGGCAGTTTACTTACAGAGTTACATCCTCGTCCTTTTGGAGTACAACATTTGCACTACGATGTTCTTAAACTCCATAGATGTTCCTAACTCTTGGTTGAACGTATCTGACGTACACTATGGGCAGAAGCGCAGTGCGCGCCATTACTCTGTCCACATTATGGAACTCAATTTTAAAGTAACAGCATTATCAAATAAGTTATAAACATATTTATCATTATACCGGCCCTAAAGTATTTCCTGGATGAAGTAAGCTGATGTAATTTGTAGCTTAACTATGTAGCGGTGACCGACGGGACTGTGTCCTGTGCGAAAAGAAAACGGCTTCTACCAATTACTCGGATATTCAAATTTATTAAATAGAACAATTTCGATTTATTAAAACGAAAATCTGCTTTATAGATTGATAATCCGAAGCGGAAACATTCCATGTTTTCATTTTGTCGCACGTTCACACCCTCCGTATTGTGGGCTTCCGTTTATGATTAATGTGTCATCGTTTACTGTTACACTCGAACGCAGAATCTGGCCTTTCGAGCACAGTATTCATACTGACTAAGCTATCCAGGCACGATTTACGAACCTTTCTTACAGCTTCAGTTCTGCTGGTGCTGTGAGGTGGTTGTGGTTGTACTTTGCGTACCCTTGACATGCAAAATTAAAGCTTCTGTGATCGGAAAACGTAGTGGAGCTCCCTACGCAATCATGCGAAATTACTTTTGAAAGGTAATGAAACAGTCACGCAACTGATAATTTCTTATTAAGTCTGAATTTAACAGGGGTATGCCCACTTTTGAAAGCTAATGGTCGTGCATAAAATGGACAGGTCAACCACCACAGACAGCGCATTTCGGTTAAGGGGGGCATCTAATTATTAAATGAAAATGCACGCTTTTAAAACATGCTATTTGTTTCTATTAGCGAGCACTGAAGTAGGAAAATCTTCAACAAGATAACAATAAATGCAAGAGAAGAGAATAATTATGTTTAATTTCGATCTTGATACCAATTTTAGGATCGCGTAATGAAAACTGCCAACGGTCAATCAAAGAGCATATCAGAAAGTACCAATGAAAAATGAGCTTGGAAGAACAAAAACCGTTCACAGATGCAAAATGCATCCCGCAAATCAAACAACTAAATGCGGTCATCAGTTACGAAAAGAATAACTCTGCAAAGTTAGCAAATACCACACGCCACGGGAAAGCATTGCTGGCAGAATCTCACGAAATACCTTCAAGCGCATGGCTGCATGCGCACCGGCTGTGGGCAGCTGTTAATCGCGTATCGTCAGCAGTTCTGTATGTTTTAGTTTGTGCACCTAGCGTCCGACTGATACGGCAGAAACTGTTCATTGGAGATACTGGTACGGCTAATGCCACTTGTATCACGTTAGCTCTACTGTTCATTTAAACAGATCTCTTCGATGTTCGGCGTTCCTGCCTGGAGAAAACAGGTTTTGGCTGTCCTTTCTGACAAACACTGTGTTCGCTGAACGCCGTCGTCGGTTTGTAAACTGTTATTCTCGATAAAGGTAACGCACGGGTACTTTCTGATTTCTTCTGTTGATTAATCTTCTCCAAAAATGTGTCCTCGATGAAAATGGAAGATCTCCTATTTTGCCTAAAACGCCGCTGAATAATTATACCGGTGAATAACTGTACACATAAGAAGCCTGTAGTTTACTACAAAACTAACTAATCCAACTGCGGGCTTTAAGAAAAATAAATAAAAACCGAAAAAGCGCGCAAACGTCATCTAACATCAACTCTCAGATATTCTGTTTTACAGATCACACATGTTTCTATTATTCTAATAATGACAGCAGTATGTTGTTCGCCCTAATCTACTGGTTAAGTGATCTCTAGAACTCGCTGGTCAGCAGTCGCGTGCTTTGTTACCGCAAACAATTTCCAAGCGATTCAGCAACCCTAGTCGCAGACTTCCGCTTCCTCGGTAGTCAGCTAAAAGGGAAACACTTGCACGTCAACTATAGGCTGACCTTGCAATTGTTAACGGAGCGTTTACACAGGCCTCAGTTTACGGCATTACGTGGCCACAGCTGTGTTTCTTATACATGGCCATATTGCGGTATGGCTGGGCAGTACTGATTATAGATTAGGGTGTTGCAGCTAGTTGCCGGCTTACTGTCGAGATATTACCGGTGTTGTCCACCAAGGGCGAAGAATATTTCGTATTGCCGGGCCATAGTTTGGTGGGTGTCTTCTATTCCCTTCTCCGATACAAACGAAAAACTTCGTGGATTTATTAACAAAGTTACTCAACTACAAGACATTATGCTCGCCTAAAGACCGGGAAAGTAAGAAGAAAATCTGCACCCTGGCTGATTGAAGAACTAAAACAGCTCTTAGAAATCTGCAGATCGGGCACAATAACTGCGCCTCACACATGAAAATCATATTGATTACAAGCAGAAGCGCAACAGAGTCAGTCAGGCTGTGAGAAATACAAATCTCAGGCATGTCCATACATTAACCCATAACAGAAATAGACCGGCTGTCCTACGGAAAAGCCTTCGTGTTCTTGGTATAGCCACAGTAAAAGCTGCAGCTGATCTCATTGTTCAAAACAACTGAACCGGTACTTCGCTTTACCTACAGCCACAATGCAACCACAAACGAAACAGACTCATTGATCACTTCATTGGTGTAAATGGCTGTAGCCACGCAAAGTTCTGTCTAAAGCATGTTACTTGCAATGCCGTCAGAAAAGCCATCATGACTGTCAGATCAAAATATAGGACACTGTGGCATCACAGCCCGAATGATGCTCATTATTGACCCACTGCTGCCCCGAGAATGTTTTAAGTCTGAAGTCGCATAAGAAATGACACAAGAAATATTTTTTGTGTGATACCGTTACAGATTAACAATTTTCGGTTTTTTCCCCGTAGGTGTAGCGTGAAACTGACTCTTGCCAAATTTTATGAGTTTAGACGAACGGGAATTACCGTATGGGTTTTAACGTGTGAGTTTGCGAGTATCAAAATGTATGACTTAAATGGCCGTATCGTTTGATCGTTGGAAGCTTACGTTTACTACACCACCAAGAGACTTCATAATTCAGTATGTGACAAATTTCAATGTGATAGTCTATTGTTCCCGAGAAAAAGGTGTCTTAACAGATGGACAGACGGACAGGTGGATACCAAATGACAAAAAAAAAAATTCGTGTGAGATAATTAAAAATTAAAATTTTAGGAGTTTTTCCTTTAGTTGCACTGTGAAAGCTTGCTACGTAGTTGTCGAATTTCGTGATTCCAGGTAAACGGAAAGTGCCCTATACAGGATGAGGCATTTAAAATAGTTTGTCGGAATACTTAACAAAACACACACCGGATTAAACAAAGTGGTAAGAAACGTTGTTCACCTCGATGAGCGACATCCACTAACATAATGCTCGACCCTTCTGCACCACCATCAGGGGCGTGAGGGAGGGAGTGATTTTGAAATCTTAAATAGGAACCCCAATTTTGTATTGAAGATTTGGATTTCCGTGAAGAAATATGTAACTATTGTATGAAACATTCATTTCATGATACATGGCGCTATAGTCGGCACGCATGAAAATGGGGTGACAACTGTTGCAAAACGGTAATATCTCACAAATACACAACAGATTAGGAAAATCGGAGTACATTATTTGACATTTGGGAAAATGCTATTATGTGACACCGTCTACCCTCCCGCAATGTATTCTTAGACTACATTTAGCGTTGCCCAGGGACAACGACGTAGCCGCCCGCGGTGGCCGAGCGGCTCTAGGCGCTTCAGTCCAGAACCGCGTGACTGCTACGGTCGCAGGTTCGAATCCTCGTCCTTAGGTTAGTTAGGTTTAAGTACTGCTAAGTTCTAGGGGACTGATGACCTCAGATGTTAAGTCCCACAGTGCTCAGAGCCATTTGAACCATTTTGAACAACGACGTGGACGTAGTAGTAATGTGTTCCCTTCGGAGTGCTTGATTTTGGCGAGTCCCCTTGCCTCTCACAATCTCGGGATGCCTCATTACTGAGAGTCCCCTTGCCTCTCACAAACGTTTCAGTGCAGCAAATGTTCGAAATGTTGTCTGTTGTTTTTAATGCACATTGCAACTCTGTATCTGAACGACAATCCGACATATATTAGTGTCTCTTCGCTAATGTTTGCACATTCCTTGCGAATTCGCTGCTGCATGTCTTCGGATGTTGTTGGTACACCCAAGCAAACTCACTTTCTTAGCCATCTCCACAGGAAGAAATCCGCAGAAGTCAAATTGGGTGAACATGCGGACCACGTTTGAGGACTTTCTCGTCCAGTCCATCGACACGGGTAGTTTCGCTTCAGAACTTCTCGAGCTTGGATGAATAATGCTCTGTGCATCCATAGTGTTGAAACCACATGTCCAGTCTTGTTTGAAGTGGAACATCGGCCGTTAGTATCGATAAAACATTATCCATAATGTCGCTGTACATTTCACCAGTCAGATTACCTTCTATGAAGTATGGGCCAATTACCTGCGTACCTAGGTAATTGGCGTACGCAGGTGGACAACACTGCAAAATCGTCGTTGGAGGCGTAACATTCCTATCGGGGAACAGAGTAGCGTACCTTTGACCAGCTTCGTCAACATTTCTATGAGCTTGCGATAATGATATCGACCCTCTCTGCGATAGTGAACATCGTGGAACAACTGCGACGTGTACAGTCCGAATCATTGAAGTAACATGCACAGTCTGACCGCGGACTGAGCGCGTGATCAAAGTCTGTGCTTCATTCGATGGTGGGAGGTGTCACATGCTGGCATTATCAAAAATATCAAAAAAGTACTTCAATTGTCCTAATCGGATGTGTATTTATTTGAGTTAGTACCGTTTTGCAGCAATTGTCACCTCATTTCCATGTTCGCCGATTACAGCGTCATTTGTCATGAATCGAAAGAAATGTTTCATACAAAAGGAACATATTTTCCACGGACAATCCAAATGTGCAATAAAAAACAGGGGTTCCTATTTAAGATTTCCAAATCCGCCCCCCTCCCGCTCCCGGGGGTGGTGCAGGGATAGAGCGTTATGTTAATGGATGTCCCTCTTCGAGGTGAACAACTTTCATTACCATTTATTTTTAATCCGATGTGTGTTTCGCCAAATATTCCGACAAACAGTTTTAAATGCCTCACCCTTTAGGTTCAAGTGAACATCCGCAAGTGGGAAACATTTATAGAATAAAAATCCGCTTCAGTTGCCAGTAATTTCTTAATTTATTACAGGACTGTTTTCGAAACATAAAGCCGAAATGACGCTTTATTCTTCGAAACCGAGCGTGGAAAAAATGGTTCAAATGGCTCTGAGCACGATGGGACTCAACTTCTGAGGTCATTAGTCCCCTAGAACTTAGAACTAGTTAAACATAACTAACCTAAGGACATCACAAACATCCATGCCCGAGGCAGGATTCGAACCTGCGATCGTAGCGGTCTTGCGGTTCCAGACTGCAGCGCCTTTAACCGCACGGCCACTTCGGCCGGCAACCGAGCGTGGAATAAATTAAGAAATTACTGGCAGCTGAAGCGGATTTTATTTTACAGTTTTCATGAGAGAGTTTGTGTCAAAGTAAATGACGAAAATGGCCATATCCTTTTATTGCTTTGACTCAGAGGCTTCAAGTTTTTCCACCACCAAGATACAGTAGATGTTAGTACGTGGCTTAACTTTCAACTTAATACGTCTAGGCGTTCCTGAGAAAAAGGATTTTTAACATTCAGACAGACAGACAGGTGGGCAACGAAGTGATGCTATAAGGATTCCGTTTTTACCGGTAGAGTTACGGAACCCCAAAAAGAATACATCCACGAAGCGCGATTTCTCTTTTTCTTCGCCAATTTTTTTCGTTCTGGAATGCAATTGCAGGAGAGCCGCATTCAATTCAACTAGCTCGCTTTCGTCCATTTCGCTGCAAAGGTGTAGTAAAAGGGACCGACAATGTGGCGGCATTTCGCGGGGCTACAATGTTGCCGGACAATACTGCCTGTCTATATTGTCGGCAATATGCATTTTTTACGGTACGTTATGGATATTGAAAAGAGTGCAACGAAGATGCGAGGGACGTTAAATAACGACTCAAAAGCTAAAAAAGAAAACTAAAGGGCGGAAAAAAGGAAGGTCAAGGTTATCGTAAAACGAAATTAAAGTTGCAGCTGCAACCGAGTACAAAGCGGTGCCTTTAAATTTCTCTCGTAGTGCGGTAGTTCGACTTACTGTGAGCATAAAAACTATTCGGGATACTTGGATGTTCTTACTTAACAGTTGTGCAAAGCTTAGCTGATGTGCTAACAAGTACAAAGCATATATATTTCAGGCGTGATAATGACTTTTTTCTTTCGCGTATTACAAAGAAATTTCAAATTTCGGCAACATATAAAGGTAAATCGCACACAACTGTCTATTCCTAGAAGGCAAAAAAATGTGACAATCATTCTTTTCGAGACTAATTGCTTAAGTATATTAGTTGGGTTAATTCAAACGAATATCCATTGGTACATGCTCTGAGGTATGAACTTATAGGCTTTAATGGGGTGCAGGAGCAAATTTTGTATTTAAAAAGCATAATGCAGAAGTAGTTTTGAGACTAACGTAACTGGGACTGTAATGTAAAAATTAAAAATATGTCATATATAATCTTAAATTGATGGCAGTCACAGATAGCTGTGTATATGTGATATCCTATAAGTATTGGAATACCCGACAAAGAAGCTGATAACTGTTCATAACAAAGCAACTTTGTAACAACTAATGACGCGGCGTTTAAGAGAATATCACTGGCTATAGACGTTATGTAATTGGTTGGAATCAATGCCTGCGTCGACACACTCCGTAGCCTCTAGACTGAATTTTTAATCGCCAGTCAATGGATGTCTTAAACTTATTGAAAGATTTTTTTGACAACCAACTATTTATTTTCACAGCCTTTTGGCATAAGTATGTTGTCAGAAAACAGACTGAGTGAACATTTGTCTTCGTTGCGTGACTTTTCCTTGAATGACAACGTATATCAGAATTTAGGCGTAGCCATGTTTTTCTGCCGAAGTACTGAAAACCCCTACTTTTTGTTAGGAAATACAATGCATTTCCTGTAGCTCTGTATTACAACTCTGCCGCGCTGTAAATCTCCTATAACTTCAAGGATAATAATTTTTTTAGCTAACAAATACGTTTTTCCTGTGTGTTTGGTGTCCTTTGCAGTTCCCCAATGCAAATGAGAATGGTGAATTCGTAGCATCTGTAGCATAGACTCCCAATGTTGTTGAGAGACTTATCAGTTGTTAAGAATGGGATACTTTAAGCGTTGCTTAAACTCTATTTAGGCTTTTGTGCTTAACGCAAGGAACGTCAACAATCCCAGTTTACTAATATATCCTACACGTTTATGTTAGCAGAATAACTGGTTCCCCGAATGGCCTTCAGAGTCCAAATGTCTGTATTTCTAAACAAACAGCATAGCACTGTGAGCATATTTAGCCAGTGTTAGCCTATTGATGTGTTTCTGTGTATTTTCTAAACGAAAAACTTTAATGACCGAATATTTTTGATGTAGCAGAGAATTCTTAACATATCTTACTTTGCTTTATGCTTATGCGGTATTCTATAATTTCTGGTAATTCAAAAAGAAAAAAAAAAGAATAACGGTTGTGTCTATATTTCACAAAAAGTGTTTGAAAACTGAGCGTTGAGATACATAAGAATTTTGCTCTATACTGTTGACGGAAGAGTTGTGTTAACTTTTGTGCCGGCCGCGGTGGTCGTGCGGTTCTAAGCGCTCCAGTCCGGAGCCGCGCTGCTGCTACGGTCGCAGGTTCGAATCCTGCCTCGGGCATGGATGTGTGTGCTGTCCTTAGGTTAGTTAGGTTTAATTAGTTCTAAGTTCTAGGGACTGATGACCACAGCAGTTGAGTCCCATAGTGCTCAGAGCCATTTTTTGTTAACTTTTGCGGCAGACATGGCCTTCCGCTCCGACTCAAATATAAACAGTTGAATGTTTTGCAGTCGCGTTTGCAAACAGACGTGACGCGCTGTAAGGTTACTGTACGGAACTATTCATGCTCCTGATGGAGACAGACTGCACACAATTGAGTTTCCAATGCTGTTGAAGTGAGTGAAAATGAAGTACCAACATCTGGTACGAAATACAGCAAGAGGCAAACAGCCGACTTCCATACACGCAAGTCTCGCCAAGACTTCGATTTCATCTTGCGTATGACGAATAAGACAGCTACGTGTACTGTGACAGGATTACTGGTTGCGAAAGAATGTAAGAAAAACTAGTTTCTTTATTTCACCGCCATCCTCGCCTGCTGTGCTATGCAATACAGTATTTCCGTTCCTTCAGTTTTCGACAGCACTTTAACTTCCGCAAGTTCTTTAAAGACGTTGTCCATCAATTCGGTGCCAGCAGCACAATATTGGTTTCGTCGTAAATCTTTTGGCACTTGTACGTCAGGGCACTTCAATGACCGTTTATTTGCTACGTTTCTTTAATCGGATGTTCAACGAATTTCTCCTCGGCGGTCTTTAGAATGTGCCCTGCACGCAACATGCAACACTGGTGTGGTGTGCGAAACGTTACCGGTTTCCTCAAACCTAGACCATGTTTGGTGCTACAGAACTAACCAGTTGACGTCGAATTTGGCCTCACAAACAATGAAAAGATGGTTTTCCAAAAAAAATGTTCAAATGTGTGTGAAATCTTATGGGACTTAATTGCTAAGGTCATCAGTCCTTAAGCTTAGACACAACTTAACCTAAATTATCCTTAGGACAAACACACACACACACGCGCACACACACACACACACACACACACACACACACACACACACACACCAATGCCCGAGGGAGGACTCGGGCCTCCGCCGGGACCAGCCGCACAGTCTAATGGTTTAGCACAACATCGATATTGCAATGGTAATGATGACTTTCGTAAATCCCCACGTCGAATGCCAGTTACGTAGTTATGGTTTTTATTAAGACCTTTCTTTGAAAGGTCTAATAAATTATGAATTTCGTTTATTAGTTATAAAATAATAGTATTAGAATGCAGCATGTGCTTTTATTTGTATTAAATAGAGAGACCAAGTACGCCAGCGACAGGAATGTAGGTATAATATCTTACAATTAATTTATTTGCGTAAAACAGTTATGGGTAATGTACTTCAGTTATTCATCAAAATCACAATTGCGAAACATTTTTCCACGACTATGACTGAAATAGGATGCCGATTGTAGTGGATGAGGCAGTTATGACAGGTAACCCCAGACACACCGCCTGGAAAAAAAAAGTGAAGCATCTAGAACAGTTGGTCGGATGTCAGTAGCTTCGTACATGTATAGCGTGGTTGCAATTAAAGTGCAGCTAATCACTGAGGCCCAGTGTGGGCTGTAATTACTGTATAGCAGCGGGACTTGGTAGGTACACTAGTGCGTTAATGCGGAACCGATTTACTCTGGAAAAAATTAGTTCCAATTTTGGCCACCAGGTGCAAACCTGGCGCTGTACACAGTCTGTGTGACGCTATGGCATCCACGCTGTCATTTGACAAGCCGTATCGTGAGTGAACACTATGGCTATTTAAAAGAGAGACCGTACACTTTTAATAAAACTGTGAATGACAGCAATTACAGTGCTGCACTGAGAGAGTATCGCTGACTGAAAGGTCTGAAAAGAGGCCCGACGTCATTGAATGGTTTAGAGAAGATGATAACGAAACTCGAAAACACGAGTGAAGTTGGTGTGGCACCTGGAAGAGGAAGGTTCTTATCCCTATGGAAGTTACGGATGAGGTTACTGTTCGCTGTAACTGAGCATGCAGAATGTGCCCCAGGAGGTGCTAGCGCTCATGTAGTCTCACGAGAACTGTCCATTCAATGGTGAACAATACGGAAAGTTTTGCGATTTATTGTACATTGATGTCCACACAAGATCCAGACGATGCAGCAACTGGAACCTCATGATCCGCAGCAAACGTTTTGAATTTGCTCTTCAGCTCCTGGCACAGATCAAAGTTAATGACATGGGCTTGGCCAATATTCAGTGGAGTGACGAGGCACATGTTACGCTACTGAGTGCAGTGAGTGGGGTACTATTAACCCGCGTGTTGTGCACGAAAAGCGATTGCACTCGCCGTATGTGACTGTGTGGTGTGGATTCACAAGCACCTTTATTCTCAGTCCGTTGTTCTTTGAAGAGAATACACCCATAGGGCCTGCCAGGTCCGTCCTCACGTCTGCACATTTTTGAGACCTCCCTGCACAGCACGTGACTACCGCTTTGGAAGAACGCAACTGGGGTGGGGGGCAACATCTCATGCTCTCACCCAGTGAAAGATTTGCTTAGTGCACTCTTCAACGAACATGTTATCCCCACAGGTTTCCTGGATACATGGCCTGCAAGATCATTTGATCTGAATCCGTGTGACTTTTGATTCTGGGGACATCTAAAGGGACGTGTTTACCAGGAACATCTTCGGTCTCCACTTGACCTGAAGGTCGTTACACAGGAACACGTTGAGACCCCACGGGAACTGCTGCTAGCAACTGTTCACGTCGTTTTATGGATGCAGCATTTCCTCGACGTCTCCGGTGCACATATTGAACAAATTACCTAAGCGCCGGATAATAATAAAATTAATATAATGCCTTTCTCACCTGTTTGATCTTTTCTGCCCACGTCCCGTTCCTAATCAATTGCATCTACATCTACATCATACTCCGCAAGCCACCTAATGGTTTGTGGCGGAGGGTACTTTCGGTGCCACAATCATCCCTCCAACCCTGTTCCACACGCGAATAGTGCGTGGGAAGAATGATTGTCGGTAAGCCTCTATATTGGCTCTAATTTCTCGAATTTTCTCCTCGTGGTCAATACGCGAGATGTATATGGGGAGAAGTAATAATGTTGTCCGACTCCTCCTGAAAAGTGCTGTCCCGAAATTTCAGTAGTAAATCTCTCCGTGATGCACAACGACTCTCTTGTAATGTCTGCCAGTGGAGTTTGTTGGCATCTCCGCAACGCTCTCCCGCCAGCCTAACGACCCCGTGACGAAATGCGCCGCTCTTTTTTGGATCTTCTCTACCTCCTCTGTCAGTCCTATCTGATAGGGATCCCAGACAGACGAACAATACTCAAGAATCGGACGAACAAGCGCCTTGTAAGCCACTACTTTTGTGGATGAGTTACATTTCCTTTAGATTTTTCCGATGAAACTGAGTCTTGTGTCTGCTTTCCCCACTATCTGTTTTATATGGTCATTCCACTTAGTTCGCTCTGGAGAGTTACGCCTAGGCATTTTACGGCAGACGCTGTCTCCAGCTGTTTGTCATCAACAGTGTAGCTCTACAGTAGTGGATTTCTTTTGCTATGAATGCGCAAATGTTGCATTTATTTACGTTCATGGTCAACTGCCACAACCTGCACCAATCACCTCCTCTCTGGAGGTGATTCTGCAAATCGTTCCTATCTTCTGGTGTTGCTACTTTGATATTATCGACTGCATCATCTGCGAAGAGCCTTAAAGAGCATTCGACGCTTTCTACTAGATCATTTATATATATTGTGAACAGCAACGGTCCTATCACACATCCCCGTGGTACTCCGGATATTACCTTTACGTCTGTCGATTTAGTTACGTTAAGAGCGACGTGTTGAGTTCTATCTGCAAGAAAGTCTTGAATCCAATTCGCAGGTCTGCTCAGATACTCCGTAAGCTCGTATTTCTTTCACTAAACGCCAATGCGGGACGGTGTCAAATGCCTTACTGAAATCAAGGAACACGGCATCAGCCTGAGCGCCGTTGTCCACCGCACTGTGGCTCTCATGGAGGAAAAGGGCGAGCTGAGTTTTGCAGTATCTCTGTTTGCGGAATCCATGTTTATTTTTATAGAGGAGCTGCTCATTTTCAAAGAACGTAATCCATTACATATTAAAACAGTTCTATACGTATTTCTTGCATTCACAGCGCTAGATTTTTCCTTTGTGGCCAAAATGTGAACCTTTTTTTTTTCATTGTAAACCAGTTTCCCTTTAACGCAATGGAATACCTACCAAATATCACTTTCATACGGTAATTACAGACGACATTGGACCTGTGTGAGTAGTTGCACATTACTTATAAATACTCGGTACATCGGTCTGTATGTAAACGATTAGAGTTGCAACTCTGTCACAGGTAGGAGGGGGAAGGAGATTAGTGTAAACGCCCAGCCAACAACGAGGACATTAGACACGGAGCATAAGCTCGGATTAGGGAAGGAAATCGGCCACACTCTTTCAGAGGAACCATACCAGCATTTGCCTGAAGCGATTCAGGGAAACCACGGAAAACCTATAGCAGGATGACCGGCCGCGGGTTTGAACCGTCGTTCTTCCGAATGCGAGTCCAGTGTGTTAACCACTACGCCACACAGGGAGTAGGGCTGACAGAGTTCGTTAGCGTTGTTCGTCTTGAGTGTTGTTAGCAGACCTGGTAAAGAATATAAGGGGCTGAAGAGAATCAGATGTTGAGTGACCACTGTAGGGCAGGGAGATGTCGTGTAGTCGTGTGAGACAGCGTTATCACCTTATAGTTTGAAAGGTGGCTCACTGTCGACACTGTAGATCACCATTTTTGCGACAGGTCAAATCGTGCAACATCCAGATTTGCGGCCCTTCACATTTGACGTGGCCCGTTGTTGGACTGCATGCGAACGTCAAAAAAATGGTTCAAATGGCTCTGAGCACTATGGGACTTAACTGCTACGGTCATCAGTCCCCTAGAACTTAGAACTACTTAAACCTAACTAACCTAAGGACAGCACACAACACCCAGCCATCACGAGGCAGAGAAAATCCCTGACCCCGCCGGGAATCGAACCCGGGAACCCGGGCGTGGGAAGCGAGAACGCTACCGCACGACCACGAGATGCGGGCACATGCGAACGTCAAGGCAAGTATGCTAGTCATCGAGGTTTCGGTCGACCAAGTCTGACAACCACTAGGGAGGGTGGTTGTATTTTGCGCCAAGCACTTCGTAACGCCTTCACATCTGCGCCTGCTATCCGAGAACAAGTAATGGACTCTGTACAACATCCTCTGTCAACTTTCATAAATGGTCGGAGACTAGAAGCAGACGGACTATGGAATTACCGCCCCATGCACAGGCTGCCTTTTACATCACAACACAAACGGCTGCGTTTGGAGTGGTGGACGATTTCGGACGTCAAATTCTTCCCACTGGCGGTACCCAGGATATAAAAGACCATTTGCAACAGTTGTGGGCCAGGTTGTCTGAGGACAGGATATACTGGCTGTACTATAACCTCCAGAAACGAATGAGTGCATGCATCAAAGCCAGAGTGGGTGTATAATAAGTATAGTAAGTAAATATTTCGATTTTCTTTTGTTCCCGTTTTCCCACAGTCCATATTTAACTACCATACAATGATATTATCCAAACAGACTACTGAAATTAGTCCCCTGGCGACGATTACGGAGGCCGGCCGCTGTGGCCGACTGGTTCTAGGCGCTTCAGTCCGGAACCGCATTGCTGTTATGGTCGCAGGTTCGAATCCTGCCTCGGGCATGGATGTGGGTGATGTCCTTAGGTTAGTTAGGTTTAAGTAGTTATGAGTCTAGGGGACATGACGTCAGATGTTAAGTCCCATAGTGCTTAGAGCCATCTGAACCATTTGAAAGATTACGGAGCAAGTGGTCAAAATCTTGAGACTAATAAATCTGATGCGGGAGAACTACGTGAAGAATTTATTCAACAATGTCGCCGAGAAGAACCACATGTCAGGTTTGTTGCATGTTTAATATGTTTAATTCTAGTATCAAACGAGATATTGGATGTTTAATAGGTCCCGGCGAAGATTCGAGTCCTCCCTCAGGCATGGGTGTTTGTGTGTCAGTCATTAGGATAATTTCGGTTAAGTAGTGTGTAAGCTTAGGGACTAATGACCTTAGCAGTTAAGTCCCATAACGTTTCACACACATTTGAAGATTTTTGATGTTTAATATGTTAAACTCTCGTATCAACGAGATCCTGATGGAAGCGTCGTTTTTCAGATTGAACAATATACGTTTTTAGCGGCATTCGGCTATTGGAAAGACGAGTACAGTGATATAACGGTTGTTAATGTTGGCACTGAAACTTTTCGTACCGGTGAATTGGTTTCCAAGCATAAACGTGTTTGTCAGTCTCTAGGAAGATGACACTGTAAATTAAGACAGACGGATATGAGTACTGTACTAGTGTAAGCCGCTTCTGCTTCATCCTCGTGGAAGCTACAGAAGGCAAGCCAGCCAGCTGTTACAGCAGAACAAACAGCAAGTGTGTCTGTCCGCGGCGCCTGGAAACGGGGTCCATTAACACCTGTGGCGTCCCGCAACACGGAGAAAGCTGCGATGGCGGCCCAGGGGTCGAATTGCACAGCGAATGAGCACAGGCCGCTACTCGAGAAAGCTGCCGGCAACACTTACTGACATAGGGACGTGGCGCACTTGTTGTAACAATGCAATCCTATGCAACAGGAGACGGACACAGATCCTTTCATGGATAAAATTCATTTTTTACAGCTTTTTAAAATATTAAGGTAATAACAGTTTCTTTTCAGTCCCATTATTATATTTTCACCACCAAAATATTTTTTAAGTTCTCCATTTTTTCACAACAGGAAGTGGGACACACATGTCCCATGAACCAACGCAAGATACCTTTTCTGCTGACTGACTGATTTTGTAACTTTATTTTTTTTTAGCCATAA